>NC_140224.1:26876791-27326791 GCF_951802725.1 Rutilus rutilus
TCTCCTAAAAATCAAGATTATTCATCAGTCAGGAGGACTGTTATTTTTGCTGCGCGTACAACTAGACTAGCATTACTTGCATATCTTCCAGTGCTATGAAATGATGTCATCATATGACACTGTTTTAGCCGTGCCATAAGATTATTCAATAATTTTGACCTCCTGGTTCTCATTAAAGAGGTTTCACAGCTGCATATGGTAATATTTTGTTAAAGTGGTTGCTGTAGTTACCCAGAAGCCTGATTCTCTCAGGACTGAATTTATGCATCAGCCCTGGCTAATAGTTACTGGCAAGATTAAATAGATTGGAACTTAATAGGCTTTCCCAGCAATGCAAGAAACAATATTGTAAACTGTTCGTAGGAGTGCTCGCATTAACAGCGTTATAATTCCTTCCCGTACATACAGTTGGCAAACCCCTGTGACCATAGTTTCCCAGTCATTTCAGTGGGGAAAATAAATAGACAAATTCAACCCATTCATCTTTTTTTTAATGACACTGACTGTATGAATCTACACCAAATTAAATATCTGTCTTTAATTAGTCATTAGCTGATCTAGTAGTTAAAATATGAATTACGCTACAGTTCAAACTTTTTTAAAGTAAATTAATACTTTTATTCAACACGCATTAAATTGACAGTAAAAAAGAGTTCAATTTCAAATAAATGCTGTTGAACTTTTTTTTCATCAAAGAATCCTAAAAAAAATTAAGCATTGCAACTGTTTTCAACATTAATAATAAAAAATAAACAATTTCCTGAGCACCAAATATACATAAAATGTGCAATATGCATAAAGCACCAGCATGCATAACACCTAGTAAATTAGTAAAAGCTGGAAAGAAAAGCAGCCTAAGCTGGGTTTGCGGGTCTCAGCTGTATAAATGTGTCTCCCAGTGTGGCCAGTCTGGTTTTTAGCTGGTTGGACAGCTTGAACTATAAAACCAGCCGAAGTTGGGAGACCAGCTAAAATTCAAACAAGTTTAGGCTGGTTTTAGATGGTTTTAGCAGAGTTTTCCGACATTTACTTACTATCTACTTATTTTAAATATGCTATATAATGTCTGGTGCCACTATAATTGCCAAAAACACAGAACCGTTTTGTGTTTGTTGTTTGAGTTTTCTGGACTAGGATAACCAGGACGCACTAAAACACACCCCAGTTTATCTATATTGCATTAAAGCACTATATATTACTCCCTATCCTATCCATAATCCAGCCCTTTCCTATATTGAGAAACACAGACTTTCTGCTTTGGAAATACATGCTCACGCTCTCTCTCACAAGGCTCACCTATATTTCATTGCATGCTCTTCCACACTCTCACTTGCACCGTGTGCTGCAGTGTCGTATTTTGGCAAGAGTTGGTGTTTGTGTACCCTATTAGAATGCAGTGACCGTGCATTATTCCCTAAACCATTTGCTTTCAGCGATTCATTGTGTTTGGCAAATGCCTCGCATAGCATTCTCCATAACAACACAATCCCTCCTTTTGTAAAGGTGTACCCATATGAAATGCTCACTGTCGCCAACAGAGGGCGTACTAAGCTCCCGAAGGATGTGGACAGGTCGAGACTGGAGGTAAATAGAACCCGATAGCCTCACTGTACTCAAATAATATGCAAAACAACACTTAAAAAATGATTTATTTATTATTATCATTATTATTATCATCATTGTATAGATATATTCAATGGGGGAGGGAAAAAGGGTTTTCAATCTTTTTTGTCCTTAGCTGATGATCACATGCCTGATGATTTATATCTCTCCAATATTTTTCCTCTCCTCATTTATATCCAGCGCCACTTGGCTCCCGAGACATTCTTTGACATTTTTGGGATGGAGATCCACGAGTTTGACAGACTTCCTCTTTGGAAGCGCAACGACATGAAGAAGAAAGCGAAGCTCTTCTAGCTAGCAGATTGTGCATGTTTTAATTCATCAGTCACTCATATGATGTATTAGAGCTATTAGTCTGATTTACTTTTCCTTTATTGTTATTATTATTGTTATTATTGTCTGCATCCAATTACAAGCACACAAAAAAAAAGTTTTATTTTGCTTCAAAAAGACCACTTTTTATTTTCCCAAATAGATATCTTTATCTTTAAATGAGTGAGTGTTTGAATATGAACAAAAATGAGGTGCGAGTGACCCCTAGATCCGAACGCAGGAGCAAGGGGAGCTGATGGTGTGCCTGTGCTCATTAAACCTGCCTCCAGGAGCAGAGAGATTTATCCTCCTCCCTCCTGGCCCTCTTGTAAAACAGGACTATAATTTTTTAGATGGGGAACCGGGGCTGTCAGCAGGGATCGCCCTCTAAACAGGCCGTTAAGGTGGTGGAGTTGTTGGGATCCCTGGAGCCCCCCTGCTGCTGAGGACCTAACGAGACCTTTGAAGTGCGTTAAAAGCGGGAAATGAGAGCTACTGAAGATCCTCCACCTGCGGAGCCGAGGTTCTGGAAAGCATTAGAAACTGAAATCTGCGTCCTCTCCCACCAGCACTCTGCCGCCTCGTCACAATCCTAAAAAAAACACATCCTACATGTAAAGTAGCAAGCATGTTCTCACCTTAGCCAAAGCCCAAACAGCACCCGAGATAGACAAGTTCTTAATCAAAAACATTTTTGTCTGATAGTAAGAAGAGGTGGTAGTGTTCATTATTATTATTATTAGGCTACTTATAAAATTTAAATTTAAATTACTTAAAAAATATATATATTATTATTAAATTTCACCACTAGAGGTCAGGCGTGGGAGGATATAACAGACATCGGCCCGCTCTGAAACGGCCTCAGACAATCCGTTTGTTTTGACTTCCGGTTTTTCTGCAATATTTAACAATATTTTATTTTTAATAAAGCAAGAACAGCCTTTGAAATGACTGCCTCGGAGGGTGTTTCAATACTGCCACTGTGTTGACTTGGGAGTGTCGGAGCTGTAGCCATAGCATTTGTGCCAGGTGTAGACTCGATATCAGGGCCGTATCTCGTCGTCGTTATTGCTGCCGAATAATGCTGTTCCCATAGACACTGCTTGCAGATGTATTATGGGCCGCCGTTGGCTATTATTCACAGCAGTTTCCTGTGTTACTAGCAGGGTTAATGACAGAGAACTAGGACATACTACAGCATTGTGCTTTTATAGTAGGTCTATTACAAAACATACGACTATAACGAGTGTGATTACTATAAACAGACCTGTATGTCACTTTAAAACAGAATGAGTTGGTTTTGATACCCCCTACTGTGTACCTCACCCTTTTTCTGTCTTTTTTGAGGGAAAGATTTGATGAAAATGGTGTAAGCTCTGCTGAGTAATAAAACTCTGCTTCAGATCATTTTGTCCCCTGTAATTATTACTGTGTGGTGGTGCGCCTTACATGAAATACAACAAGCCCCTGTACAGTGGGAGGTCCGCCTGTTGAGTCACTTGGAAATCCTTGGGTGCTTTCCTTCATGTTCTCTTCATGATAAATGTTCTCGGTGGTATGACCTCTTTCCCAAAACCCTCTCCTCCCGGGCTCCACAGAGAGTCGAATTCAAAACATGGCACTGTGTTACTCTACAGTGATACCACTCTTGTAAGTTAGTTGTAGAAAAGCCTAGAAGTATTTGAGCAAGAGAATGCGCTGCCTGCGTCTGAATATACATAGAAAGAAGTATAGAACAGTAGCCAATGTGAGCCGAGTATAGTGTAACCCCTCTCACCCGGGTCCTTCACACCCCGCTCCGTGCGGGTCTCGAACCCGGGTCTCCGGCATGAGAGTCAGGCGCTCTAACAAGGTCTATATCCGAATTTATAGTATTCATAAAACATGAGGTGAAAACTACCCGGATCTACATCTGGCATGATTCTGAAGTGCGCATTTGATGGACACTTTAAAGTCACGTGAGAGGATTCAGCAACATGGAGGCAGATGTAGTAGGCCTATGTCCGAACTTAATTCATACTACACACATTCTAGAAAGTACTGTCAATTGTATAACACTTGGCACTCTCATGTGTTTAAAAAGTTTTTATAATTTTATTATTACAAAAAATGCCTTTTGTGGAATTTAAATGTTTGTAGCCTATAGGCCTACAAATCAGTTGGTAATTTTAACATTTAATGATGTTTTATTAACAAAGTTCGGGAGGAGCAGGTTCAGATAATTAACCAAATTATGCACAGCTGGAGATTAATCAGTAATCAACTCAATGACAAAGTATAAATTCACAGCAGACCTATCTCTGTTCATTGAAAGTTTGTCAGCATCCCTCCTCCACCCCATCTCCTCACTTACAGTTCCATCTACACTTACCAACTGGGGGGAGTACTCTGGGTTCGGGCCTAACTCCGAGCTCGGAGCCCTCCCCCCGGACAGCACGCCAAATACGCATAAACTTATTGTACTAATTATATGTAGATGTGAACTCGTGAAATATTATTGTAGAAAAATTGACCTACCCTGAATCGAATTCAATATAGATCTCAATTCACCCTTCGCTGGGAGTTTGAAAGCCAAGGTGATATGACCAATCAAAACTCCAAATCCGCCATTTTGTCTGACAAACAGACCAGACAGGAGAATTAGTAGATTAACATCAGTGGACTTGAACTTGAAAAATTGTGTGTATTGACGTCTTTCCACGGTTGAAACAACATATCCTCGACTCGACGCCTGTGAAGAGACTCGACGCTGGCGATATGTTATGCCATAAATCCTACATGATTAACTAACTGTATTTTTCTATTTACATTTCTGAAATGCACTTTCTGTAAAGCTGCTTTGAAACAATATGTATTGTGAAAAGTGCTATACAAATAAATTTGAATTGAATTGAAATTTGAATTGAATCCTTTGTTGTTCATTCATGTTTATTTTGAGCTATAGCCTAACTGGGAAGAGTTGATCAGTTCATGTGCCGCTTGAACTGAGGCGTTATAGCCATCTGTCACGACACATTAAAGAGCCGCAAAACGGTATTTATTGTTTGAATTTCCTAAAAAAAATTAAAGAATTTAGACTTTGTTTCATACCAAAAGTAACCTGGGCTGCGTTTCTCAAAAGCATTGTGAGCTAAGTTGAACACAGAGACTATTGGTTCCAATGGTTCTGCTACGATCTGCTTACGATGCTTTTGAGAAACGCTGATCTGTCTTTTCTGTCGTTGCGTTATCAGTGACGTCTTTGCTCCGTGATGTATTTTTTCACTGCGTGAGAACATGATGTGTGGCGTGAGAGTCCATAGCTTGTAGCAACAGTAACCAGGGAGGTCTTTGAGAAGGGTTGAATTGAATCATGAAATTTGTGTCAATACCCAGGCAGCCCTACTTTTTTTCATGTTCAACAGACTGACACATGCCCACCAAAAGGTATGAATGGAGGTATTTAAGCAAGAAGATGAGTGTTTATTGGTGTTTCTGGTCACCCATACCACTTTCACCCTCCTGCAAATTAGAAACAGAAAAAAACCCTGCTTTTTTCTATGTTCGACAGACTGTGACATGGATTCACCAGTACCAAAAGATACACACACATGCACAAGCATCCTGTGGAGCTCATTATCATGCTTGGTTTGATTTGCTTTTTAGGACACCTATTCATTATTTTCATGATTTCAGATGTTTTTCTGTACTGATATTTGGTTCATGCCTGGTTTGTGTTCTGACATCATCCTCATCCATACCGTCTGTATCCACTGAGTATTTAGGATGGTTATATACTGGTCTTGGATTTCAGACCCCACAAGCCCCTGTCAGAATGTCCTGAGTTGAATCTGACGAAAATGTGGCGGTAATTATAGCAGCTTTGCCAGAATACATGCCACCCTGAATGTTCTCGATGGATCGTTCTCATACCAGAAAACTGTTTTTCCTTGTATGAGCTAGACTGAACCTGATCGCTCAACGTAGGAGTGGCAGAATAATATTATTTCATGACATAACGCTCCCCTCTTGAGGATCCATGGGAGCGCAGAACCGAGTTTGATCAGGTGCCTTGCTTTCCCTGACTGTGTGAAAAGCTACACCGACTTGCCAAGGTGGGTTATTGTCAACAGTCAGCAAGACAGCACAGTAGGTCAGAACTTCAGAAGAACATGAATATGAAGTGTTCAGACCAGGTATTCAATCTTCTATCCTTTTATCCGCCTGCCGGTCAGTTATTGTGTTCGTTGATGGATGGCATCTCATCGCCTCAGTGCTCTGACTGATTTACTTGGCACATCCCAAGCACCTCTTTGTGTACAAGGTTGTAATGGTGTTTTGTGAGTGTATCTGTCTATGTGTGTTAACATGGGAAAGGTCCTTGAATCAAAAGGCCCCAGTGCTCGGATGGGGCTGAATCAGTGACCCCTGCTCTCTGACTCACAGCTGTGGAATGTTCTTTGTGCTTCAACAGTAGCAGCCAGGAGGATCTGCCAATGTCTGAACCCACACCATCCAGCTGATACACAGCAGCCAAACAATTCAACCCTTTTCAGGCATCTGAGTGGCATTCCAGATTCTTCATAAATCTGTTACCTGTTCTAGGAGGCTTTGAACTTGAATCTGAATCTTGGAATCTGTACAAAAGCGTATTCACATTGTTCCTTTATGCTCCATGAGCATGAACAATATGACGCCCTTTATTTTTTCCTTTACAAACAAACCTTTGGGAGGCAGACCACCCTCCGTCAGGCCCCCATCCCACACACGTCCCGCAGACAGTTTTTCATTCACACATCCAACTCTAAAGCCACGGGATCAGCTGAGCCTGAATACTGACTGGAAACCTGGTAGATTAACTAAGGACGTTTGTATAGGGTTCCTCATACTGACTCAGTTATAGGGGATTACCCTGTTGCTCAGAGATGAGTAACCACTGTTGCTCCAAAGAATTCTCGCATCGGTCTTTGATATTGAAAATGATCCCTTAATGCACAACATTGATGTGTTTTCCATCAATTGCAGATTCAAATCCATGAAAAATTATAGCTGTTTCAAAACAGTGACTGCTGCCTTAACATGCGTCATTTCACCAGCATCACCAGATTTAGGAAAAATATATAAGATACAAAATATGATAAATAAAAGAAATGAGATTTAAGTGACTTTGAATGTGGCATTGTTGTTGGTGCCCGATGGGCTAGACTGAGTATTTCAGAAACTGATGATCTACTGGGATTTTCACACACAACCATCTCTAGGGTTACAGAGAATGCTCCGAAAAAGAGAATATATCCAGTGATCTGCAATTCTGTCGGTGGAAAATGCCTTGGAGAATGGCCAGACTGGTCGAGCTGATAGAAAGGCAACATTAACTCAAATAACCACTCGTTGCAACCGACATCTGCAGAAGAGCATCTCTGAACGCACAACACGTCGAACCTTGAAGCAGAAGGACTACAGCAGCAGAAGATCACACCGGGTGCCTCTCCTGTCAGCTATGAACAGGAAACTGAGGCTACAGTTTGCACGGCCTCAACAAAATTGGTCAATAGAAGACTGGAAAAATAGCCTGGTTTAATGAATCTCGATTTCTTCTGCGACATTAAGATTTTGGTAAACAACATGAAAGCATGGATCCATCCTGCTTTGTATCAAGTACCAATTGAGCATCGTTTAAATTAGTGGTCGACCGATATATCGACCAATATTCATTATTTGTAAAATATCGGTGTCTGCCGATAAGTTTTTCTGATTGGCCGATGTGCTAGAAGTGGGAATTTTTTTTTTTTTTGAAGGCGTGTCTGACTTTTATTTTGATGGGCAGCGCTGAGAACACCTGAGAACGGCACATTATCCGTCTTCATTAGTTTAAACTTTACGGTCTCTGTTTAACAGTCATATCTAATACGTTATTATTAGAAACTGTTAAACGAAGTAAGTAAATGGTATGCCAAAAAATATCATCTGTATAAACATGTTACTGTTTGTGACGTTCAGTCCCTGTGAATAGAATGCGGACAGGAGTAGAGTTCAGGTTCACTCGAGATGCGATCGACAAACTTTAAATCCTTGATTTTAAAATATGCTGCGCTATATAAAACAGTGACAGTTGCCCATTATGTCATATTCATGCCATTTTCACTGTGTGCAGTATGTCAAATTAGTCTTACCATGTCTTTATTTGAAAAACATATGATTACCAGTGCGCACACCAGATTACTGAGTGCCCTGTTACAATGTTTCTTTTTTCTTGTTTCATATATTTTTAAACAATTATTTTATTTGTGAATTCCCTCTCCAAAAGACACATTTTGTCTATGTGGTACCTCAAGTTATAATGTGTAGCACAGTTAGATACACTCTACCAGCCATCAGAGAAAACATAAAATCCACTCCAATCTCAAGTTGACATCCGTCAAAACTCTCCAAATTTACATGATTCGGCACCTTCTGAGGATGGTTGCATCCCAGGCCTTACTTGTGCCCAAACTTGGTGGTCAAGAACACTTGGAGCATTAATTCCAAGTTATGGTGTTATGCAGACCCTAGATCAAGTGAGAAGTTTATCTAATGCAGTGCAGAAGCTAGCTAATGATACTGCTTTTGCAACTGGCAACATCTCTTATGCATTAGCCTCACACAAATTCATGATAGTGCAGAACAGAGTGGCACTAGATTATATTCTAGGTTATATACACTAGGTTATTGGTCCTGAATGTTGTACAGGCCTGGTTGACCCCACTGATGACTTAGATAAAATGCAAAAGGATATTAGTGAGTTATCAATGAAGTTGCATAATATGACTGTGGAAAATTCCTCATGGTTTGAAAACCTCTTGGGAAAGTCAGGGTTATGGGTTAGAGAAATAGCAGTATTGTTACTGTCACTTTTCTCTGTGAACATGCACTCATGTCTGACAATTTCGTTGCTTTTTGGAGTTTTCAGATTTAAAAACGTCTATAGATATAGAGGCTACACTCGTTATGCGGTATACCGTTGCTCTCACAGAACAGATAGACTATATATGCTTATTTAAAGTGTTAAATAAAAGTGTTAGCATTTCTAAGGGCAAAAAACATGAACTTTAACTATTGGCTTTACATCATCAAGTCAGCTGTCACTTTAGCGCGAGGCCCTGTGCGGTCGCACACTTGGCACACTTGCAACGGTACCGCCAGTAGCATATAGCATTAGCTCCTTAGCCTTAGCAAACTTGGTCACATCGAGCTAGGGGGCGTGGTTTCAGCAGCCAGGCACCTTAGCTCCACCCATGCCCCGCCTCTTTGCCCATTTTCTGTTATCCGGGAGTGACGCGCTGCCAAGATGGCGAATATGAAGTATGTTATAAAAAAATTATCTGTGGGGTATTTTGAGCTAAAACTTCACATACACATCTGGGGACATCAGAGACTTATTTTACATCTTGTGAAAAGTGCATTATAGGACCCCTTTAAAAGAATTATTTTTTTAAACTGTCACTTTTAATCAATTTAATGTGTCACTGCTGACTAAATGTTTTAATTTCTTTAAATTGTATACTGACCAGTAAATAATTGTATGCATATAGGAAATTAACATGCTCTGTCTACATCACTGTGTTACGTTAAAAGGTTCTATCTACCACTGGCCTACTTACATGCTGAGAAAACAAACACAGCATATTACATATTATGATTTATGCATCTAATCCCCTAGTTCACAAAAAGGCCTTGACGGGGAAGTGTAGAGATGGAAAGTTCTTGCAACCCCTTGGGGTTTGGTGGAGGGGTCAGCTTCTCAGAGTTTTGACTCCCATTCACAGACAGGAAGGGGTTCTCACACACTGACCGATTAACACAAAGATATGATGTTCCTGATGGACTGGCCTGTAGTATTGTCAGTATACAGCAAACCAGTTTGTTTGGGCTGTACATATTCCTGTTAGTTTCACTTGAAATTCACTGTGACAGCTGTGGTGGACCCCTAATCTGTCCAGACTAACCTGTCCCCTTAACCTGTTTAGTTATGTTTCAGCATGTAAATCCAACGGGAGGGACAGGAAGTGTATAAAACCTGTTCATCCCTCACAGACAGGTGTGAGTTAAGGTGAGTTTGGAAATCCCTTTAAATTCTTTCAAATTATTAAATTATAATATGCCTTGAATTATTTTATTTACCAAGGTGATTACAATTTTGTAATTGTAACTTCCCTTTTATCATCTAAAGTGTAATGCACACTTAATATTAAAAGTGTCAACATTCGATGTCAACACATTCAACACATTGGTCTGTAAGAAGCAGCATATATTAATTAATCCATTCTTTTTAGAGTTAATTACTTTTTTGGACTTGATAGAATGTAAATAAGCATAAATGGGGGACAGAATTTAATCATTTATGAACGAGCCTTTGAAAAACACATTTGTTTTATTTGTAATTGTTCAGTGTAAACCGTTCATTTAGTTAAATAAGTAATATAATCTTGGGTAGCTATAGTGTAGCTGAAGTGGAGAATGCTTTAAGTATGTAGGCCTAATTGAAATCACATGTAGTCCGTATCTAATGTCACCTATAATATAAGGTTTTTTAAATTGGGGCCAGGGACCCCCAGGTGGCCGCAAAGGAGCGCTACAGGGGTCAATAGAAAAGTTTAGAGAAAAACTTTATAAAGTTTATTTATAAAAGATTAAATAATTTTCCAAATAATATATTACACATGTTTGTGTTTATTATAGCTACAAATTGGGTCTTCATGAAAAATATTTAACTGCCTTAAATTTTATTTTAGATAATATTAGAGCATAGCCTACATCTAACAGATAAAAAAAACGTTTAAAAAAAAATCTGTCATTATTGTGCAGAGTAGGATTATTTAATTCAATGCTTAAAACCAACCCATAACACGGATCAATGTAAAACCTGACTAGGCCTATTTTAACAAACATTTGTGTGTGGAATGTATTTTATGTATATTGGGGCATCCATCACGTCTATTCCAAAAAAAAGTGCTACACTTTTTCTCAGCGCTTAGCAATATGCTAACACCAATACTTTCCGCATGCAGAACCAGTTTTTGAGACGTAAGATGTACAGCCTGAGCATATCCACCTGATTTTTCAACATGTCAGTAAGGTGTTTTTTGTGAATGTGAGAGACTTCTGATTTATTACAGGGAAATAACGATTAGATTATAAGCTATCAAAGTGTGAAAATGTTTGCGCTACAAACCAGCATGTAGAAAAAACAAAAACAAGACACATTAAAATTACAAATGGCGCCCGCGCTTACCTGTGGAGGGGCCGTTTTTGCCTTAAGGGAAGTGGAATAAAATAAAAAAAATAAAGAAACGCAATGTCTGGTGTTTTTTTGTTTTGTTTTTTTCTTTTCTTCTTTCTGTTTTCTTTTTTTAAATACTATGCGGGCGCAACAATCAAACACTTCCGTCTGGCAAGCACATGTTTACACAGAAAACAATAGAAAAGCGCAGGTTTTTGGGAACAGACAGAATCCAACAACAGCCTATTGCTTAAAATATATTATGGCTAACAAATAAGCTATTGCATAGGCTACTTTGAAAGTACTAAGCTACTTACGTAAATATGTATAGGCTAGTATTCGTAGCCTACAGTATATCTAGGTAAAGATTGCACAACTCTTTCAAAGCATTCACTACAATGCAAATTGACTTGGTGTTGATGACGTGCGCCAGAGGGGGCGCGGCGGTCGCGAGGCGCATCCGAAAGAAAGAGCTGTAGAAGAGACTAGAGGAGAGGATAACATCTCATCACATCACTTCAGAATCAGCCTGAGGAATCGAGTAAACCTGACACAAACCGCTCTGGACTCATCTGCTTCGTATTAACACAGCTGACAGGCTGGACAGTGTTCTTCACGTGTGGAGAATGGATCAGCACAAAGGTAAGTGGAATGATTATGAGAAGTTATCGCTCGGAGTGTGTTTGCATGGTGTGTCATGTCAAAAGAGGTTTCCGTACATCCAAAACACCCCGCTGTAAACAACTTCCAACTTTGCAATGTTTGCCGATCCTCACTATTTGGGATAACGGGTCGTGGGAATCTCCAGAATCTCTCTCCAGAGGGATGCAACAGGAGGAAATTGAGTTTCCAGTGAAAGTTGAATTTTGCTCTGTGCTCGTTCACTCTGTGTGGTTCTCGCATTCTTTCTCAGTGTTGGTATTCTAGTTGTCCATTACAGTTCTGAATGCATAAATAAACAAGCATGTATTAGAGAGTCGCTCATTGGAAATCCTGTCCAGTAGCAACAATTGTTCTTCCAGGATTCCTTGGATTCCTGTGGTTTAAGTTTTTATATGCATAGGAATGCAGACCCCTAATATTTCATGACTAAACTGAGATAAGACTCTTCTGTATGGGAGGAACAGCAGCTTTTGTGCAAACTGATGTTTATGTCTGGAAATGTTTCTAAATGAATAATCATCAGTTCAGCAAAGCTTGAAATTGTAATGTTAAAAAATAACAACAATAATCAGGCATTGATGGTCAGCTATAATCGGGTGGCTATTTGACTTGAAAACATATTAGAAGCAATAGACCATAGTTCATTGACGTTGTGGTTTGGACAATAAAAACATCTGAAGGCTACCAGAAAGGCTTTCACTTCTTAATTCCACTTCATATGCTGTGTAAACTTAAGTTAGTGAAGTAGCTTTTGGTTTAGCTAAGGTCTATTACTTCATGAGTTCTTGGTATTTGCACTGAACATGTCACTTCACCATTCCAGTCTGTAGGCTAACTTTAGTTTGATTCGTTAATGGATCTGTGTATGAGATATCACTCTCTGGTCCTTTAATATTCAGCACCCTCGCAAATATTACGACTAGCTGAAAGGACATCATAATTCTGCTGTAATGATTGTTTTGCATTTTTATTTGCCCAAAGATGAAAGTTATATCTTAATCTTATCATCCTCGTGTCATTCCAGTATTATATTCCTTCTCCCGTGGAACACAGAATTAGTTTGACAGGATGTTCGCATTGTGCTTTTCCAAATAATGAAAGTGAATGGTGACAAGGGGTTGTCAAGTTCCAAAAATGAAACTGCTCAACATGACTATTCTAAAGGCCCGTTCACAGCAAGAATGACAGCTATAAATACAACAATAACTAGCATCCACACCAACACAATAAGGTTTGGTTTATTTTAAGCCCACACTGCAGTTGTCATCTGCTGCTTTACATGCGAGAGCTCATTGAAGTCAGATGAATTCTGATTGGCTGTCAAAGTTTGTATTGTTCATCAGCTAAAAAAAAAAAAAAAAAAATGATTCGAAACTGATTCCAATAATATTGTTCCTCTGTGTCATTATTCTCATTAAGGCCTGTTCACACCAAGAACGATAATTATAGAGATAACTATAATGATAATTATATTAGCATCCACACCAACAGGCGATAACATGCTGTTTATTATTTGTTGTCTGACACTTTAAATCCTATGTAACTAGCCTAGAAATCTAGACGCACCCTAGTGGCAGCAAATTTTATTTTGCAGCCAGTGTCGTCTAGCAACTCTCCGTTGGCTTGCGAGCTGGAAAAACCAAACTCTAGTCAGGCCAATCACATCATGTATAGAGTCGGTGGGCGGGCTTAAGATAATGACGGCAGAGTTGCGACGGTTCCGCGTGAATTCCCTGCTATTTGAAAACAAAGAAAAGCTGCTGCTGCTGGCGAACAGCGGTCTTTCGAATCGGCCTTGGCCGCGACTGGAAGACTTGGAGTTAAGCTTTTCTTTGAGAAAAGAACAAAGAACGGCACTGAAGTCATTGTTAAAAAAGGAAGATGTGTTCGGAGTTTTGCCGACCGGATACGGCAAAAGTTGAATCTGTCAACTAGCTCCGCTGGTGGGAAAACGCTCTGGTTGGTTGTAGTGCCATCCTATTGCATGCAGACGGGAATTGGAAAGACAACCGTTTATCCCGCCCCTCGGATTGAGTCCTGCCAATGGGGTGCTCCCAGACCCAACATCTTGTTGTGGGTCTGGCTTGTCAGGCTACTATGTAACTTTATTTTGTTAAAAATTAACTAAATTTAAAGAATGAGTCAATACACCATCAACCCTTCTTAAAAACCTTTTTGTCTTAGCCTGATTCACTATGGTAAGCCCATTATAAGTGTTTATGTTTTAGACAGTGCAGGATGGTTTTGGCGCGAAATTGCACACGTCACTCGTCCGTGCGCGTCTCGTCATATCAGTAAACAGAGAAAAGTTTATCCGGGTGCTTTGACGCATGTGGGAGTGAGTGGCATACTGTAGGTTAGTTGTCACAACGAGTGAGAAAGGTTGAGATGGAGCAGTTAAATCGTGAACCTCTTGGGATCACCTGTTTTAAAAAATAAATAAAAACCTACAGAACAGAGGAGAGTCTTCTGGCAAAAAGAGAACTCGACAGAACTCGTAATAAAACGAGAATCAAGATTGGCTTGGTTTTTATGGAGATGGCGAGAACTGAGGGATTGGAAATGTCGTAAAAGTGTTGCGGAGGTGACGTTTTTATTACTCAACAGGTGAGTGATGTATTTTATTGAGCAGATGAAACGCCATATGTAGCTCTCTATCAGAGTTCATTGTAAAGCATTATCTGTTGTGAAGTGTCGTTTCATTTTAGGTTATTGTAGAGCTGTGTTGGAATTTATTTTCAAGGAAGTACTATGTTTATTAATGGGTAAAGCTACAGTAACATCTTCAGCTAGTCAGCTTGAGATCCTTTCCATCTAAACTATATCTCTTAAGCCTAGTAGTGAATGTTTTATGAGCAGTAGGATAACCATATTCATCCGTACAGTCACGCAGAGGCGAAGCACAACCAAAACAATGTTCTTCCGCAAAAATTTAGTTTTTAACCACTAGAGAGCCAAAAGATACATAGTGTATATCAGTCAGGTGGATTCTAATTGGCTGTCAATGTTTCATTGTTCTGAGAGTGATTCCAATGATATTGTTGCTCTGTGACACAAGCTTTTGAAAACGGGTTTCAAATTGTTCAAGTTTTTGAAAACTATACCATTATCTTCCCCATGTAAACAAAAAAAAAAGTGAATTTGTGAAAACAGTGCATCATGCACACACATATTCAACGCTATCTCACGACCAATTCGTACGAATTCGTACGAATGATAAAAAGTTGGCTAATTCGTACGACCTCACTCGTACGAATTTGTACGATTTGTCTAAACCCACGTGATGGGTAGGTTTAGGGGCGGGGTCAGGGGTAGGTCATTCGTATGAATTCATACGAATTGGCCAATTCGTAAAATATGTACGATTTTGCAAAAATCGTACTAATTCGTACGAGTCAGGTCGTATGAATTCGTACGAATAAGCCACCTCGTAGAATTTGTACGTTTTCCCGTGAGATCGGGTTGGCATATTACATGTTCAGTCTGTAGGCGCGTAGTGTTTCTTTTCAAAGTGACATCGCCAACTACTGGCCTGACATGCATAGTACAGCCTTTTTAGTTGTTTTCGTGGATCCGTAAGATTCTTTTGACAATGTTGTCATCTGTATGCGGAAAAGCAAAAGCAAAACCTTTCTGTTTTTAGTGATTCGTTGTCGTGTAAACGTATCCTCAGGTTTCGGCAATTTTTTTTTAACCACTTGCATTGCATAGGAAAAGCATCAACATTCTGGTAACATCACCATGAAAACATTAAGGTGTGAAAATGAGGACAGAATGAGCTATTCCTTTAATTAGCAGGCCCGCGTCGCTTGATTAAATGTGGTGAGATGCTTGTGCACATTGTGGCTTTAATGACAGCATTGTGTTGACGGCTGTTAAATGCTGTCAGGAACAGACTTACAGTTATTGTGGTTAGACTTCTATGAGGCCATGCCTCTTAAAGACTCTTTGTGAATTTTGTTTTCATGAGATAAGGCATACAGGGAGGGAAGGAAGATAGAAGGAGGAAAAAGGGATAGTGGGAGGAGGGAGATGGCATTTTAAGGAGTATTGCATAATTTCTCCTTTAATAAAACACTGAGTGAGTGACACATTTTTCTTTGTCATATGATGCTTTGTTTGTGTGTAACATAACATAGCAGAAACAAGCGCTGGAATGCTGTTTACTTGATGAGAACTGGTTCACAGAACTGTGTAGATGACATGAACGTGCACGTTTTGAGTTCAGGATATAGCTTTGGGTTGTGGTTTTGGATAATACAGTGCTTTGAGCCTCAGAATTCACTGTTAGTATCACAAAACTGTTGATTCTGGCATATTCGGTGTCCATTTTACATGAAAATGCTTTTGTGTGGATATTTGAGCCTGTGAACCTGAACTAAGAGGCTTAGTTCAAACTCTTATTCCCATGTAAATGATGTGATGCAATAGCAGGGTGTGTTCAAGAAAAGAAGATTACAGGTAAGAGAATCTAGAATTTCCATAAGAAATAAAAAAAAAATGAGTCAAAGCACCAAGCATTTCAATCCGATAGGTGGCCAAATATACCCGAACAAAGTATTTAAACCCGTTCTCTTTTCTTATCCCTCCGGTTTCCTCCTTTCCCGCCTTGATTTCTCTCTTCAAAGGCAGCTCATGGAACCAGATCTCACCCTTGAGGTCCGGCATGATACCAGCATGTTTCCGGACCCACCCACGGGCTCCGCTGCCTGGGCCAGTGCTCAGAACGTGTCAGTGTTCCAGAAATTTGCTGGAGACACAGGGACGTCTCGTGCATCTTAATAAAGACGCTGGAAGCAGCTCCAAAGGCGTCCCAGAATGAGAGATCAGCACTTTTTTTTTAAACGGGTCCTTGAGTTCATGCCCTCATTACGCTCACTTCTGAAGAGAGTCAACAGGGAAGCAGCATGCTTATTATTAGTAAACGAAGAGAGCAGATCGGAGCTGAAATACAGAGAAAAAGAGCCAGGACTCAGCACTTTTCTTGGGATTGGCCTGGAATAGAATCGGGTTCCAGAAGGATAAATCCCATTTATTTTTTCCTTAAACCTTTCGAGGCGGACCTACAATGAGCTCTGAGGTTATTAAGAGAAGATGCTTCTGTAGACCATGAATTGGGCAACGCTGGATCCTCTAATCTAAAATAGTTGCTGTTACCATGTAAACGAATGTGCCAAAGGCTGTCCACTCCCATGAAGCATTGCAAATTATGTAACTGAGTCAGTCTCCACTTATATTGTGCATATAAGAGTTCAGATGCAAACGCCTCCAAGTGCCATTCTTCTAGAATGATCATTTTTATCAAGCTCGTGTATTTAAGTTCAGTAATTTCACTTAAATGACAATTATTAGGTTATTTTCATTGCCATTTAAGTGAAATTGCTGACCTTTAATATACAAGCTTGATAAAAATTATCATTCTAGAAGAAAATTTCAGATTTTTTGCATCTGAACTCTTCATATATTTATCTATTTATAATAAATGTCTTTAAATCCTTAGATATATTGTACTTATGTCTTTAGTTCAATTACATCATTTGCATTGCTTTATGAGACTGACAACATTCAAAAGACAACAGAAAACTAATTACTTTATCATCATATAAAAACAAATCTGTGCTTTCATTTTCCTTTAATCCCGGCCTATTAGCTTATGGTGCTCTAAGCAATGTCTGAAACTGTATTTTGAGCACTTCTTGTGTTTGTTTGCCTCTTCACGAACCGCTTGCTGTATTCCTCATTTCCTCAGTCGCTTTGGATAAACGCCTCTGCAAAATGAATACATGTAAATGAATATTTAAATGCCTTGTAAAAGACCTTTACCCTTTCATTTTATTATTTATTTATTTAATATATTTAACAAACTTTGTAATAAATCTAAATGGAGGCCTATTTATTTATTTACTGCTATTAATTCGTTCATGAATTTATTTATTTATTTATTGCTATATTCAATCGTTCATGCATTTTATATATTTATTTAATATTGAATTTAAGTTAAGTAATGTAGTGATTTATCTTGAAGCTGGTTGGGTTCAAAGTCTTTACTGAGGAATTTCTGAATTCCCAATGGAGTAAATGAATGAGAAAAATACTTTCGGAACCAAGACTGCTGAAAAAGTGGGCAATCATTATTGCCCTCACCAGACTTGCAGATAACAGATCTGATAGTTAAACAAACACACCAAGCTTCAACTGAGTGGTAAAACTGCTCTAACTTGTAATCTGGCTACTTTCAATTTGGCCATGTTCAGAGGGTAATCTGCACAACAATGCTATCGCCATATCTGTGTTTAGGGGTGGTTAATTCAGGCATGGAGGTTGTGATGTCGAGATGGCTTGATTATTCTATGCTTATCTTTTAGCGGGAGTGTCAGATGTAATTCGTCCAGGGTTAAGATTGTCAAGTCTGAGCTGGCCAAATACTGCAGTTGAGCTGGTTGTAATTGAGTCAGTGATGTTTCAGATCCTCTCTTGCTCAATGCTTTTCTGTTTGAGAGTTCTGATGAAGTCAAAACATAGTTTTATTTTGCCGCTGACATCTTGTTGTGACTATTGCAGCACAAAATCTCAAAATTATGTGAATGCATGTTCAGCCAGCACAATAACTGTAATAACTTGCATCAGAATTTGTGAGAAGTCAATCACAGTGAGACTGAGTCGTAGACGCCAACTGCTGATGGCTGCGCTGTGCGTTTGAAGTCTTATCTGTATATGATTTCAACGGTCTATTTTCCAAGTTAGTGTCACTTTGTTTCTGTATCGCCATTCTAATATTCCCCTTTCATGACAGTATAATGGCAAGAAAATTGTTTGAAGTTAGTCCCCTAGATTTGACCCATATTAATGGCTCTTTGATGGCCAGGAGAAGATGAAGATTAAACAGTGTGGACTGAGTCCCTTCAATCAGTCTTGTCATCACTCATTTATCCTTCACTGAATGAATGAGGTCAGAGGCAGCGTGGCCAGGCTAAACAGAGGAGAGCCAATCAACAGCTGGGCTGGGAGAGTTACGCTAACATAAGCACAGCCAGTGGAAATGACAACGTTGTGAGAGGTCATATAGTATACATTACATGCTACAAATGAACACTGCTTATTCAAATTAAATGAACATTAATGCAATGTTTATGTAACCTATAGGTGTGTTTAAGGTTGATGTTTGATGTCCATTGGCATTGTTGGCCGCATTGTTCTTTATTTATTGACAGGATGATAAACATGCTGAAAGAAAATCTTGGTCGACTGAAGTCCTGAAATTTTCGACTAAAAATCGACTAAAAATGACGTTAAGAAAAAAAAAGTTAAATTAATCAGCTGCGTAGTAACTTACTTGGTAGCCTTGTTGTCCGCCTAAATTAATTAAAAATAAACATAAAAAAATAGTAGGCTATTTGCAGTATATTAAATCGGTTTTGACCTAATTATTTTGCACTGAAATGAGTCTGACGAGTCTGTCGGCTCTGCCGTTGATGTCGTTGCATCACGTGCACCTGCGCAATAATCATAGCCTATGATTTCCGAAAATAGTGATATCATCACAAGCACTTTTGAGGAATATGCAACATCATTTAGACAATTGTTTTTATTATGTATTATAATAACTGACAGACACTAACGTTATCATTTCAGCCGCTCTGTGCAGCTCAGCTTCGCGGCTGAGACACGAATAGACTATTAACTTTAAAAAAAATGCTGCCACACTGCCGATGTCTTTGTTGACATAGTAGAAGAGGACTGACTGACTATGAATTAAACGCTCTCACAATTAAATAATATTCAGCAAACCTTCTAGCCTACTTTCTTCAATCTGTCGCTCTTCTCCAGTGGGTTGGGCTAATCCAAAAGAAGTGAAAACAAGGGGGGTGTTCTGTAGACAGACTGTTCACTTGGAAACAAGGGTGCTCTGAAAACACCCCCATTAGCAATTAGTGCTTTCCATCTGATGAAATTAGCGCGTCAACGCGGCAAAACTAAGATTTCCATCGTGCTTACCAACGCTGCATTTATTTGATAAAAAAAATACAGTAAAATCAGATATATTTTGACATATTATTGCAATTTAACATAGCCTACATTCTTTTATGATTATTTTTAGGGGTGCAACCGTGATCTGTACGGACCACGTCCCACAGTTTGGCACGCAGATTAATTGTTTTGTTTTGCAAATTTTCACATTCAAATTCACATTCATTTTAAACCATTCCAGCGCAAGAAGAGGCAAAAGAGAACCGTAAAATAATTTGAACCTTGAGTTTTATATCCGTTTTTAGCATCTTCATTGTAACATGATCCTTCAGGAATCATTCTAATATGCTGATTTGGTGCTCAAGAAACATTTCTTATTATTATCAATGTTGAAAACAGTTGTGCGGCTTAATCATTTTGGAAACCATGATACATTTTTCAGGATTCACTTTGATGAGATTCAAAAGAACAGGCTTTTTTTAATAAATCTTTTCTAAACACTATAAATGTCTTGACTGTTGCTTGACTGTTTTTTTTCTTTCTTTTTTTATCTTTCTACAGTGTATATGGGAGTGTAACTCTGAAAGCTGACAAAATAAACTATTAACAATTAAAGCTTACAGTATTCTCTTCCAGGAAAATGGACCAAAAATATTAATGCTTCATTTTGTGGTGTATTCATTTTTATTTATTAATTGCCAATAGCAAGTAGCAAATAATTTTTTGCTTGGCTGTAATGTTAACTAAAGACTTTGGCTATTTAAAAAATAGCTCAAGCCCTTCAGTACGCCCCACCATGCACAATGTCTTGTTTTAATTGGAAACACATCAACACTCGAGGGAAAACTGTGTTTGTCAAATCATTTCAGGGGATCTTTAAAGTGAGTCATTCCAAATGAAATTGCACTAAAAACAATACGTTATCACTGGATTTGTCACTAAACCATTTTCCTGACAATTTTAAAACTTGGTCAGTGTTCATGCATGTAAATGGAGTTAATCGTTAACATTTGCCATACAGTCTTTTTCACAATAATCAATGTTTCAGTGTTCCTGTGTAAATATTAAAGAGACATAAGCACTGTGTGAAAAAGCACTCCTTAGCCAAATAAATTTGCTAAACTATATATATATATATATGTATCCGAGGGTTTTGGGTAATCGTTCACACAAATGAACTCTGTACAGTAACACTGCATGCAAAACTGTCACTGACGCTCCAAAACTGTTACTCATTATTATCATCTGCGCAGCAAATGTCAATCAAAGTCAAAATGCTGTGCACGTGTTGAAGAGGAACAACGTAAACAAATAAACCATACAGTCTAAGGATAAATTTCTAAGTCCAACTACAATCACAGCCAAGACATAAGTAGCACAGCAGAAGTGTTTGTGAGAAAGCAGAAAACTGGGGAGGGTTTCTAAGTTTAAATCAGTGTCTTTTGTGTCTGTTGACAGTTAGAAAGGAGAAATGGGAGAGGCTGGGTGAGAAAAGTTTGTTTTATGCCCTGGTTTCTTTGTTATTTGTATTTAAAACTGAGCATCATAAAGTCAATCTTTTTGCTTGCTTTATGCACGTTCCTGCTCTTATTGTGCATGACTCATCAGTGCACAGTTTGTTTTTTTTCACGGTAATAAATGGTGTCTTATCTTTTATTAAAATGTACTTCCTCCACCTCTGAAACCACTTCCCATTTCTGCTGATGTCATAAATCCCTCTTATTCTTTTCAGTACCTCCCCTAGAATAACCTGACTCCATTTCAGTACATAACTCCTACTTTTTATGGTTCAATCATCACTTGGAAATTGTAGTCCCTTAATAAATACAAATGACATGACACAAAATTGTAGTTAGTAACATTATTTATTAAATTACACATTTCATATAATATAATCTGAATACTTTTTGATTACTTAAGATTACTTTTGACCTTTTTTCTAACATCGGTTTGAATAGTATAATATTGTACCGTATAGATAAAAATACAAAGAGAAAGAAAAAATATTTTATTATTATTTATTTTATGTTGTCAACAACATGAAATACTTTAAACATTACATTGTGTCATGCTTTCCCAAAGTAGGGTTTTGGGGGGAAAACTGCAGGGGGGTTCATACATTTATGAAAAGCTAATAATTAATTAAATCATATAAAAGTTCAATTATACAAAATAAATAATTTGAAAATAAAAACAATCAAAATAAAACTATTACTAAAAAATGTTTTTCATTTGTTTATGCTGTGCGACCCCTACATTTTCCATTATAGTCGCCTGACCCGTGGCCGGTCTGTGTGTGCAATTCCACAAAACGTTTCAGAAAAAAATAATAATAATTAGGGAGAATCAATTAATTTTGAATAATTTACTGCCATTTTGTGAATATTAAGTAATGTAATCAATAAAAACGTAACTATTCTGAGTATTTTAAAATGTAATGTAATCTAATTACAAGTATTTAATTTTTGGAATCTGATTACGTAATCCAGATTACATATAATCAGTTACTACATAGCACTGTACACCGTAATTTTTCTTTTCAATTTGCTTAATTTAACTGTATCATGTATAATTTGAGTCTTATTTACAAAAGTGTTTCTTACTTATTTTGAGCCGCATTTACTTAAGCCATTTAAGTTTTGTTAACTTAATTGTATCTGTGATCTGAGGAACAGTGTACTCTCAAAGCGCATTGCGGCATAAATAAATTAAGCACTTTTTAAAAGCAACCTATTTATTCCTTCTCTTCCTTTAAAACAACAAATAACTGGGATTGTATTGTTCCATCACGGAATTGTTGCGACACAAAGCGGAGTGCATTATTTTCCTAATAATTCAACATACCGGAGTCAATTATTCCGCTTATACTACAGTTATGGTGTGGTATGTACAGTTTTCTTATGCATCTCATCCCATGCCTCCGTTGCTAATTCCAAAACATCAATTTACAGCTATGGAGGCTCGAACCATGAATAGCAGTCTAATGCAGTTATTAGAGAGAGAGAGAGAAAGATCTTACTTTGTCATTGTCTGGATTTTGGTTCCTTTCTGCTCTAAGGACCTTTGAAATAGAATTATAATGCAGTCAAAATCTGCCGGGAACTATTTTAGCCGTGCATTTCCCTGAAAATAATTGCACACCTTAGAATGTTCGTCAGCCAATCAGATTCAAGCATTCAACAGCCCAGTATTATAAAGTAATATAAATGAAGTTCCAAGTGCCCAATCAAAAGGAAAACCATTTTAGGAAATCAACATAGTGTTTGGCTACTGTTAAAGAATAATCTTCTTTTTGTTATCTTATTGTTATCCAGTTTATTTTATTTCAGCTTTATTCAGTAAAGTTTAATTTAACATTAAAAACACTGGTGTGCATTGTTTAGTACTCAGGGTGTAGACTGTAGTAGATGACTCAGCAAATGTCTGTAGAGTGCTGATTTCATCTCCATGAGATAAGATTCAAGGCCCAAGGCACTGGCAGTTTAGTCATGTTCAAAGGTATCGCAGTGTTTTCAGAAGAATAGATGATGTGATCCATAGCTGCACCCACACAAGGTTTATGTACTGTAGCTAAGAGGATAAAGAGGTTACTCTGCTCTTCTCCATCTATACAATATTAAAGTAGTCAAATGTATTTGACCGTAGGTCCCTACAGATCTCGTCCATAACTCGGTCTCTCTCAAAAATTGTGATTATAAACGGTCCAGAGGCTCCAGACAAAAGAAAACATTTCGACTCCTTTTGATAATGAGTAATTGTAGGAAATGGAATTTGTAACCCAGATTTTCTGAGCAATCTGATTTTCTGTTGCCAGTGCTCCTGATTGCTTAATCTAAATAAACTGAAAAGCATGAAGTGGAGCCAGCAGGGCCAGACCATAATGCAACATTCCTGTGTCGAGAGATATATTAGTAAAATGAACTTGTTGTTGGCTGATAGATGGATGTTTAAGAGAATTGGTGTGATCAGCATTATGCTGAAACGTGACACAGTATGTTTTAATTTATGTTGTACAGAATTATATATAATTGATGCAATTTTACTGAGTAATCTCATTTGGGTGGGCGCATATATATGTTTTTAGTAAAGATTCAATGTGGTTGTTGCGTTTGAGAGGAATTGAAGCCAGATTATTATGATATCTCATTAAACATGATGAAACCAGTCTTTATCTCTGGTGGTTTTTAAAGAAGCTTGTATGTTTTTGTGCGGAAGCAGTTCTGATTATATAGCAATTTTATAAGATTTTATGTTCACTGGCAAAAATCAAGGACTGTGCTGTTCATGCTGAGTATGTAAAATTGTAGTATCAGTAGAAAAAGATGTAATAGGTTTCAAATGATTGATTTGGCTGGGTTTGAGTCGGCAGGTATCTCGTTCGTGACAAGTCTGCAAGTTTTATGAGCGCAGCACATTGCGGTTTCTCATTTAACATGCAAAAAGGGGCATCTTCAAAGTGCCATGGTTATAGTATTATGGCCTTTTTAAATCTAAGGGTCAGATAGGGGTGAAAATATTTAAAGACGGACGTTGTACAATAGTTAGTTGTTAATAGCAAGAGCTGTAGCAGTAATTCTTGAAATGCATTTACTTAAAATCTCAAGCAACTGTATAGTACTGATCCATCTTTGACTTGTGTATTGTGTATGCAGCATGCATATTGACCAGTGTTTTTGTGAAGTGCTCTTTCTAGAGGTATATAAAAGATCAGTGCTTCTGTTCTGCTTTTCTGCAGTCTCAGGAAGGTTGGTGTCATCTGTTCCCTTTAAACAAGAATAGAGAATTCAATGCAAAAACAAACACCAAAAAACATGCCATCACTGCGGTGATTGCCCTCCCACATGGCCGAAAGCCCGTCATTTTAGAGATTGAGGGTTTGACTCGGGAATCAAATAAATGATGTGCTGTGACACGTCGCCTTGAGCTGAGCTAAGTATATGAGCCACAGCTGGAGCCTGGCTGTATTTTAAGTGTCAGACAGGAATTGCCTGTAAAAATCAAACCACTTAGGACACTAACGCAAGCCAGAGCGGCATCAAAATCGTCCACTCGATTTAAACTCGTGTTTATTATGCCAGCCCTGATACAGCAAACGCTCTGTGGCTTTGATTCTGGGAAGAGCGATGCTTAACCTTACAATTTACCATGAGCATGTGTCTAAAATCAGTTCAATAGCCACTCAAGACAAACAAGCACAGCGACAATGTACACAGTGTGAAATGATTTTATTGAACTCTTCCTCATTCCATCAAGCACTTGCTCTTCGGATCAGCCGCAAAAAGAATTTCTTTGTCTGACTGCAAACTGAAAGTCCAGAAGTAGAGTGGGGTTTACAAAACCCCATCAAACACCTTTATTTGCAATCACTGTTTGTCCTGGAATGAGGAAGTGGTTTTTTTATTAGGCTACATCAGAAAGAAATCCCCTGTTTGCTGCAAAGATCTGGCCTTGTCCTCATTCCTTCAATCAAAGTGAAATTGTTGATCATTTTTGAGCCGTGTGAGTCGTGTGATGGACAGTCTGAAGAGTCACTTTCAAACCCAGGTTTCATTACTCTGAGGAAGTGTGAGCGGTTCTAGTGCTGACAGGGATGTAGCATTCTCGTTCTCACCGTTTGCAGTGTTTAATGGGCTTGGGGCCAAACTGTATCCAACGGAAACTCGGCCCTTGTTGGACTAGAGTCAGCTGACTCCACATTCCCATGGTCCCTCCAGAGAAGGGCATCGAAGTCAATCTCTGAAAACACACCGCAAAGAAAATGTTTGGAGAAATGCTCAGCTGAGCATCATGGGAAGAGAATACATGACAATATTAAAGGGATAATTCATCCAAAAATGATAATTCTTTCATATTTGATTCACCCTCAAGTTGTTCCAAACCTGTATGACTATCTTCTGTGGAGCACAAAAGAGGAATCGAATTGAAAGAAGGTCTCAGTGTTGTAATGTTAGGCAACAATGAATGTCAGTGCTGGACCCCATTAACTTTCATTGTATGGACAAAAAGAGTTTAAATTCTTCAAAGTATGTCTTGCTGAAATAAAACAACTTTTAACTTTTTTAATTTAAAAGTTACTTTATCTTTTTTTTGTGTGTGTGTGGAAATCAACAAAGGAAGTGGCATATACGTTACTTAAAGATTTGTTGTGTGTGTTCGGAAAGATGACCACTCTTTGTGGGTGACAAAACAAAACAAACTGTGAATTCTTGTGAACTTGATGTTGATGCTAAGTGAAACCTCAAGCTGTTTCTGGAATATTTGCTATGTGTTAGAACCACATTTTATAACAAATTCCTACAAATAGTAATTCCATCAAGTAGTATATACTTTAAAACTTTGGATCTACTTTGATACGTCATTATCTTCATAAAGATGATCATTTAAATAATCCTATCAGTGAACTAGATATTGAATCTAATTGAGGAAATATTGAATATTGTTATGTACAGTGAGCTTGTTTATTTGTTTGACGTCTTTGTCAGGAATTTTATCTTTCATACAGGAGTTCTTTTCAGGAGCTATTTATGCACGCAGAGATAGATGGATAGATGTTATCTGTCTCTGAGGAGGCGGACAAGAATGTTCAAATAAATCCGTCTCTCCTTAAGCTATGACTTCCTACTGTGCTTAACATGTCTCGAAGCATGTCTTACTCTCACAGTAATTGCAGAGATTTCACTATTACCATTGACTTAGTAATAATAGACAGACAATAAAATATTAGTAGACAGCTTCATCATTATAGCAGCAGCAAAGTGTATGACACTTATCTTGATTGTGTCGATTTCAAAACTTAAAACAGATACAGATGTATATCTGCTACAGACATATATGGAAAGGATTGTTCCATATTTTATATGCATAAGACTTGTTGACAAAGGACATGTCAGTTGTTGTTTTTAGCATCAAGGTTTGAATTTAAAATCTGCATTTCTTTTACATGTTTCACCATTTTTAATCAGTAGCTGCTTTGCTGTTCGTGTAATGTGACAAATTAATTTTTTTAAAGTATAAATGTATATGTAAAAATGTTGGTACAGATTTAGATCCATATAACACTAGTATAACTGCTTGCAATTTCAAGTCAACAATCTATAAATGAATGTTATTCAGCTCATTGTGCGTGCTAAAGAAAACTGGTTATCTGCCTTAGTCATTGGCAATGATTTCCAGTGTTACTGAAACATTCACAGCAAACTTCAATTATTTAATGGCATTCATTCTTCTCTATCCATTGTCCGAACAGCAGATCATCTGGCTAGGGACACTGCTTGTGGAGGAAGACAGATATTGCCTAGTGTTGCATCACCAAACTGAATTGGGCCTATCCTTCCAAAAGGCAGGGTAAAACACTGCTGTTCCAGAGTTAGAGGAAAGTAAACATCACCACTGTAGAAGCCATAAGAGAAACATCAGCATGGGTTGAATAGTTTTATAGATCATGTCACTAGTTTCGAAACTAGAGAAGTTTATATTTAACCAGTAAGGTAGAAGAGGCTTGACTTTAAATATACTAAAGGGTTTTTGTAAGTGCCTGAGACCTCTTTATCTCTGAATATACAGCGGGGGAAATAAGTATTGAACACATCATCATTTTTCTCAGTAAATATATTTCCAAAGGTGCTATTGACATGAAATTGTCACCAGATGTTGGTAACAACCCAAGTAAGCCATACATACAAAGAAACAAACAAAAATAAGTTCAGAAATTAAGTTATGTGTAATAATGTGAAATGATACAGGGAAAAAGTATTGAACACATGAAGAAAGGAAGGCGCAAAAAGGCATGGAAAGCCAAGACAACTGCTGAAAACTTACAGTAATTAAAAAGCAATCCAGCCCCCTGTCAGTGGAAATTAATAACAGCTGGTTCAGTCCCAAATGATGGCCTACAAAAAGGTCTCATTGCCAAGGTGTCACACAAGACACATCTCATGATGGGTAAAAGCAAAGAGCCATCTCAAGACCTTCGCAACCTAATTGTTGCAAAACATAATGATGGCATTGGTTATAGGCGCCATTCTAAGCTTCTGAATGGTCCAGTGAGCACTTTTGGGGCCATAATACGGAAGTGGAAAGACAATAATTTCACCATAAATTTGCCTCGACCAGTGCTCCTCGCAAGATTTCTGATAGAGGAGTGAAAAGAATAATCAGAAGAGTTGTCCAACTATCTGTGCAATGATATACACATCTAGGTGAATGGATGTTGCACATCTTAGCTGTTTGTATTTCTTGTATTTTAGCGTGGCTGGAATCCTCTGTTGACCAAATAGCATCCTGGACCAGAACTTTCAGTTTTTAAGATGCTGAGTACTATTTATTTAACATTATAATTGCTCAAAATGTGAATGCTGGAGATCAAATCTCTCATCCTCATGTCATTGTTGCATTACATAAAAGTCATTTGAATCCGAAATTTTAAGTATGATGACCAAATATTTAAATGAACAGGAGAGTGATTGTTAGTAAGTTAACTAACAACCAGCACTCACTCATTTGTCCTTTATAAAACGAAGACAAATGGCATATTTTTATTGGACTAAATGGAATGGAATGTTGTTGAAAGGAGTTTGATAGTTTCTGTTTTTGCATGCACCAGTTCTTGATAGCCTTATGTGGAGTTTTAATGAGATGTTAATGGCACATATTAATCTATACTTTCTGTTTCATTTCCTTTTTTGAGCTCGTATCCAGTAAGGTCATTTCTGTTGTAAGGCAGAGTGATTCATGAGAGGAGAAAAACAAAGTATTGCCCTCATAGTCAAGACTGGGATGCCCAGTTTGCTGCTGACCCCTGAGGGCGTGTGGGTAGAGTAATAAGGATACGTCATGGGATGTTGAGAGAGTCAGTGTGGGTAGAGTGACAAAGCCTCATCATTCACCCCACACTGACTCTCTCAACAACCCATGACATATCCTTCACTTGAGCTGATGCTAACTAGCTTCACACAGACACAAAAGGCTAAATAATATGGATGTTTTCACCAATTAGCCAATAGAGCATTTTACATAATGAGGAAATGGTTGGTTTTGTAATGAAACTTACTTGGTTTAATGTGTGTAATATACAGCAATCGCTTTCAAGGTTAGTGAAGCACTGCTTGACAGGCACAAGTGATTCACCTTTGTGCTATCAGGCATTGGTAATTTTCAACTGATTGAAAACTGCTTCACTTGAGTTGCCAGATTGGAGATAATTCTGAACTTATCAAGCATGTATTCATTTTTACTGTGACTAATTTGTAATCAGCATGAGAGGTATTTACTCGAAATCAAGGTTCAGCACAGTACATGAGATCTAATGCACTGACATGATGATTTTATTTATTACTTAAACTAATTATCGTGTGTGTGTGTGTGTGCAGTGCTGGAGCAGCTGTTGGAGCAGCTGCAGAGGTTCCTGAAGATCCTGGATGGAGAGAAGCTGAGTGGAAATGCCACAGTGCAGAAGGGCCTCCTGAATGAGCTGCTGCAGTCGTACAAGTCTTCCGATGGTACATACATAACAACATAATGTCTAGACTAACCATCTAACTCTACACCAAATCCTTCTCAAACTGTGATCTGCAAACCATTGGTGGTCCAGGAAGGATTCAAAGTGGTCTGCGAGTTGATTGGACCAAAGGGACTCACATTAAATGACTAATGATTTTGTCTGCTGTTGGCAATTAGTTGGCAATTTCCCACTGATTTGGGGTGTCCGCATTTTTTTATTTTTTAACGTGGAATCAGGTTTTCTACCTGAAAAAGCCTGTGATGTCCCTTCTCTCTTTACTCTTGTCAATGAAAAAAAGTAAAAGGCCCAACAAAAATGACCGTTTCATACATATTTATTTATTTCAGCATACACTTGCGTAGCACAATTGTTCTCATGGGGACCAACACATTTATAACTTGCGTGTTGTTTAGAGAATCTGCTCTGTTCTGTCTTATTAAGGAGCCCGTAATTTTGGTCCATCCATTTGCTTCTTTCTTCACACAAGCATGGCTGTAGGTTTTTCATGTTCTGGTCTCGGGCTTGTGCACTTCCTCCCCTGGCTTCAAGCTGTATCATTTTCCAAGGCTGTTTTTATCCTCTAGGGACACTCACTTCCTTTTAGTAGCAGCTTATAAATAGCTTTCATTTCCATCCTCCAAATCCCAATCTGTTTTCACTGTACCATCGAAACATGTTTTTGTTTTGTCACAGGGTTTTATTTCCCCTTCAAAAATACATCAAAGCTTTGTTACCTGTGGATTGCCACATCTTATCTTTTATGCTTAATTTAGTTCTTCTGAATAATTGTGAAGGTCCAAAATAATGTCCTAAAATGTTTTTTGTTGCCAAGCAAGCTGTAAATCCATCTCCCACAGGCTGGGACTAAATCAGCACTTTTATTATGATAGAATATGACCTCTCTATGTCTCCCACTGGCCTGCCTTTGATGTGTACAGAAGGAGGGGCCCTGGAGATGCCTTTGGACCCTTACACAAGAGAAGTGTGAGACAAAACTCTCACTGTTCTTCTCCATAATAGAAATCTATTACATGTTCAGTAAAATACGTGAGGGATGAAAGCGTCCAGAATCTGAAAAAAACATTGAATACGAGAGAAGTCTTTGGAAGTCAAAGTCAAAGAAGTCTTTGGCAAGTCCCGGCAAGGTTAAATGAGTGGAGTGAAGAGCATCTTTATTCCAGCAAGTTCACATTCAATGGCCTAAAAGGTATTTGAACGTTTAGGCCGCATATTTATTGCATAAATAAGCAAAGTTCCTCATGTTCACACAGGTGTCCTAGCAGAGAAACCACAGGTGTAGATCATCACATTAACTATAAACATACGTTAGTTGTAGTTTTAGTAATGTTTGACCAACTATAAAATGTCCAAATTTACTTTTTGTCTTCAATTCGAACAGTATATGTATTGTTTTATCATTTAAAACCTATAAACTTCTTTTACTGATATTGGTCGATATTGGATATTGTACATACTCATTTCTCCATTTAAAAAACAAACAAACAAAGATTGTCTTTGCCAACAACTAATGCTCACTTAAAGGAATAGTTCACCCAAAAATGAAAATTCTGTCATCATTTACTCACCCTCAAGTTGTTTCAAACCTGTATGAATTTCTTTCTTCTGCTGAACACAAAAGAGGATATTCTGAAGAATATGGGGAACCAAACAGTTGATGGGCCCCATTTACTTCCATAGTTTTTGTTTATTTTTTTCCCCATCAACTGTTTAGATACCGGCTTTCTTCAAAATATGTTCAGCAGAAAAAAGAAATTCATAAAAGTTTTTGGAACAACTTGAGGGTGAGTAAATGATGACAGAATTTTCATTTTTGGGTGAACTATCCCTTTAAAGTTGTTGTTGTTTTTTAAGAGTCTATTATTTCATTTATTTGACATTTAGACAAAATATATTAGATTTTTTATATCAACCATTTATTGGTTATTGGTCATGATATGAAAATAAATATAGGCTTATCCATATTAGCCAGTGACACTTTTAAGTCACATTTCACAAGTCACATTTTAAGTGTAAATTACAATACAGTCTCCTGATAGCCTGGTTAAAACCATACCATTCTCAGTAGTAACTGAGTTATGGTCTGGCAAAGCTTCATTAATAACTCATTTCCAAAGGGGCGTCACCAACGGACGTCGCTCAAATGCCTCTGGGCGCATTTGGATAGACCGAAAACCAATCAGAGCGATCGTCATCGTGTAAAGCCATATGCTGCGTCCCAATTCGCCTAAGTTACGCTACGCCATAAAAGTATGTACTCTTTTTGTGAAGAAAAGGTATTTCCTTTTGAATGTGTAGCAAAAAAGTAGGCAAGCTTTGGGACATACTACTTCGTCATCTTTATCGGACGGATCTGTCGCGTGCATCCTGTCACTTAAACTGCCCTGTCAATCATCTTGTCACAGTTAAAATCCTCTATTAAATCTAATTTAATTTGTATGTATGAATATCTCATTCCAGCACATTCCTCACTGACACTTATGTTTAGGGGTGGGTTATTTTATTTTTTTATTTTTTTATTACAAATCATATGCTTTCCTACTAATCACATCATACGAACTTGTACGAAATTGCAACCTCTTAAAAGAAAAATGTTTGCTGTTGACCAAATGTTTCGGGCTCCTGCAACAAAAACTGACGTTAATGGTTCAAATCCATAATCCAGTCTTTATTATTGGTTATTTTGCAGAAGGAGATGAAGAATACATCTACATGAACAAGGTCATCGTCACAGGTCAAAACCAAGACCGAACAGACAGAGGTGAGTCTATAATATTCTCTATAATTAACTTGCAAAACTTTTGCTGGTGTGAGGAACTTTACCCCTAATCTGCAAACATGTCTCTCACGTATCACAGTGGTTTATCTTGCTGTTTGACAGTGCTGCTGTGAATGTGTCATGTTTAGGGGGGTGATTGGGTTATGGGTGAAGTGTTAGACCCCCCCCATCCCCCACCCCTCACCATTTCCTGTCGGTTTCTCAGTAACTCCTGTCCTCCTCTCGCTCTTTCTGCCAGACCCCCATCTGAGGCCAAGCTGCTTTGTTTAGATTTCACTGAAGAATGAGAGTAACAATAAAACCAGACTTAACATTCATATCGCAGTCGTCTACGTATCCAGAAGATACATGCATGACTAAACTGCGGTGGCGTTCTTTGATCGGATTCGAAAACGCCACCATTTTTATAAACAAAATTTTCAAAAGGCTTATCAGGAGAACAACCCTTTGAGTTTCGGTGTTGTGAAGAGGGACTTTTTACAATGTAACTTCATAATTTCCTGCCCATATGTGAAAATATCCACAACCTTGTGCTATTTGCATCTGATAAATCTATAATAAAAATCATCTGCATTAAGTCACTAATGTGAAACATCATATAAGCTCACGTAGATCAACAGGTAAATGTAAGTGGTGAGAATTGAATTGAATTGAATTTCAGTAAAAGGCATTACTTGATGGCGTCCTGACTCCTTGATGGCTAAGGGTGACTCTTAGCCCTTGCTGTGCGGATTTGGTATTTGCCTTGCGTTCCTATAGCAACCCAGATGTTACCGTTTGGAGAGGAAGTTGAAGGAATGTCGATGGGACAGCTCTAAGAGACTGCCGCAGGCTAACCATTGATACCAAAACCGAGCCGAACAGCAGAAATATTATGTCTACTTGTTGCTTGCATACTCATACTTCTTTTTGCTGCTTGAACCCTTTGAAAAGTCTTTGATCTATTCATTAACAGCCACTGTTGCTCTGTGTGAAAATCTATATGCTTGTCAGACAACAGACCAGAAGCCAATGGAGAACCAGGAAAACACCAGAGCCCACCAGAGCCGCCTCCTCCTAGACCAGTGAGTGACCCTCAGCATCATTTCAACCTCGTTTAAACACCAGCATTAGCACAAAGACACTGAAACAAAAATCCGACAACAACCAACACAGTTCAATTTCAAACCTAATGTGTCTTAAGATGCAAGTAAGACAAATGCTATACTAAATGTAATCTACTATTAGGGTTGGGCGATATAGTATATTGACTATAGACTATAGTATAGTCATTTTCAGCATGTTTCAATTCATTGAGTCAAAATTCAGCGATTCAATGATTCAATAATCAGTGATTCAGTGATTTAAGAATAAGTGACTCGGTAATAATAAAAATAATTTTTATTGTCAGTTTGTTCATTTAGTAAAAAACTCTTTGAGAAAATGTTATTAGCCACTCAGCATTTTCACTGGCCACAATTTTAGAAATTTTGGTTATTTAGTAGGAGTGACTGTGTTACACGGCACTGCTGAAATCCACCCACGTTTAGCGGGTTGGTGGGCGCTAATGTCAAGCCCTAATTTTGATGTACTGTATATTAAATATTATCAAAAGTATCAACATTTTTGATGAAGCCTACATATAATGTCTTATGTTATATCGCACAGCCCTATCTTTTTCAATCACAATAACTACTACAATGCAAGACACTGTGGTCATTTTATTATCTGCTGTTTACTTTCATTTGTGCCTTTTTACTTGCCACATATTTGTTATGTATCTGTTTCCCACGCTCAAAAATGCTGTGTGTTTTTGTTTAGAAGCCACACGCAAGCCAAATAACTAGTCCTGCAGTTTGATAATGAATTCTGCCTTGATTAGAAACAGTAATCACCTTAAAAGATCACATAATTCTTTTTTAAATGAGAGAAAAAACGTGGAGTCTTTGTGCTGAAATACTTTGTAGCTCCTGTATCAATCCTAGGCTGCTGTGGGAGTCTGCAGTCAGTCAGACATACAGACAGACAGGAGGATGGAGAGCATTAAAGCTCTCCAGTGAGAAGACTTTGAACTTCAGACCCATCTGCGGGGTGCTGGGTCTGATTAACAGCAGCTGCACAAGCGATCGGGGAGCTGTTTATAGAGGCTGGAGAACCGCAGTTAGAATATAGACACGTGTGCATATGTGTGTGAATGAGAGACGGTAGATGTGTTCACACCTATTAAATTAGTGTTTCTCCCATTTGCCATAGAGTATGTTTATTTATTGTTTATATTATTAGATGAATTTGTGCATTTTATTAATTGAAACTTCTGTCAATTCATATGCATATTATGTCATATAATCATATATTCACTTCTAAATCTGGCTTTCTTTCTTCTGTGGAACAAAAAAGGAGAAATATTTCAAATGTGCCTGCCACTCACTTTGCATTTCCCCCTTTTCTTTCATTATATGGAAACCAATATACAATGTATTATTTAAAATATCTTCCTATGTGCTCAACAGAAAAAAGACAGTCAGGTTTAAAACGGCATAAGTGTAAGTAAATAATAACAGAATTTTCTCTTTTGGACACACCACTCTTTTAATTACAATTGCAAATGAAACAACGGATTGATCCACAATCCCTAAGGTGGATGATTAGCCTCTACCGAATCTTCCACACAATCCACGTTGGCATTAATCTCTAATGCTTCCTCTGCATCACGTTCCTGCTGTGCATCTGTGTTCTTGGGCAGTCTGAGTAAGCAGGTCCAAAGCGATCCGCTTTTTGGAAAACCCGTCATCTGTCTGCGAGGCTTCCACTTGTCACCACAAATTACATATTCCAGGGTCAAATTGCGGTTGACGGTGAATGCAGAGTTCCCCCTCACCATAGCTGTGAAGAGGGCACCCCTGCTATTGACGTAGTGTCCTGGCATGGCCGTCCATTGACCCGTAGTGATGTTGTAGCAGTCCATGAGGCAGCGCAGGAAGTCATCACATGGGCCGTTCCTCATGACATACAGGTTGTCGCCATGAGCCACCATGCAGTGTCCGTAACTCTGAGGCTTGACCATAGTGGTGACCAGCGTCCATTCATCATTTTTAGGTGCATATTCATAAATGTCTGTTGTATCTGGAGACTTCCAGAAACATACAAATATCCTACGCCTGGCAACAGCGCTAGCCGGCGCAGCCACAGTACGAGGCGCGTTCTTGCAAAATGTCCACGCGCCTGTGGAAACATCACATGCTTCTACCGAGGACATAATCTTTTTGTCGAATTCACCTCCGATGGCATACAAGTGTCCATCATGACCCACCAGGGTAAAGTTATACCTGGACTGCTGAGGACCATCAAACACACTCCAAGTGTTGGTTTCTGTGTCATAACAGAAGCTTAAGTCCACAGTTACCTTGCTAACTCCCCGTACTCCTCCAACGATATACAGCCGGTTCCCCACGATGGCCACCCCGGCCATGGAGGTGCTGGAGTCTGTTGGCAGATCAGTCAGGTATTTCCAAGTACCCGGTTGTTCATCGAGGTAAAACACTGTCCTGTAGCAGTCTTGCAGCATCTTCATGGACGGGGAATGAGTCCCTAGAGCGACAAACGATGTTGGTGAAAGCGACTCCACGTAGCAGATCAGCTCCTCTGGGAGCGTCTTGACCATGTCTTGCAGGTCAGTGTAAGCATCGCGGATGAACACCGCAGCGCTCTGAAACAACCTCCACAAGCCGTACACCGATGCCGTGTTGTACAAAAGAATGCAGTTGTCGGTATCAAGAAGGTCTATCAAGTGCTGGACTAGAATGTCCACTTGGAGGAAAGCTGCACACTCTGCGGCCTCCACAATCTCATCTGGGTCTTGTATTGCAGGGCGCTCACCCCTGCAAACCGCCATGGCTATGAGGAAGCCCCTCGCTTTCAGGCCTCCCTGCAGGTGGAACTCGTTCAGCTGGCTGTCCTTCATCCCAGAGCGAAAGAGAGCACGGAAATACTCACAGTTTTGCTCCAGGACGGCCCTGTCTATGGTGAAAACGCTCTCTTCTACCCGCACTCTCAGAACTCCAGTTGACTCTTCTCCTTGTTCTTCCTCATTTCCGTCTCTGCTCTGACCCAAACTGCAGGGAGGCCCCATAACACCTCTATCCTGCCTGTCCGTACCCAGATTACTCTGTACACGAAACCATAAAGTTAGACTGCATTCAAGTTAGTGTTTCTGTTTAGGTTTGACCTGTAAACAGAAGTGTGCACATGCTGCAGTCTCACAGCTACTTGCCGCACTAAAAATAGCGACACTAAAATAGCAAAGAGGCCACAGACTTCAAAATAGTAGTGGAAGATTATCGGCACTAGTACTGAAAACAGTTATGAACTTCCAATATAATGCTGGATTAATGCAATTTAAATTAAGTTGATTTGATTAAAGAATTGAATTAAAGAATTTTGCTGTCATTTTTTTCCACAATAGACTTGATTGATTTGATGAGTTTTACCAGTGTTTTCGCCATGCTGTCTGTAATTGACTCAAATACAGAAACCAATACATGAATGATGACAGTAAGACAGACAGTTCAGAGAGCCACTCCTGTTTTTAAATAAAGCTAAAAAGATTATTTTCCTTCAGTACCCCTCTCTACCTCAGAAATGTTTTGGCCCTGGTGAGTCAGGTTTTTTTCTTCACTGAATTTTTGGCATGGGAACGGGGGATTTTCCATGTTCTGGGTGTTCTTTTGGTCTCTTGCCCACTTGCATTTTTTCACTTTTTGTCCCAAAGACTGGTGCTTTATCATTATTTATGCCTTAGACTTGAAATGTTTCCTATATAGACTACATTTGTTTTCTTAACTTTTTTCTTTTCAAGGAGAAGATGGTATGATTTATGGATTAGATAATGAAAACAAGCCTGGGGTGGAGTTCAGTCTCAACATACAGTACTGAGATTTAAGGATTTTTCTTTTGCTCACAGTGATTTTTACAAGCACTTAGCAGCATATAAACAGATCTCACTGTTGTTATGGTTATTCTGGGATGTGGACATGGTCTTGATCCTCGCCAGTGGCCGGAGAAGAAGCGAAACTGAGTTTGACGCTACCCTGAAATGCCTTCTTTTTCTTTTTAAACATTGTCTGATGCCTGAGAACTCAGCACAGTTTTTTCCTGTTTCAAAGATTTAATGTTGAGTCTAGAAGAGTGAGGGTGGGATGAAGTGAGAAATGTGGGGCTTGTGACTTGGGGTCGAAAAAGAAAAACAATACTTTCTACACAGTTCAATCAGTATCTTCCTCCTGTGCGAGGCTGTTCTTATTTTCCCACCAAAACACTAACCATTGGTCCCTCTTGAATGTATGTTTTACTCTTGTTCTGCATCACTTATCGCAGCGGAGCCTCTAGCAAGCTTTTGCATTCAACTTCCCGTATCCTTGACATCCAGTTGTTTATATATATGCCTTGCTATAACTAAGCCTGCCTGTTCACCTCACTTCTGCTTTTGAGAAGCACAAGCACGTCAAGTCAAGCAGGAGGTTTCAATCAAACCACTTAGCACAAGTAAAATGCAAGCGAAAGGAGATTTTCCCAGCCGCTTGTCTGTAACCTCTTGCCATCATTCAACTTTATGGTTCACAAGCTACCGCTAACCCTCATCATCCCTGTGTGTCCATTAGTGTGTTTTTTTGTGTGATGAGGAGAGGATCAGTGCTCTGTTTGCCCAGGGGCTGTCATTGCATTGTGGGTATCAGTAGGGGAATTTAGTAATGTTATGAACCGGCTGATTTGGGAAACCTCATAGCTAGCTCCACACCCTTTTAAAACCATTACTCCTGCAGGCAAACACGTGTGGAATTCCTATTCTAGCTGAGCAGGGCTGAGGTCAGAAAGATATCAGTTTCGAGGAAGAATCCCCCTTCGGTCACAAAGAAAAGCCCACATGAAAGACAGGTGCAGAAACGACTCATCTCTGGGGAGTCTATCTATCCGAGTCATTACATGGGAATGTATTAGAGATATTCAGCTCGGATGCAGCGTGTGGATGTGCGTGCTTTGCACATTTATGTTAATTAACTCTACTGAAAATATAGATTTGCATGCTGGAACAGGCTGGTTTATGATGGTTTTTGGTGGTCTAGCTACTGGACTAGCATAGTCATGAAGCTGATCAGCAAGACTTAAGGAAGCTATTTGACCAGCATGGTTTGGTAAAGCTGGATGACCAAGGATGTTTAGCCTTGTTATTCCTTTCTGAAATTGCAATTTAATTGCAGTAAATTTGCAATGTTGTTGCGGAGACTTTGCAACGACAACAACCCTACAGCAATGCCAACAAGAAACTAGGGTTGTGCGATTTTAGTGCAGTATGCTTTCGTTCCTCCCTAAAAGCCCAAACGTAATGTCCAAATCAGGTAAATCAGTGATTTGTATATAGTGTATACACAATAATGATATATAATGACTTCTCATTATATTTATGAGTTTTTTATATTTTATACTATTTTAATGAAGTGCAATAATGAAAATTTATTTATTCATTTAAATAGTTTTTTTAATATATTTATTTGCTCCACCTCTGAACAGTTGATTGTAAACTCACAATCAGGAGACTGCACCCAACGTATAACTGCATTTTTATTAGGAAACACATAAAAATTGCATTATTATTTGATAAAATAATGAGAATGTTGACATAACAACATCTTTCTCTTTTTTCTCAGTGCAACTTAGGGAGGGAGCCCTTTCCTCTTCCACCAGCTCCTGCTCCAGCATCTTTAGTGCCTGAAAGTTACTATGAAGATCCACAACCCTATGACCCTATAAGCATCAATGGTACGTCTCTAATTGGGCCCAAAGGTGCCCTACATACAAATTATCTTCTATTGTTGATTGTTTTCTTTGATGTTCATGTCAAACCACTATTTAACCTGATTCAAAAAAATAATAATTCAAAGACTGGGTAGATTTGTGACTTCTCATTTTTGTTCTTGTTGCTCTTGTCCTATGAGAGTGAAGCTGTGGTCATTGAGTGCTCTGTTTTAGCTCCTTCCCACTATAGTCTACAGCTTTACTGTGATACAGAGAAGCCTGCAGGCAGGGAACTCAGAATACAGTGAAGGTCTTTGTTCAGCAGTAACCAGTCCTCTGGCTCTGGACACGCAGTGACGGAAGATTGACCGTGAGCCCAGGAAATGGGGCCAACAGTGATGGGGCATTTGGCTGGAGGTGCAAAGTTCAGCCCAGCGAGGGGACAATCATTTACAATATTCTTTGGAAAATGACGTCTCATTTTGGTCAAAGGATACAGAGGCATTATCATGCAGCTGTGCTGTTAATATCAACACACAAGGGTTGCGCAGGGCCAAAATCTGAGATGTTTCGGCACTTGTTTCGGCAGCTGATATCAAGCCAAACCTCATGGTTTAGGATGAGTAAAGCGGATTTCCAGTTGGATATGTTTTGACAGTGATGAAGCCCTAAAATAATTCAAGCATTACAACCACAAGACACAAATATTTAGTGCAGCCCAAGAAATCAATATTGAGTTCTAACAAACAATTCTCATGCATCAAATGCACTTAAAACACTTACTCTTCCTGTTTCTTTCATGTGACATGTCAGCCACATAAATGTTTCACTATCTGTAGCTTCTCACCTGATTTTTTTCTCTTCCTCCCTTATTGCATTTCCCTTTTTATTGTCCTCCTGTGTTTCTGTAGATTTTGGTTGCTTTGCCATCATCACAGGGGTCAGGAAACGTGTAGAAGCTTCAAACACTGTGGTCTATGCTGTGATCACTCGGGGTATCTATCTCTGTTTCTCTCAATGTGCATCAGGAGAGAAAAACAAAGAAACAGCTCTAACTTTATTGGCTACGGCGAAGCGCACGGCTCTGGGAAAACCTCATTGTTTAATGTATCCAAGCTTGAGGCCGCTGACTTTGCGTGTGCTTGCTGGCTTTAGAGCATGCCGCACATATGCACTTTCACTTCTTTTAGCCTCTCCCCCTCTCTCTCTCTCTATATATATACTGTATATGTATTTATGTAATATGTACTTTATAACATATGTATATGTAATAATTATAATAAATAATATAATAATTATATTGCAATAATGTAATATAATAAATTGTATTAATGTGCATGTGCAGTGATAAACATATTAATATATATATACACTCACACAGTTATAATCAAAATTATTCAACCCCCATTGCAAATCAGGTTTATTGGCAAAATTTTAACAAATGAACAAATCAAAGAAAGGTAATTAAAATCGCTCAACACAACAAATGTTGTTCCCCCAAATTCAACAAAAAATGCAACTTTTAATGACTTCTTCAGTCTCAAAATTGTTCAACCCCTTCATGGAAAGCATCTTTAGTACTTAGTAGAACATCCTTTTGCTGTTTTGTCCTTCTGCAAACCAGACGGCAGCTTCTGGCAGCGTTTTTGATGAATCTTAGCCCATTCCTCAAGAGCAATGACCTCCAGTTCAGTAATATTCTTGGGTTTGCGTGCTGAAACCGCCGCCTTCAAATCACACCAGAGATTTTTTATTGGGTTCAAGTCAGGTGACTGTGATGGCCACTGTAGAATCTTCCAGGACTTCTTCTGCAACCAAGCCTTGGTGGAATTTGAGGTATGCTTGGGATCATTGTCTTGTTGGAAGGTCCAATGACGCCCAAGCTTCAGCGCCCTCACTGACGGCATGACGTTTTCTCCTAGGATTTCCTGATACTTCAATGAATCCATCTTGCCTTCCACAAACTGCAGGTTTCCAGTGCCAGAGGATGCAAAGCAGCCCCAGAGCATCACAGAGCCACCACCACGCTTAACTGTCGGCAGTGTTCTTTTCAGCATATGCTTCATTCTTCTTCCTCCAGACATACCGCTGATCCATATGGTCGAAAAGTTCCAGAACAAAATCCCAAAACTTCTGTGGCTTATTTATATGATTTTGAGCAAATTGGAGCCGACTTTTCTTGTGCTTTTGGGTCATTTGTGGTGTATGTCTTGGAATGATAGCATTGAAACTGCATGCGTTTAGTACACGCCTTACTATGCAAGCTGAAACCTCAGTGCCTGTTGCCACCAAGTCTTGCTGCAGGTCTATTGCAGTCACTCAAGGTTTTTTTTTAACCTGCCTTCTCAGAAATCTGTTTGCAGCCATTGATCGCTTCTTTTTTCTGCCCCTCCAGGTAGTGTAACCACTGTTCCTTTAACTTTGAACTTGCAAACTATGCTTCCAACGATGTCTCTAGGAACATTTAGTGCCTTCGCTATCTTTTTGTATCCTGTCACTTGTTTGTGGTTGATACCTTCTCTTAACTTTTTAGACCATTCTTTTGAATTATTTCTAACGTGCAGTCAAACGTGACACTCAACAAACCCATAGCATGTTCAGATATTTCATGTGTTCTAGCTCAAGCACACCTGGTGCAACTAATGAATCCCTTGATTTGTTGCTGTTGCTAGGAATTCTATTTAGAGGGTTAAATCATTTTGAGACATAGCTATTTAAATGACTTTGTTTGATCTGTTCATTGCAGACTGCTGAAAGTCTGTAAATTTTGCCAAAAAAACAGATTTTCTATGGGGGTTGAATAATTTCTATTACAACTGTATAATTCCTGTATATTCCTATAAATCAAGAATCTCAAACATATCTTAACTAGACTAACTTTGTTTAAATAGCTCATACAATTTAGTTATAAAATTTGTCATCATTTACTAACCCTCTTGTCGTTCCCTTTATTTTCCACGGAAGACAAATCATACTGGACTGTAACAACAGAACGTTCATTTTCTGAGTGTACTATTTCTTTACGAATCTGATTTTGCAGGGAGAATTTGCAGTGAGTTAGGTTTTTACTTTCATTTGTTCCAGTGCAATGGTAATGAGAATGAACAATCAGATCATCCCTAGCCTCTCCTTTTTCCTTATTGACTTACATTTTTCTCATTTTTCACATTTACAGAAGATACAGAGCCATTGAGCAGTTCATATGAGTCCTATGATGAGGAAGAAGTGACGAAGGGTAAGTCCACAGCACAGCACCAGTGGCCGTCTCCTGAGGCATCCATCGAGCTAATGAAGGATGCGCGGATCTGTGCCTTCCTCTGGAGGAAGAAGTGGCTCGGCCAGTGGGCTAAACAGCTGTGTGTCATTCGCGAACATCGTCTCCTGGTAGGTGACATCATTGCTTATGTCAGTGACACCCATATCCCACCCATAGCTGATCTATGATAGGAATGTTTACACAAAACCGGGTGTTTGAAATGTGTTTACATCTGTTACTAATACTTGTAGTAATTTACTTAAACGTATGCTTTTAACTTTTCTTAAATGTCTATCAAACAGACCATTTAAAGTCAACCTAAAGTAAAATATATCATATTTATTTTCTTAATGAACATTTCTGGTCTACCTGTACATGATTTATTGTTGCACATTATTCCGAAGAATTTATTTTAAATTAACTTGAAATGACATTCCTATTTACTTCATCCCAACAGTCATGGAATTGTTCATGATTCAGTCAATTTCCAGTGAATAAAAACCAAGTTCTGTCCCACATTTTGGTATAAAAAATGTAAAAAAGGGATTTGAATATTTTACATTTATGCATCTGGCAGACACTTTATCCAAAGTGGTTTACATTGCATTCAATGTGTACATTTTATCACTTAATGCATTTCTTGGGATTCGAACCAATTACCTTGGCGTTGTTAGCGCCATGCTCTACTATTTGTGCTACAAGAATGTTTTATGTTTACATTTCCACTATATCCACAATTTAAATGAAGCTATATTACGAATGATATATCATTTTTAAATTTGGCAGTATAAACCTCTAAATATTAATCAGATTTTTCTGTCTGCTACTGCATTCAGTGCTACAAAAGCTCTAAGGATCAGACTCCTCTGCTGGATATCAGTCTGCTGGGCTGCAGTGTGATCTACAAAGAGAAGCAAACGAAAAGGAAAGAACACAAGCTGAAAATAACCCCGCTGGGTGGAGAGGCCATTGTCCTGGGCCTTCAGAGCAAAGAGCAGGCCGAACAATGGCTGAAGGTGAGGGGCAATGGAGTCATCCCATATGGATGAATAATTACCGGTAAATCAGTGTTTGTTACAGCCTAGTTCTATCTTCTTCAGGTTATTCAGGAAATTAGTCCGAAAAACACTGCGGTATCTGATGTAACCGACTCTCCAACACTCATCTGTACTAAGGTATGACAGTTTGCCGTTTATTCCCCGAATGATTTATGTATTAAACAGCCCAATTTTGTCTCTGAGTCAGGTTAAGCTATAAAGTTCTACCTTTTCTGCCAGGGTGAGCTGAGCGAGAGACACTCAGTGGCATCTGAGAGTGGCAGCAGCACAGACAGTCACGCAGAGAACCTGGAAAACAAAGATGGTGAGAGTGGACTGTTTCAGCCCTTCTTTTAGATGTCACTGCTCATTTTAGATGTACACTGGAAGTGACTTGAAGATGTCTATGCTCGTAGTGTTGAAGATGAACATCACCTCAGAATGTTGCTTAACTTTGGACCATACAGCTGTAAGCTGCAGAATTGATTAGCGTTAATATTTTTTTTTAAATAACTTTGTATACAACTTTATTTTCAAAAGAAACATGCAACAGAAACATGCATCAACATGCACTTCCAGAGTAGAAGCTTCATTGATTATACTATATACTACCATTCAAAAGTTTGGGGTCAGTAAGATTTTTTTAAGCAATTTATATTTTTATTCAGCAAAGATGCATACAATTTCTCAAAAGTGACAGTAAAGACATTATCATGATGTAAAATAATTCAAATAAATGCTGTTTTTGGATTTTCTATCAAAGATTCCTGACAAAAAGTATCACAGTTTACAAAAAAAAACTAACAAATTAAGCAACACAACTGTTTTCAATATTGATAATAATAAGAAATGTTTCTTGAGGACCAAATCAGCATATTAGAATGATTTCTGAAGGATCATGTGACACTGAAGACTGCTGAATGATGCTGAAAATTCAGCTTTACCATCACAAGAATAAATGACATTTAAAATAAATAGTTAAATAGAAAACAGTTGCATCATATAACCCCAAACTTTTGAACAATATATATTAAATATCAGATTATAATATACAGTATAATTATATATATATAATTTTTTTACCTTTAATAATTTACCTTTTAATTGTCATTTTAACTGTAGTTAAGAAGAAATACGGCAAGTTTAGTAACCTTATGAACATTGGTAAAAAGAAGATTTCCTCTTTGGAAAGTCCAGAGAAGACTGTGGATCCGTCAGGTAACCAACCATCACAATATTTAGTTGACCAGCTTTTAAACTCCCTCACAATCTAAAATGTTCATCTTTATTTCACTTTTTTCCAGGCTACCTTAATGTCCTGGTGAACACTCATTGGAGAAGCCGGTGGTGCTCAGTGAAGGACAGGCAGCTTTGGATATACAATGACAAAAACAGGAGCAAAGTGTCCCAGCAGCCACTGTCTCTCGAGGGGTGCATGGTTCTGCCAGACCCCAGCCCTGAACACCTGTACTCATTCCGCATCCAAATGGATGGAGAGGAGCTCGCAATCCTAGAAGTGAGTAGAGAGCAGTGAAGTTCATTACTATAGTCCTGCGTAGCAAGACTTTTGACTGTGCAGCTTGTTCTGCCCACTTAGACATGAAGAGATCATCTGACCGACTTGTAAACATCCAACCACGGTTCATTTTGTTTCTATATGCAGTTTAGAGATCTGAAAGAGATGATACCACAACAACAGACTATGGAAAATGAGTCTACAATAGCACAACAAAAACTCATCATACATAAACAGTGATATAAAGATGCATTTAGTGTATTTCTGTCCATCTAACAATAATAAACAGTTCTAGCTTGCTTAAGTATCTCAAACAAAACGGAATATCTTCCAAAGTCCCTAGCAAACCTTGGAAAATGCTCTTATTTACCCAGTACCTTTATAAGGAGCTTGTGATTTTTACAAGTGCTTTCAATTTTTTTGTGCAATACTCATTCAGCAAATGGACTGTTGGCAATCTGTGGTGTATAACAGATCTGTACAGAACAAATATTTGTTCCAGTTAGAGCTGGACTAGGAAGCTGCAGAAAACCGGAAGTTCCAAGGTCACAGATTAGTAATCCTTTACACTTTCATAATGACCCACTGGTTTTCCAATTCTCATTGTCTGATGCCCTCATGAATCTTGGCATCAGTCTGAATGAGATTTCTGAGATGTGTGAAACTTCCCTCTCCATGTAGTTCTGGTGTCTACAACTTTGCAAGATTCACAGCTAGTATTTACAGTATATGCTACACAAATAATGTAGCCTATGCTTCTATGTTATATACGCTACTGTTCAAAAGTTCAGGTCAGTATGATTTGTAATGTTTTTAATAGAAGTCTCTTATGCTTACCGAAGATGTATTTATTTGATAAAATATACAGTAAAAACAGTAATATTGTGAAATATTGCAATGTGAGATGTCAGTGATGACAAAACAGATTTTCAGCAGCCAGCACTCCAGTCTTCAGTGTCACATGATCCTTTAGAAATCATCCTAATATGCTGATTTGCTGCATAAGTAACACTTCTTATTATCAATGTTGAGTGATTGTTGAGTGAAGTCTTTGTTGTCATTTTCACTTTTCATTTTTCACATGCTTGATGAATAAAAGTATTCAATATACAAATCTTACCAACCTCAAACTTTTGAATGGTAGTGTATTTGTATTTCTTTGTGTACATATTTTGGGTCACTGCTCATAAAGTTATCCTTCCTTCATTCTTGAGTTGTTTATCAGTTTTCAGTAAGACACATCTCAATAAACAAAGACAGAGGGGACAAAATTACTGTATGGGATAGTGAGGATTCAATATAAACTTCAACTTGACTGCCATCTTCAGGCCAGAATGAAGTCAATGGCAAACTTACTTCCTATTTGCAGATTGTTTCAACAGGCCCAGCTGCGCTTGTTAAAGTAAATGAATATCTCAGGAGGGTATCGATGATTAAATATCCTCCTTTTTCCTTCCAGGCTAAATCCTCCGCTGAAATGGGCCACTGGCTCGGGCTCATACTGTCACAAACCGGCACCAAAACAGAGCCGGAAGATCTCACCTACGACTATGTGAACTCAGAGAGAATATCCAGTATTGTCAACGCTGCCAAGACATCCATGTAGTAAGTTACTTCCTGCACATCAGTAATTATTAAAAATGAACATACACTATTAAAGGAGTAGTTAAAAATTAACGTTTTGTCAGCCTCATGTCATTCTAAACCTGCATGGTTTTTTTTTTATGGTGCACAAAAGGAGAAAATTTGAACTATATCCTATAGGCCGTGAACATCCAAAATGACAAAAAAATTACTATAAATGTACCATAAAAGTGGCCCGTGTGACTTATGATCATATGATAGATTTGTTTTTGGAGATTTTGGAGCCTGATTTGTGTGTATTTGTCAGTTTAATGCAGAGGAGGTACTCAGAGCCCAACACATACACAGACAGCCCTCCGTCAGACCCCTATACCTGTGATGACATATACGATGATGTGGCATCCACAGAGAATGAACAGGAGGTGGGTGAAACACCCTTGCAATGCTTTTGTCGTAAATCTATACCTCCCACTTTATTGCAGCTGTGTTTATTCTGAGTCATAGACTCAGGACAGTCGAGGATTCACTTAGCTGTCTGCCAGAAATAATACGAGTGGCAGGAAGTCATTGCTGTGATAGTGTTGTGTTTTTGTAACCCTGCAGGCCATCCAAATTCAATAATCTCTCTCTGATACTGTTCCTCTCTCCGGCTGTAGGAGGTTCAAGAGGTTCAGAATGGCAGCGAGGAGGGAAGCGCAAGCACCGAGGAGAACGGGAAGGAGAGAGTGTATCTGGATCTGCTCCCGGTTCGCTCCTTCCTGCACACGAGCTCGGGCAGAGCGTCACCCCAGATGTCCAACACCGTACAGACAGAACTCAGTCCCTCAGCTGCTCCACAACATGATGATCAGCTACAGCCTCAAGAGGTTAAGATTAGATGCAATGGAAATTCATCCTTGTTATTTTCTAAATGCATGTTCATAGATCTAGCTGTAATAAAAAAAAAATAATTATGTTTTCTTTTTTTATAATTGGACCTTATTATTATTGGATCTTCCGGTGAAAATGTTCACTCTGATGACGTATGCAAAACATAATTAATCATTTAATCTACATAAATTCTGCCCCTGCAAGCCCACATCTCAAAATCCAAGAAACAGCCGATACATAGAATCAAGTTCCTGTCCTACATCTTTCTTCATCAATAACCTGTTACACTCAGATGTATGTTACAATATACACTGAACAAAATGATAAACGCAACACTTTTGTTTTTGCCCCCATTTTTCATGAGCTGAACTCAAAGATCTAAGACTTTTTCTATGTACACTAAAGGCCTATTTCTCTCAAATATTGTTCACAAATCTGTCTAAATCTGTGTTAGTGAGCACTTCTCCTTTGCCGAGATAATCCATCCACCTCACAGGTGTGGCATATCAAGATGCTGATTAGACAGCATGGTTATTGCACAGGTGTGCCTTAGGCTGGCCACAATAAAAGGCCACTCTAAAAAGTGCAGTTTTCCTGTTCCCCCTTTCTCTGGATCGGCGTATATGACAGCGTGTTCCGACAACTGGATTGGCGTATATGACAGCGTGTTCCAGGTCCTGCCAATATCCAGCAACTTCGCACAGCCATTGAAGAGGAGTGAACCAACATTTCACAGGCCACAATGAACAACCTTTTTTTTCCCCACCGGACACCCCCAATACAGTAAAACTGCACATTTTAGAGTGGCCTTTTATTGTGGCCAGCCTAAGGCACACCTGTGCAATAACCATGCTGTCTAATCTGCATCTTGATATGCCACACCTGTGAGGTGGATGGATTATCTCGGCAAAGGAGAAGTGCTTACTAACACAGATTTAGACAGATTTGTGAACAATATTTGAGAGAAATAGGCCTTTTGTGTACATAGAAAAAGCCTTAGATCTTTGAGTTCAGCTCATGAAAAATGTGGGCAAAAACAAAAGTGTTGCGTTTATCATTTTGTTCAGTGTAGATGAAAAGATTTGTCGTTTTTTTTTACTAAGAAAATGTAGGAATTATAAATTGGATTGTTATGTGTTACCAAGGCCACAGTAGCACAATGTTTGCTGAATGTTTGTCTCTTCTAAAACAGCCTGAATATGAAACCTCACTACCGAGCAGCACAGAGATCCTGGACCCTCCACCTGTAGCCCCAAGAGTGGACGCAGATCCCTCTCCGGCCCCCAATCTGTACGTCCAGACTCAAAAAATCAGTTTCCTTAGTCAGCAAAGCCAAAAGAGGGCCTCTCTGTCTCCCCAAACCCTACCCCAGATGCCCCAGAGTCCTCCCACCTCCAGAGCAAGAGCCGCCAGCGCGGATAGACTTTTCGACAGGCTCAAGTTCTCTCCAGCAGGTGAGAGCCTTCAGCTGTAAAGCAAAACTTGTATTTATTTTTCCCGGCCATGCACTCAAGTGAGTATACTTGCAGTATGTGAATGTAGGTCATGACTCCTACAAGCTCCTCTTGTTTATTAGCCCCAGGGTCGGTTGAGGTGAAATTAGGGAAGAACAGGACGGAGGCCGACGTGCGACGTTACACCGACGATAGAGACCGGCTGGAGCGAGAGAGGGAGGAGGTTAAAAACACTCTGGCCACACTGAGGAAAGACAGACGAGAGGTGAAAGAAGAGCTAAACTCCTGCCAAGGTACTGCAGTGATGCCTAATGGTCATGTTAGGAAACACTCGTGTTGAAGCAATAGTTCACTGAAAAAAGATAGTTTAGTCAGTTTTTATTAACCCTTATGTTGTTCTAACTTTGGATTATTTTTATGCTGCTACTGTTTGCTAATTTTATAAAACTTGATATACTTTTATATAGTGCTGAGATACTGCCACTGTGCATGAAAAATGCTAATAAATGCTTTTGATTATGGCTTTCATAGACCCCACCCAGCAGGCCTCTCTGGAGGCTCGTCTGAAGCAGATGGAGGAGACGTGTCGTGAGGCAGAGCGTCGGCGAGTGGAGGTGGAGCTCAGCTTGATGGAGGTGAAGGAGAGTTTGAGAAAAGTGGAATCTGGACCTTTTACACTGGGCACCACGGTAGACAGCAGTCTACTGGAAAATTTAACGGTTAGTCTCATAACAACAGAATTCAGTTTTTGTCTGACTCTTTTCATGCACTTTGTGTAGGGGAATGTAATTATATACACCCTAGCATTCAAAAGTTGTTGTTTTTTAATCATGTATTATACATAATTAATTATATATTTATATATTATACTTTTTTAATGAATATACAGCAAGAATGCATTACATTGATCAAAAGTGACAGTAAAGACCATTTTAATGTCACAAAAGATTTATATTTCAAATAAATGCTCTTCTTTTACACTTTCTGTTAATCAAAGAACCCTGAAAAAAATATTAAGTAGAACAACTGTCTTAAACATTGATAATAAAAATGTTTCTTGAGCACCAAATCAGCATATTAGAATGATTGAAGGATCATGTGACACTGAAGACTGGAGTAACGATGCTGAAAATGCAGCTTTACCATCACAGGAATAAATTACATTTTAAAAGATATTAACATAGACATGTATTTTGATTTGTTAAAGTCTTAACCTGTTCCAAAACCAAGTGAATTGCAAACCTAGACATAAGCATACTAAGGTGGTACAATTCAGGATAGTTAAGAATTCAATCCCACTGTGTTCCTTCGGGGTTTTTTTTGTTGTTGGGTTTTTTTGTACTCTATATTTGAACTACGTGAGCTGACTTGTATTGTTTTGTTTGTAGCCCAAGATGGCACCTGTCGCCATTCCTGCTCCAAATACAAATACACCCACCAACAATGGAGATTCACCTGTGAACTGTGCCACAGCGCTGAAGAACAGACCCGTGTCCATCATGACACCCAACAAAGGAAACGTTCTGCAGAAGGCCAAGGTCAGAGTCCACTTAGGCATCTACAGTGAAGTACCATGCAAATGACGGTATTCAACGTTGTAACGTTCAAGAGTTTGGGGTCAAAATGTTTTGAAAAAAGTCTCTTTTTCTCACCAAGATTGCATTTATTTGCTCAAAAATACAGTAAAACAGTAATTTTGTGAAATATTGCTATAAAAGTTAAGTAACTTATAACTTTTATATATTTGTACTATTAAATATTTGAATGTATTTTCAAATGTAATGTATACTGTGATGGCAAAGCTGAATTTTCAGTCATGTGATTCTTCAGAAATCACTCTAATATGATTTGCTGCTCAATAAACATTTATTTTCAATGTTGAAAATAGGTGAGCTGCTTAATAGGACAATTTGATGAATAGAAAGTTTTTAGAATTTTTTTGTATCAATGTAAAATGTCTACTGTAAATTTTGATCTATTTTATGCATTCTTGCTGAATAAAACTATTTAAAAAAATGTAATATATTACTGACCCTAAACCTTTGAATGGTTGTGTATGTAGATGTAAAGATGTATTCAGTCGTCATTTAAAAAAAAAATTACAATACTTTCCTGATTGTTATTGCCTGAGCTGACAGTCATTCTCTTTCTGCAGGAATGGGAGAAAAAAACCACAACTTAATAGATGGGAACAGCGAGTGCAAAAATACTTTTTTAGCCAAAGCTCAAAGGACTGCTAAGGCAAATGCTTCAGGCAGGGAGGGGGAGGGGAAGGGGGTGTGTCCAATTCCCTGCAGGCTCCGCCCCTCTGATACATCACCCTCCACTCGTCCCTGCTTCTCTGCTACCAGAGGCTGAGATGGCACTGGGTACATCAGGCAGCTGATCCAAGACAATATTTTCTGTTCCCTGCCAAATAACTCCACTGGACAACAATAGATTTTAAATCTATTCAAGTCATTTTATGTAAGAGAAAGGAGGAGAACGATAGGAAATACTCTTCCAGTGGTGTGCACAGTATGTGATGGATGCTTCACAAGCTTGAGAAGAGACCAAAAAAAGAGTTTAGGAGAGCTTTGAGAACCACTATTTTTAGATTCAAGACTTCAAATCAGCCATTTGGTACATTGTAGCTTGGTTCATGTATGCTGGTAACCAAGATGTGAATATATATAACATATCCGTTCAGTGTTTTTCGGTTTGTTACTGTACGCTAGCTGAAACATGCACTTTTTATTCAAATAAAAGTTTGTATTGACAACAGTGCATATTTATGCAAACGGCATCCTGCTTTGAAATTGCAGAAAACAGAACTGCATTTTTCTCTTTTTTCCAGTAGGTGGAACCAAAACAACACTAAAGCAATGGAAAGTATTTGAGTTAGACAAGGTTCTGGAAAAAAATTTAATAGCTTTACAATAGACAAATGCATCACTGTAACTGATAAAAAAATAAATATGGTCAAAGACATAAGCCTCTAACATGAGGCTTTCTGTTACACGAGGAGTTTTCATTATGACAGATCACAAGCAAGTCCAAATCTCAGACAGAAAACATGTTCATAAAGGGTCTTCAGTGCTGAATAATCAATACAAACAGCATCAAAACCTCTTAACTCTTTCCCTGCCAGCGTTTACAAAAAAAAGAAGAGGAAAAAGTTGCCAGCCACCACCAGCATTTTCACAAAATCTTCATGGCCCCAAGAGTATTTTGTTGTATGAATATCTGAACATGCAACATATCAAAATAAAGAACAGCCTCCACAAAACAGAAAACATTTTATTCTTGCCTCATGCAACACTTGAATGTGGGTACGTTTCATAAAAAGCAACAAAAAGCTGAGAAAATTGTGTTTTTGTCAAAGACTACAACGTGCATAACGCTTTTATCACTTGTTTCTGCTTCTGGTTTACCTGTTTCTTTAATCTCTTAGATGTGTAATAGCGTCCCCTACTGTATAGGGGAAGCATTGTGTCATAAAGGATGGAAAATTCCATTAATGGCAGGGAAAGAGTTAAGATTAACTAAATTTACTGAACGCATTTACAAAATTCATGAAATGGATACCCGTGGAGTGTCGTCTGAATTGTGTGTTCACCACCAGAGTGAATTGTAGAATGAATTTGAACCCATTGCTGAGCTGGGTCTTTGTGTGTGTAGTGTGTGTTGTTCTCTTCATCTGTGCTGTGTTCGGGACGCGTGTCTCCTGCGGTGCTCCCTATAGCGCTGCAGCAGCTCTTTTTCACTCTTGTGCTGACGGCGCCTCAGGCCTGCAGGTTTAGGGAGATCTCCTCTGGATGGCGGATCTCTGCTTCCTGAAAAAAACAAGTTCACAAAAATACATAAATCAAAACACCTAAATATACCCTGCCAACCGTCCATTCTGAAAACATCTAAATTATGACCCATCCAGAGGGCACAGAAAAATTAACAAAACATTCTGAGCAGCATAAGCCGATGTGTGAAGCCATTTTAAAGATGGGTTAAATAACCAAGATTTGTCTTATTTTAAGAATATAAATATCTAAGCATCCTTTACAAGGTAAATTTACTTGAGAAAACCATGTTAATATTTGACTTGTTTTCATATTCTGCATCTTCATTCAAGTTTATTTTTCTTACCCCAATGGAAATATATATGTACCTCATTGGGGTAAGAAAAATACATTTTATATATATATATATATATATATATATGGTATATACAAGTATATGGTATAAACAAAAAAAGTTGTAAAAGTTTTTTTTAAAAAGAAGGAATTAAGTTTTATTCAGCAAGGATACATTAAATGTAAAAAAAAAAAAAAAATCAAATAAATGTTCTTTTGATTTTATATTAATCATAATCACGAAAAAAATGTTAATCTTTTGAGCAGCAAATCAACATATTAGAATGATTTGTGAAGGATCATGTGACACTGACTGGAGTAATGGCTGCTGAGAATACAGCTGTATATTTAAACAACTAAAACATATACATATATACACACATATATATACATATACATACATATATACACACATATATATACATATACATACATATATGCACACATATATATACACATATATATATATACACATATACATATATATGTATGTGTGTGTATGTTGTGTGTGTGTGTGTATATATATATATACACACACACATATATACACACACACATACCACACATACACACATACATACATACACATATATAGGTTTTAATAAAAAATAAATAAAAAACGCAAATAAGGTGACTAAAAATGGTGCAAAATACCTACATGTCAACTTCCCATCTACAGGAAAACAAGAATATCCATTACTAGCACAAAAGACTAATTAGTAGTTACTGGTACTAACGTGTTTCGCAGTGTGGACCCTTCCACCCACGGCATTCACAGCGGTAGCTGCCGTTGAGTAGCACACACACGCCATCATTCATACAGGGGTTGGGACTGCACAGGTGAACAGGTTTCTTCACGTCTGTAGAAACCGAGCAAAGGTAGAATATAAATCCATCACATATGAACAAATGTTTTCCAAGGGGAATATTTGTGCTGTCGTACCTGCACACACCATCTGTACCAGGACATCCTCAGAGTATTTCAGGTCATCATATGAAGGTACAGAGATCATGTGATCCTCAGAGCCGGCGATGCGGAAGAGGACCTCTTGCTGAATGCTCCCGATGCCAATCACAAACACTGACACTCCGCTATCACGGATCTTCTGGGCGGGCACCGCTGCATCCTCCGCACCCATCCCGTTAGTCAGCACCACCACAGCCTTGTTGACTCCAGGTCGCGCTCCTTTCCCCACCGTCAGGCTTTGGGAGAGCACATGGAGCAGGGCTGAACCTGTAGAGGCCTTCCCACCCAGAAAAGCAGCGTCTCCCACTGCCTTCAGCACAGCAGAGCCCGAGTCATACTTGTCCAGGTCAAAGACCGTGACGGGACGCCTCCCATAAACCACCAGTCCCACCTGAGCCACGTCTCGATTGATGTCAAACTGCACTGAGGTGCTCCGAACAAAGTCTTGAAAGTGGACGAAATTGTCCTTGCCTACAGCACTGGAGGCGTCCAGCACAAAAACAAGGTCCAAAGCTTGACCCAGACAGCCTAACAAAGACAAAAGGCTTTAGTATGACAGTTTAAAAAAAAACATAACCAAACTGAAAGGAATAGTTCAACCCCCCAAAAACATTTTCATTTATCTGTTTTGGAAACCCTAGACAGCAACATAGTGTCGGCCCAGATCCGGCCCACACCTGGTACGCGTTGAATCCACATGTGCCAGATTTGTCTGGAGTTTTATTGTCATATATTAGAGCATATTCACAATGTGACATCATGACTAGTTTGTATCATAGTTAAAGTCGGCATGTAACAGAAGTTGTGATAGTCTTTTCTTTCCTATTGTGGAAAAAATTCCTATAAAATTTCCTAAAAAAAAAAAAAAAAAAATTTTGTAGGGTGGGATTTCATTTTGCCCATTGGGAATTGATTGGATTGCTGGATCACTGTGGTTTGCTATTGTAACACAAGGGACATGGTGATGGAATAAATCATTGCTTTTCTTTCAAAAGTTTTTCCATTTCCCTGAGAAACTTTGTGTTCTACTCGGAAAACCTTAGCAATCCCTCCCAAAACTTTTGCCTTCGCTCAAAATTTGCATTATTAGAAGTTCCACAAAAGTTTAGCATTCCCCTGAAAAATAACTGTGCACTTGTACAAAGCTTTGGCATTCCCTCGCAAAACTTTTGCCTTTCTCACAAACTTATTGTTCCCCAAGAAACTTTTTCACTAGCAAAACTTTTGCCTTGGCTCACAATTATTCTTATTAAATTTTACAAAAGTTTTGCATTCCCCAAGAAACTAAGCATTCCCTCACAAACCCACTCACAGAACCATTGCGTTCTCCCAAGAAATGTAGTGTTCAAGCAGGTCAATCTCAGACATTATTGATTATGATTGAATTATAAACAATTGTATTCTTTTTAGATTTTTCTTGGACTCTGAAAGTGATTGTTAATATCTTGTATAGGGGTTATCTTTGTTTCTTCATTTTTGTCAGCGGTATATTTTGATTAAGATTGAAGAATTATCTAAATCATGCCCATTTTCATCTTCGTCAGTGTTGAGGAAATACATTAAAAAAACGTTTTGTTAACGTACAATTTTCATAACTGTGGAAACACGTCATCACAGTCTGTGAAAAGAGTCCATTAGATGGAAAATGCAAAACATCCTCAATAAAGTAAGGAAATAATGACTGACTATTATTTGAGGTGAACTATTCCTTGAGGTGCAACAATCTATGTAAGGACTTTACAGTTGTGTCAGTGAAGAATGGTTCAGATCTCTACCCTGGTTGTCGACGCTGCAAATTTTGGCTCTTAGCTCTGGGATCTTAGCGGTCAATCTGTCAGGTGACTGGTATGTGATGGTGCGCTGGGGGTTTCCTGTAATGTTGTTTATTTCAGCCCTCATCCCGTCTGGCGCTACACCGATGATGAAGATCTCCCTGTCCCGTGCGTACTTCGCTGGCTCCACCACAGGGTCCGCCGAGGGCGTCCCCGTGAGCAGCACTACCACTCGCGGCAGGTCGTCCTGAACATCGGCAAACACGGGTGCGCTCTGGAAGCCATTGCGTGTGATGTAGCGAAGAGCGTTTCCAGCCTTGGCCGGCCCGCCACGATACTGCAGGCGCTCAACGGCCTGGATCAGCTTCGCCGGGTCTCTGTGCTCCCCAATTTTGGCTTCGATCTTCACGTCGCTGCTATACTGGGCCAACCCCATCTTTACAGGGGTGTCAGAGCTCAGCACAGCCTGCATGAACCGCTTTAAGAAGGACTTGAAGCGCAAGAAACCCTCCAGAGTAAGAGCAGAGGAGCCCTCGACCAGGAAGAGCACATCCACAGAGCAGTCGAAACTCAGAACGGGAGCTGGGAAAAGAGGAGACGGTTAAGAGCCACTTTAAGATTCCATTTTCAGATCTAAAGAACATGCTTAACATACCACTTCTGCATTATCTTGTGTTTATTTTAGACTTTAGTTAGGCTCATGTGAGACTCTACCCATTTACACATGCAAAAATGCATTTATGGAGAACATAAACAAACAAAAAGATCCATCTTTCACTCTGCAGGTTAAGTGGGGTCATCTGCCTGTGATGTCATTCACACTGACTGACAGCAGGAGGTTGTGCGTGTCATCATGTTCTGATTGGCCGGAGGATTCTATGTCAGCGTTACAATGGAACTCATGGAGACTGATGACGGATTCTTGGAATCTCATTTAGGAAAATATACCAACCCCATCTAGAAAACCCTCACTAAAACATTTATTCAGCTCTCGCTGTCTGAGTAGAGCGGCTAACATCATCATCAACAACTTCTGTTTGTCCAGTTGCCCTCTTTTAGGTGTTTCAGGTCTATTGCATCACGGACTAATAGGTTTAAGAACAGTTTTTTACCCAAGAGCCATCAGAGAATTGAACAACACTGCTAAACACTAAACGTTTGATTACACCTTGAATGGTCATGATTCAAATGCACTAATTATAATTACAGTTAGGGCCACTTTGTCATAACAATGTGCAATATCTTTAAATGAAACCGTCAAGTTTCGGTATTATAGTGTGTCATATTTATTTTGCCTTAATTATTGCTGTTGTGTTGTCATGTGTGCACGCACCGTAAGGTTTGCTAATTAACTAATGTATTTTATTCAATGACAATAAAAGGGAAATTAATTGATTTGTGTGGTCAGAACTAACTTTACACACATTCTACACTAATTTCTTTAATGTTCTTTTTTGCTAATGTTTAGTTATTTTTGGAGACTGCGGTGTCATCGTTTAATCATGGCACTATTTTTGCAATATTATTCATTTCAGATTTATATCACCCTAAATAATATATAAAAAGAAAAACAGATGTGGTTGGTCATTTTACAGCTGTTGGCCTGCAACAGCAACCACACGTAATGTAAATAAAGATATTATTTGATCTTATTTTTAAATGCATTTTATTTTTTTAGATTTTGTAAAACAATAATTTTTTTTTTTTTTTTCACTGCCTTTGTTGTGTATGTTGATGCTTTGGCAATAAAAATATTCATATCATAATTTTATTTATGTATTTATTTATTCTCTGCTTTTGTTGTGTACATTGATTATTTGGCAATATTGTATGTATATCAATAATGGCAACAATTTTTTTTACGAAATAAATTTGATGGTTGCATTTCACGGCACAAGGCGACAAATTTGGTTTCTGATTGTGGAAGCATTTGTAGATGGAAACAGTGATATTAGCTCATAATTAGAGCGTCCCTATCATCTGAAGGACATAAGACCTCTGAGGTATATTTCAGTCAACCGTGACCTAGCCCGAAAGCTGACCCCCACTGTAACGTGAAACCATGAGCTGTTTGTGACAACTCCCACACACGCATACAATCCACCCAAACCCACCAAAACAAAACACACACAGCCCGTTAGATGCTGAGGAGTGTGGGAAGAGAAGCACATGAATGTGAACTCACCACAATTGGGGTCACTGCCGTAGCCTGTGGGACACTCGCAGCGGTATTTCTCCAGTCCCTCAGATATACACGTCCCCCCGTTCTGACAGGGCTGAGAGTCACATGGTTCTGAAGGGAGAGGGAATCACTTCTATTAATCAAATTCTGATGATTATGGAATTAAATATTCATTATTAAGTATTCTGATTCTTAGGTCTTACCTGGACAGACAGTTCGGTGACAGACAACGGGGTGCGGCCTGTAAACTTTGTTATACCTGTAAAACAATGTGAATCCACTTTCACTCCACACATCACTGAACTCCTTTATGTTTCATATAAAAAAAAACAGGCCATTAAACCTCAAAATTATTAATAATAATAATAATAATAATAATAATAAACTATTATTATTATGAATTTATTTATTTATTATTATCTGTGTTTATTTGAGCTTAAATATAATAATAATACTTTTTTTTTTTTTGCTCAAGGTTTCTGTAAGACAATGTGAAACCAGTTTCACATTTCTGTTAATGAACTCTTTTATGTTCCACCTCAGGCCATGAAACCTCAAAATTATTAATAATAATCATAATAATTATTTTATATATACAGTATATATACCTTATTATATTTATATATGTATTAGTGCTGTCAAATCGACTAATTGCATCTAACATAAAAGTTGTTGTTTACATAATATAGGTGTGTGTATATATATTATTAGATGTCTACATATTATGTGTGTGTATACAGTATATACACGCACACACAGACATATATAATATATAGACATCTAATAATATATAGACATCTAATAATATATATATATATATATATATATATATATATATATATATATATATACACATACATACACACACACACACACCTATATTACTATATTATGTAAACTAAGACTTTTATGTTAGATGCAATCGTGATTAATCGATTTATAATATATATATATAGTTAAGGTTTCTGTAAGACACCAGTTTCATTCCATACATTTCTGTTAATGATCTGCTTTATGTTTCACCTCAGGCCATGAAACCTCAATATGAGCCTGCGATACTTCAAAAGAACAAAAACACACACAATATGATACAATACAAACATAATCTCAGACCTGAGGCGTCTCTGTGACTGTATAATGGTGAGAAAGAGAGTCAATATAGGTCATTTTGACTCGTCATAGGTATGTGTCAGACGGATGATTCTCAGCATCTCGTGGAATGAACAAATTGTTTTTTAGACTTTAGAATAGGTCAAGACCCATGCGGTTTGTTCAATCCATGTCATTTACCTGTAATGAGGGCAGAGGGATGTGTATGGTGAGTATCCCTTGGACCCTTTCCAGCACATGAAGTTTCCCTGAAGCTCTTTTACCGTCTCCAGGGTTTTCTGCACACACGGGTAAGACTCCACCTTACACCCTGCAGACATCACAGTGCAGGAAACGTCACTTGCTGTTCATAAAGGCGCTGTTGATTGAGTCACAGGTGAGTTTTTTACCTGAAGGAACGGCAGTGCAGACGGAGGAGGTGGTGAGGCTGGTGAATAATCCATTAACAGCATCACTGAAGTGCTCCGCGAAGAACACATGAGCATCCGATGGGCTGCTCGCCAATTCATGGAGCTCTTCCCACCTTACAAGAGAAAGACAATTTTCTTTAAAGCTCTATCCAAAAATAAAAAATAAACATTTGTCTTGGCTAAGTTTTCTGACTGGTTATAATGGAACATAGGCCTATCTTTTTTTAATGATATCTGTCAGGCAGTAGGGTCATTTATTATACATGATATTATACATGATCCTTCAGAAGTTATTCCAATATGCTGATTTTGGTGCTCAAAAAACATTTCATATTATTATCAATGTTGAAAATAGTTGTGCTGCTTCATATTTTTTGTGGATTTTTTTCAGGATTCTTTGAGAGAATAGAAAGCTCAAAAGAACAGCATTTATTTGAAATATAAATCTTTTGTAACATTATAAATGTATTTACTGTCACTTTTGATCACCTACTTGCTGAATAAAAGTATTCATTTCTTTAAAATGACCTCAAACTTTTAAACAGTAGCGAAGGTCACACAGTCAATTCCAGATTTATATTACACACGGTGCAGTAAAATTCTGCCGATACATTTTGAGCAGACAGAGCATATGGTGCTGCAAGAGCTCTGAGGGGGTCACAGTAATCCACCCAAACACAACACTGATAAGACTCCCAGCTGTTAGAAATGGCAGTTAAGGTGAGTTTATCCACTGAGATTCTCTCTTCCTCCTGCACCTGTTGGGAAGCTGCCATAAAGCCTCAAAGTAAAGAGAGAACAGAGGAATTACACTATCTGCAGCCTAACCAACAGCAACACCACACATCCAGGCTGTCAGCAGCCTTTTAGTGTGCAATAACACACCTGTTAGTGTGTCTGAGAGCTGTCAGCACTAACAGAGCTGAAAACATTTCAAATATGACCGCACCTGTCCCTGCAAAATGTTTCAAAACAATCACTAACAAAAAAGCACAGAAAAGTACCATGGTATTACCATTTTTTTAAATTTCTAAAAAAATAAAACATAATAATAATTCCAATAGTATTCTTCACCGTACCTTAAAGTGCCATGCACAGTAAATACAATGATCATTAATAATAATAATAATCATTATGGTAATCTCTCAGCACCATGGTATATATTAAAGTACCACAATATTACTCTCTGTACAGTGTAACTGACAGAGTGTATTACCAAGAACACAAGGTAAATATAAAGCGATAAAACATGTTGCCCAAAATTTAAATAAACAAAGAAATTTTATTTTGCATTAAGAAAATTAAGACCAGCTGATGAAAAGTCAGCACATTTTGCCCAAAAATCCTCATTACCATAATACATCTCGAGTTTTTGTTTGGTAATTTACAATATTTTTAATATTGATTCTGATTGAGATACTCAAATTATATACATAAATCCATATTAATCAGTGCTGTCAAATCGATTTATCGCGATTAACATAAAGGTTTATGTATATACACACAAACTTTTATGTTAATCACGATAATTCAATTTGACAGCACACATTACACACACATATATTAGATATTTACAAATGTTTTTGTTTGATGTGATTAATTGCGATTAGTCCAGTTGACAGCAATAATATTTAATATATATATATATATACAGTGCTATGCATAAGTGAATACACCCATGCTAAAGTTGACTAAAAAGAGGAATAAAAAATCATATTTTGGAAATTGAACTTAATGCCTTAATTTAAAAAAATAGGAAAAATCCAACCTTTAAGGACACCAATTTTCTTTGTGAATGAATAATGTATCGTAAATAAATAAATGTTCTTCCTTAAAATACATGGTGCATAAGTGAGTACACCCCTATGTTAAATTCCCATAGAGGCAGGCAGATTTTTATTTTTAAGTATTTTTAAAAAAAAATACTATGCATCCTGATAAAGTTCCCTTGGCCTTTGGAATTAAAATAGCCCCACATCATCACATAGCCTTCACCATACCTAGAGATTGGCATGGGGTACTTTCCATAAGATCATCTCTCAATGCAAATCAAACTAGCTTTTAGGCTAACTGAAATAAAATCATGCCAATCTCTAGGTATGGTGAAGGCTATGTGATGATGTGGGGCTATTTTAATTCCAAAGGCCAAGGGAACTTTATCAGGATGCATAGTATCCTAAAAATAAAATAAAAAAAATACTTCAAAATAAAAATCTGCCTGCCTCTATGGGAATTTAACATAGGGGTGTACACACTTATGCACCATGTATTTTAAGGAAGAACATTTATTTATTTACGATACATTATTCATTCACAAAGAAAATTGGTGTCCTTAAAGGTTGGATTTTTCCTAATTTTTTAAATTAAGGCATTAAGTTCAATTTCCAAACTATGATTTTTTATTCCTCTTTTTAGTCAACTTTAGCATGGGTGTATTCACTTATGCATAGCACTGTATATATATATATATATATATATAAAATATATTTTGGTATATTAATATATTAAATGTATATTAAAAGCCCAATTTGTGTAGTACAGTAATAAAAATATGGTGAGAAAATGCTTAACTGTCATAAAAATAATGTCACAATTAAAAAATATCTTCTTGGTCCTAATAATAGGCTTCATTTCATGGGGGGGGGACCTGGACATGTTTCTGAGAGGTTCTGTTGAAGCGGGTAATTAGAGATGTGAAGGTTTTATTCCGTGATTGAAGTCAGTGGAAGTGTTGTGTGTTACCTTGGGTAACGGATCCCCACGGCAAACAGAGTCACTCCAGACAGCTTGAGCTCCGAGGCAGCCAGCTGCACTGCCCCCTGGGACTTTCCGTCAGATAAGAGGATCACTACGCGTGGCACTGTGGAATTGCGTCCGCCGGAAAACCCCTTCCTCAGAACGAACTTCAGAGCCAGACCTGTCTGTGTGCTTCCACCTCTGAAGGAGAGAAAGAGTTACTTCAAACATTTCACATTTTAAGACATACAACTGAGAGTTATATCAAAATTACTACTGTGACATGAAATTCCAGTCTTTATTATGAGCTTTGTGACTTGTAATACCTCCACTGTGGAAAACAGTAACTTAGAAACCCACAGCAACACAGTCAACATTACACTGCACAATGAAGAGGACAGTCTGGTTTTTCTTTGCAAGTTTTCCTTCACTGCCTCTGCTCTAATCTCATTAATTTAACTACAGCGGCCCCTCAGAAGTCTTAGGATAACACAGAAGCCTTTAGTTCCCTTCAGTCCACTGTGTCCTTAAAGCACCCTGCATGATGAAACCTAAACCAGTAACAGCACTCTCAGCTTCACACAGGCTACATCTTCATCTTCGGGTTGATTTAAACTCTGCTTGCCTTCTTTCCAGTGTTAATACTGTACATTCTCTGTACTTAAATTAACACTTGATTCATACATTGGAGTTAATGGTTAACTGGCCAGTTGATTAAGAAACTGATGTAGGAATTGCAATCAAATCACAATATAAGAATGATTATATACAGTGGGTAGGGAAAGTATTCAGACCCCTTACATTTTTCACTCTTTGTTATATTGCAGCCATTTGCTAAAATCATTTAAGTTATTTTTTTTTCCTCATTATTGTACACACAGCACCCCACATTGACAGAAAAACACAGAATTGTTGACATTTTTGCACATTTATTAAAAAAGAAAAACTGAAATAATGGTCCTAAGTATTCAGACCCTTTGCTGTGACACTCATATATTTAACTCAGGTGCTGTCCATTTCTTCTGATCATCCTTGAGATGGTTCTACACCTTCATTTGAGTCCAGCTGTGTTTGATTATACTGATTGGACTTGATTAGGAAAGCCACACACCTGTCTATATAAGACCTTACAGCTCACAGTGCATGTCAGAGCAAATGAGAATCATGAGGTCAAAGGAACTGCCTGAAGAGCTCAGAGACAGAATTGTGGCAAGGCACAGATCTGGCCAAGGTTACAAAAAAAATTCTGCTGCACTTAAGGTTCCTAAGAGCACAGTGGCCTCCATAATCCTTAAATGGAAGACGTTTGGGACGACCAGAACCCTTCCTAGAGCTGGCCGTCCGGCCAAACTGAGCTATCGGGGGAGAAGAGCCTTGGTGAGAGAGGTAAAGAAGAACCCAAAGATCACTGTGGCTGAGCTCCAGAGATGCTGTCGGGAGATGGGAGAAAGTTGTAGTAAGTCAACCATCACTGCAGCCATCCACCAGTCGGGGCTTTATGGCAGAGTGGCCCGACGGAAGCCTCTCCTCAGTGCAAGACACATGAAAGCACACCTGAAGGACTCCAAGATGGTGATAAATAAGATTCTCTGGTCTGATGAGACCAAGATAGAACTTTTTGGCCTTAATTCTAAGCGGTATGTGTGGAGAAAAGGGTCTGAATACTTAGGACCATGTGATATTTCAGTTTTTCTTTTTTAATAAATGTGCAAAAATGTCAACAATTCTGTGTTTTTCTGTCAATATGGGGTGCTGTGTGTACAATAATGAGGAAAAAAAATTAACTTAAATGATTTTAGCAAATGGCTGCAATATAACAAAGAGTGAAAAATGTAAGGGGGTCTGAATACTTTCCGTACCCACTGTATATATAAAATAATGGTATAACAGCTATATTTTTCAATGTCAACTACTGACAATGCTCCTTTATGCAGTGCTGAAATACAGGATCTCCTCCATCCTGCAGGGATATTGACTAATGTCAGTGGAGACACAGGCATGTGCACAGCTGGGCTTCTCTCCATCATATTTGCTCACAGTTGTTCAGCTAGACAGACAAGTGGTGAAATTTTCATGGAGTGGGAATCCGAAACGGCAATTTCACAGCTTGTCGAGGGAGATGTGGTATGTCCTGACTGGGTGATAAGGTTTAGGCCAGCTGTGTGCTCAGAGTGTAATTCAGCTACTAGTCATTACAGAACCCTGCACAGCCTTCACTACAAAAACCATTAATTCAACCTCATAAAGTCATCCATCATGACACACATGCACACACATGTTGAGGGTGTATTGTAAACACAAGTCCCCATGTCTGTTTCGACAAAGTTTCAAAGATGTAAAATGGAGTGAGATATTTCTCATCCTCCACAGGAAGTGCTGAGCCCTGATAGACACACAATAACACTAATCTCTGTACCTATAGTGGATTTTCTTCATCTTTTTCTTCAGCTCCTCCTTGCTCTTGTAGGAGTCCAGACTGATTTCCAGTTTGGGCGTGGAACCAAACTGAATCACGCCAACTTTCACCTGCCCAAAATAGAGAACGCAATTTAAACACCGTAAACATGAAGAGGAAACTAACTTAAATAATATTCAACATAATGGCAGAATTTGAATTTTTTTTTTTTTTGAAAAAAAGAAAAGAATAGCTCACCCAATAATGAAGTTCTGTCATTACCCTAATGTTATGGAAGCTTGTTTCCGCATCAAAAAAAAAAAAAACGAATATTACCGACTTTTTTTCTCTCACAAATGCAAGTTTATATCTCACAATTCTTACTTTATAACTCACAATTGTGAGTTTATATCTTATATACATCTCATAATTGTGAGATTAAAAACTTGCACTTTTGAGAAATAAGTCAGCTGAAACCTTTTCAGTTTAAATCTTTTTAATTCTGAGATTTTGTGGGATATAAACTCGAAACTGCTAAAGAAAAAAAGGTCAGAATTGTGAGATAAAAAGTTGCAATTACCTTTTTTTTTTTTTTTTATTCTGTTGTGGAAACAAGCTTTCATATCACGTCGTTCCAATCCTGTATTCTGATATTTTATGTAGTGACAATGGCTGTCATATTCCAAAACGTACGATAAACAAAATAAGCACCATAAAGATAGTTTATTTGACTTGTGTGCTATATTCCTTTACATCTTCTGAAGTCAAATTATGTCTTTATGTGACAAAAAAAGACTTACTGTTCACTATAATCAGTCATTATTATATTCACTGATAATCTTGCATTGTCACAGTTGGTTACTGCATATGCAATAATGAATGCCATTTTGTCATCACATTATTTTTTCATGTGCACTTTTGTTTTGTTTTTAAAGCTTTAATACCCCTGATCACAAACTTTCATTATGTCAAGAGCTACATTGTAAAAATTACAGCATAGTGGATTGAAACGATGTTTTTTTTACATTTGGGTCTCTTTTAATTGTGGGTGTTACTTTTAATCTGGCATTGATTTCTATGCAAATCTGACCTTGTCTGGGCTGACATCAAGAGCCTCACACAGCTTCAACATGTAGTGCCGGGATCGTTCGAATCCTCCTTTCCCAACGCTGTAGGAGCTGTCCATCACAAAGAGAACATCCATTGCTGCAGAGCACTGCATCACTGACCACACACAGAAGAAAACACAAAAAGTCAAGACCCAATGGCACATTAAAAAAAACACGGCGGTGATGCAAAACAGCAACACTTACACGTTCACATAAACACTAGCCTATATTTGACACATTTAAGGAGCTCAAAGGTCACCTGTGGCATGTTCTAGCAGAGATAAATACTCACAAACACATTACAGCAAGTTTGTGCTAGTCAACCGGCTAAATTATAATCCATGTAGCTGTCATGTTAGAACCCGCCGCCTGTCATAAAGAAGGTGATTAGACGGAGACGGCATGCCGCTGTCTGCACCAGCACACAAACACATTTCCCTAGCTATACAAATGCACGCATAGCATAGACTTGCATTGTTTTTATGCTACTTATAATTTCTAAAGACAGGATTTAGCTAACTTCTGGGGGCAATTTTGGCCCTAAACGGTGGCTAAGTAAATACACTAACTCTCACAGGCTTTCTGTGTCTATGTGGAGTCATTCTTTCAAACTTTTAATATGAAACTAAACCCTCTCTTTACAAGTAAACACAGGTTTGTGACTCCCTTGCACATTTATATGGACACACGTTGGCATTAGATCAGTGGTTCTTTATATAGACATGAATTCTTCTCTTTTTTTAAATACAGTGTTGTTCTTCTGTACTATAGTGCTGCTTTGTAAATGTTTGAGGAGTTTTCACTTGATTTTCTGACTGAGAAAGAAAAATTCGACACTCACTTTCTCCAGCAGCGTTGATTTTCATAATGGTTTCAAGATCTGTTTGTATCTCCTGTACAGAGAAAATGGACCAAACTATAAAGAAAGAGATACTGTAGTTAGCAGTTAATAGGCATTATACAGAGGTGTAAAAATTAATAATTTCAATTTCAAATATAAAAATAGAATTTTAAAATGAAAGCTTTTAAACTAATAAAAACCTGTCAAGAAAGGGTCATATTTCACCCGAAAATCAAAAGAAAGAAGATATAGTTTAAAAACAACCTATTTTTAGGATTGTTAAAGCTATTTTAAAACAATTAAGCACCACCACCAAACCTTGTAAATAGTAATTCGTTTTTATACATCATGATCGTAAACATTGCCTGTGGTAAACGTAACTTAATGATAAGTTTTGTTCTACAACGTACACTGCTCACATTCACACCCCAATTGTCTTATCCAGTTACTTATTATACGTTTTCAAAAATAAACATAACTGCTTCGAAATTCGCATTTTCGGTACGGGTGTGTGGTAATTTACTTTGTAGAACAAATCATTAAAGTAGCATAAGTTCCACAGACCTTATTTTACTCATAGATTGAAAAAAAAACATTATAAAACCCCACAGGAAATCTTGGCGAATTGGTCTTCAAGGATCTGATGTCATACCTGCACCACTCTATTGTCTTGAACATAATGCAACTACAATATAATGCAAAAAATCTCAATGGTCATAAAAAATATTTCAGGTGTGATGTGACTTAGACATGTATTTAGTGATACTGACCCAGGTACTACCTCAGGCACTGTCAAAGTCAACAACAGGTTGCACAAATGAGTCATTTGAGCACGGCTCCTAGATAGCTGATCTGACCCCTGCCCCCAAGACCCAGCTCCGTATGGAACTCGCTAAACATCCTTCGGAGAGGAATAATTTAGAACGATCAGCATTCCAGCAACGCCCACTGGACGTGAAGAGAACGGTCAGGCTGTCCTAGCCCATGTTTCCCGCTCGAGTGAGCACGGTTCAGAGCGACAAGCTCTCTCATGCATACAATCTCTGATTGAGAGGCAGGGGCCATGAGAACAGCCCAGGGCAGTGAAGACCCTGTGTAACGCTCCTGCGGAGTGGAGTGCGCTTGAGAATCACAGTTTAATCATGTGCTTTTGTCCCCTAACACTCATGCCATCATGCGGAGGGCTGCTCTCAGCACCTCGCCATGGAAACAGACCTCGGCCTAAGAAACCTGCAGGACCCCCCGAGTAGATGAGGGGCTGGGGCGGAAATTATGCCACAAAATGTTAATGGTTTAATTCCACCGATGGTGAAGATAAATAAAGATGTGTGTCATTCTGAATCACTGCATTTCTCACAAAAATTCCAAAAGAGCAAACTGATACCTCAGAACCTTTGTAAATAAATTGAAATGAGTATAAGGCTGATACAGTTTTGTAGTTTATAACTACACTTTAATTACAACCTCTTTACAAAGCTAGACTGTGACATGTTCAATACATTTTCTGATCTGCGGTGTGATGAACCATGAAGCTTAATTTGTTTGAATATGTACTATATATGCATTTTTACATCTAAAGAAGAAAGGACTGGTAATACTGGAAAGGGGATGTCAGAGCTAGTTATTTTCATATGATAGATGACCAGCATCAGTGATGTACAGTATGGCTCTGAACAAGTCAACTTGCACTAGGTCACGGTGAATCTCCCCTCAAACCCTGTGGTGATCCCCTCTGACAGGCTGTGGAACCAAGAGACATTTTATCGCCTGATTTGAGCGGTCTGAAGGACTAAATCCCTCAGATTTATGGCATTTGTCCAGGAACGTAATGGGAAAATATTTCAGGAACACGGGAAGATATCTCAATTCAGAACTCCACACTCCCAACAAATAGAGGGATTTTGTGGAGGCCTCAGCATGACATCCAATAAAGAATAACAATAATGTAAACAGATTTGGAGATCTTAGTCTGATAAAAACCTTTTGCTGGCAGGACAAATGATGTAAAAGTTAACGCACTTGTTGAGAAAATAAACATCTGGCTGAAATTCCTTGTTGAGGGCTATAATGAATTATTCTTTTCAGATAAACATCTCAAGTTACTAAGTACAACACATTTCTAAAGCACAATGAAAGATATGCATCTAAAGTCAACAAACAATATTTAAATCTCTTAAAGGGGCCATATAATGGTACATGCACTTTTACAAGTTGATTGTACTGAAATGTGTGTTGGCAGTGCCTGTACACAACCATCATAAAATGATAAAAATCCATCCAGTGTTTTTTTTTGTAATCTTCTTATATGTTTTGCCCCCATCTCAAATCAAGCCGTTCGATTTTGTGACGTCACAAAATCGACGCCCCTCCCACGATTGTTGATTGACAGCAGCGTTTCAACACAGACCCGCCCTCGCTCGTGAGCGAGCTGTCAATCATAGTCCGCGCGGACCGGCGCGGTCATTGTTGATACGCTGGAGCACTGTCTATGAGTAGAATGGCGTCTAAGCGATTGTGGTGTTCTTTTCTTGGGTGTAATAAGGAACACAGCAGTCATTTTGATGTTCCTAAATCCGAACCGCTGAAGACGCAGTGGCTGAGTTTGTTTTCGAAGGGAATATTCCCCACGATCAATGTCAATGCTTTCATGTTTGCGCGAATCATTTCACACACCAGACTGCTTTACAAACGAGGGTCAGTAACGTTATAAAGCTGGTTTTGCTAAGAAGCTGCTCCTGAAAAAAGGATCGGTACCAACTATTCGTGTTCCTGCTGCACCTCCAGACAAACTGAAGTGAGTGTAACGTTTTATTATTAACCTTTATATTAATATTTATATTAATCTTTGCAAATCGCTAGCACGCTTCACGATGAATGCGGCTAAGGTTTACACTCGGTACATTACAGCATGTTTTCTATGTACGACGTTCTCAATATAATTCATAATCCCACGTTTATAATGAAAAACGCGTTAAGGTTATTGTGTTATTGTGTTACAAACTGTGTACGCATAGAACAGAGGGGTGGGGTGAGCAAAGCTCATTATCATTTAAAGACACATACACTTAAATGGCATGCTGAAAACAGAGCTGTTTTTGACCAGCTAAAATTAGTGTTTTCTTACAATACTAATGAGAATTTTTAATTAAAGTATATTACAAACTTTTAATTTAGACCCTAAGGAATCATATTAGCTTGTACAAAAATGGCATTATATGACCCCTTTAAAAAATAAAAAATAAAGTGCTCAGTCACTTTCTCTTACCTTGGCCAAACAGGAGCATGAGAAGGAGATGCAGCCGACTTCTAGAGGACATTTTGCATTGAGCCCTGAAACATGAACAAAAAGATTAAAAAGTTAAAAAGTCTTTGAAGAGGCCAACTACTGAGTAACTGTAACAAAAAAAAAGGCTATGAGAATTCTAACAAAGAAAAAGCAACTGGGAGAGAGACTGTTTGGGAAAACAAATTTGGGAGAGAAAGATTTCTTGGAATGGTGGGCTTGAGGTTAGTGGGACAGCAATTTTTATTGACCCTCAGGGGCACTGGTTGAACAAGCTAGGAACATGGGATGGGAAAGATCCCGGGATATTTTGAGATAAAACCCAACCAATTAATGGCTGAGGGACTCAGGTAGCATGAGGTCTGCAAAGAGAGTCTGTACCCTTATGCATCATAAAATGACTGACAGCAGTCAAGGCCTGCACTACAATTCAAAGGACCCATGATACAATATTTATGGGTGGGCCACCTCTCCCCTGAGCCCAATGAGGAGGTATTACTGGGCCCCAAACAATGTTCCTAGCAGTCCCCCTGATCACAGGCAAGCTCAAGTCTAAGCCAGTCAAACTGTCGTCACATCAGACTAATCATTTACCCGTCTGTGTTTTGAGAAAAGAGGAGGGACAGCCCAGTGATGTGTGGAGAAAACAGAATGATACTGTTCATCTCAGATGAAGTCCCCCTGCAGCCACAAAATACTCCTGTGCCACATTCCCAGAGCTGAAGGTCAAAGTTCACATCTTTAAGAGCCCAACTTTATTATTAAATGAAACATGTTGACAAATGCCAGCTGGCATGCACCAGACAAGGCAATTATTCACCGCCACGAGTCACTGGATTTAATCTCAACGCCTACCTGTTCTGCTCTGCAATCAAAGTCAAGCCAACAAACATCCAAAACCAACACTGTGAAATAAAAGAACTGGCTCATGTTCAGACTACTAGAATTAGCTACTTATTTCCAAACGCATTATGCATTAACCACAGGATGACATTGTTTTTTGTTTGAAAGAAGTAATTTAATACTATTATTCAGCAAGGCCACATTAAATTGGTCAAAAGTGACAGTAATGACATTACAAAATATGTATATTTCAATTAAATGCTATTCTTTTGAACTTTCTAGACAAAGAACCCTGAAAAAAATGCATCATGATTTCCACAAAAATATTAAACTGCACAACTATATTCAAAATTCTTAATAATAATAATAAATGTTTCTTGAGCACCAAATCAGCATATTAGAATTATTTCTGAAGGATCATGTTACACTGAAGTCTGGAATAATGATGCTGAAAATTCAGCTTTGCTGTCACAAGAATAAAATACTTATTCAAATAGACTGTTATTTTAAATAATATTTCACAAGATTACTGTTTTACTGTATTTTTGACCAAATAAATGCAGCCTTGGTGAGCATAATAAACTTCTCAAAAACATTTTTAAATCTTTTGAACGATACAGACTACATTTGTACGTTTTTTTAGGACATCCATGACACACCCTCACACATATTACACCTAACTCCATTTTACAAACCTTCCCAAACGTAGTCTTTGTGGATGAGAAAAAAAAGCAACTAACAGTGTTTCAAGTCTATAGTCAGATCTACGTCCAAGATGACAATCATGGTGTGCATTCAGTAGAATCTTTTCTTCAAATGTGTTTGAGAGACATTTAAAGAGCACAAGGAAAATGTGTGTGTGTGTGTTATGTCTGCACTGTTGTATCTGATTGGTCAGGTTCCAGGTGTTAAGAGCAGTTTAAAGGCAGAGTGGTTATCAGTTTTGGAATGAAATGAAGTGACTATTGAGGCAGTTCGGACCTGTGAAGTCACTCTTTGATCGTCTCACTCACGGTTGGACTTCTGAAGATACCCACAGAGCACCACTCAAGAGAGGAAACGTGGGATGCCACCTGACATTCTTAAAAGATAGAATCTATTCTGTAAAGAATCAAATCCAGCAAACTGAGAGAAAGACATTTGGACAATCCAGCCACACAGCACACTTTCTGAGACTTCAGAAACTTTCGGACTACAGTTATTGAAGGGAATCTGATCAAATCTTACCCTGATAAGGTGCATTTCCTACTCATGAATGAACAGCAGGAAGAAGACAGCACTCGCTCAGGTGCCATTTCAGAAAACCTTCTTTGAGGCTGATAATCATCTGGATTCTAAGAGCACCTCACAATCCTGCCATACGATAACCTTGACTAACAACCCGTCTCGGTCTGTGTAACAAGTGGAGCCGTCTAGGGCCAGATCAACCCAGCACTGGCTCTGGCTCTCCTAATTCCTCTTTATTCCCAATTTCATACATTCCTCACTGGTCTAAGCTTTCACTTTAATTATTTCCTACTTTATGAACAATTCCTAACCTGATCTTTTAGATGCAAAAAGCCCCAAAAAGATGAGCATCCTCGCCAGAGGGACCTCCATGCTAAAATATAAAAGCCATATTTTTTTTTACATAATTTTCTTTTATTTCAATTATTTTTATTTTGATACATTTGCATTTATATTTTATTTAGATCTTCTTTTTTACAATTTCTGTTCCAGGTTTTTGTTTTTTTTTTTTAGTTTGAAAATTCCTGGCCTAAACAACAACTATAATGCATAGCAAATCAAATTGTAAAATTTAAATTTGCAAAACATCTTTTGCTCAGACTGTCCTCTCAATTACCTGTTTATTTAAAATCTGCTGCAAGTTTTAATATTTTTTAAAAAGCCACTAAGTCTTGGTTAATTCAGCAACAAACTTGTACTTGTACTTTAAACTTTAGCTACAAGCAGTATGATACATGCATTGGATGGCTGTTGTCAGTTTTATCTCTGTTTATTTTATCAGTCCCTATACAAATAAAGCATTAAATACATAAAAGTTGGCAACTACATCAGCTTTCATACAGTTGTATGATATTGTTAAACATACTAAATATATTTATTTAACTGCAGAGCTTACGGTTGTTAATGGATGAGACACAGGTGTATGCAGCTGCTTGATCCCACTGGGAGCAAATGACTTGAGCTCAGTGCACTGGACTCTCCTATAATCAGAGGAGTGACAGTAATGAGAAGAGAGGTTGAGGATGAAAGCACACAGCATTCAAATGCCTGATAATAAGGTCCTTATTTAAGGCTCACTTATTTGTGACAATCCATTTTGATTGGAAAACATGAGCAAACTTCACTTTAAGACATTTAGAATTATCTCAGTTCTGTTTTTTATGAGAAATGAATTGGATATTATTTAACAAAGCAAATCCTCCTGTGCATTTGCATTATCCATTGTTTACTCTTTTAACCTATTTAGTATTTGCTTACGTAATTTAGATAAAAAAATGTGCCTATTACATTAGGGCTATTTAATGCAGAAGTTAGGGTAAATCGAATAATCCATGCGCTTATAACGTTTGTATTCTGACTGTCACAAGATGTATTAGTTCACTTTCACAACAAATATTTAAATAAAACATTTCATTCATTCCCTTCCGCACAATGATGTTTCCGAGAAGAAAACTGTATTTGTAACATTTTCTAGATGTTTTGATTTTGATAACGAGGGCGATTAATGCAGATAAAATGAATCCAACAAATGGTCGATATATTCTCAATGCAAAATGACGCTGTTAAACATTTCTATTGACACATTAATGAAAATACAGTACAGTAATACGCCGCGAGACAGTGCAAGATCTTAAAATTACTATAGTAAACGGTTCAATTTCTAGCACCGCTGCACCATTGAGTTTAGTTTCGTAAAACTTCAGCTAAACGACATCTTCCAACATTTCGATTTAAAATGAGTCAAGTTAAAACCTCTGATGGCTCCTCTACTGATAAGAGTTTCTCACCTCTCCGTCCTGTTCTCCCGCAGGTACTGAAGTGTCAGTTTCTCTAGAGCTCAGGTCGTGTTGAACAGGAGAGGGTGCTCTGTTCTGCTACTTCCGTACTGACTTCATCCTCAATTCAAATTACTCTACAGCCCTCTTATCAAGCCAAGACCAAAATACTCTCGAGACAAAGTTAATAAAAAAAAGTGTCACAGTTATGCTCGAATTAAGTAAGAAATTGTTCATCACACAATGAAAATTCTCATGTTTCAAACCAGTACATCTTTCTCGCAAGTGACACGAGACTTTCATTCCCGTTCATAGCATGTTTCTCAATACAGCGAAGTGAATGGTGACTGAGGCTGGATGTCTCTTAACATCTTTTGTGCCACAGAAGAAAAGTCAGTCATAATAGTTTAGATGCGTAAAGGACAGTAAATCTTTGTGTGAAAGTTGTTACATAGACGAACCCACTTTAAAAGGCTTGCATAACCAATTAAATACACAGTTGGTACTCTATAAAGAAAAAGAAAAACCAAACGGCTCCAAACAAACTTAAGTACTTTTTTAATCAAACTGGCACACATAAGGAACAAAACTGGCCATAGAAAAACAAACAACAAACAAAAAACTGACCATGTGGAACTGGAAAACTGAATGGCAATGCTGCATTATTCACGATTAATAGTTACATTCTCTCTTGGCTCAAGAAATAAAATCACAAACATTATATAGGCTATAATAAAACAATATTAGTTCAATAAAACAAAAATAAAATATTCATACTTCTCTAAAGATAAAAGCTACTTGACAATGAAGGTCTTGAGTTACTATTTGGTTCCATCAACTTGTTTGACGAGGAGCAGAATCAATTTCTCAATATGGTCAATCTGAAGAGGGAAACATAATTAAATCCATAGAATGAGCCATATGTATGTGCAAACTATGCATTAGCTTTCAAAAAATTATATTCATGACTTGTGTTTGCAGCTTTCCGAACCTTTTGCTTCAGCTCAAGACAACAGCATGATTGGGGAGCTAGAAAGAAAGAAATTTCAAAAACATTTGTTTAGTTTAGTTAATTAGTACATTTATATTTTAAAGCTCATAAAACAGACAGGTTGCTCCTTAAACAGAAATCAGCAATTGTGCGTGCACTAGGCTAAACTACTCAGAATATCTGACTGTCGAGACCAATTCACAATGCACTGACGGACAAGACCAACATGGATAATCGGCAGAATTACAGTATGTCACTACTCAGACATTCCACGACACGACAAACAGGTGCCGACCAACACCAGAGGCCGACAGGTAACGCACTGATCCAACAAAAGTGTCTCAGAATCTATTAGTGCAGTGTGAATTGGCATTTAGTGATAGTAATGTCAATATTTTTACAATCCTTTGCAAGTTATGAGTCTCAGAAACACCAATACCCACCACTGCTGCCCTTTGAGCTTGTAATGTCTTGTGGCTCAGAGCATTCCACTGTAGCCATAGTCTTGGGCATGTTTTCTGAAATCAGACATAATAAATGTTTGACAACTGTTTCCCTGGATATGATGACAAGGCTCCTTTTAAATAACACCTTTGAGTTACAGCTGAGAACACCAGGTGGAACAGCACCTGTGCACCAGAATTTCATTGCTACATATCCTGGACAAATTCTTGCGCAAGCCCAGTAAACACCTACATTAACACTAAGTCTTGCCAACATGAATTCTACCCAATGTTTAATTCCTCACCTGGTTCCTCAAGTCTGTAGCTGGCACTTAAAGGCGGGGCTTGATCTTTCAGGTCATGTTTCTCCATACCTGCAGATTGAGTTTGATCTGCAGCCTTGTTTGAGCTGACAGTTTGTGTCTGCCTCTTATCTAGATCCTTTTTCTCCTCATTGACAATGGAAGGCAGCTTTGAGTTAGCCTTACTCTGTCCTTTCTGCAGAGCTCCAAGGATGATGGAATTAATATCTCTGTCAGCTTGACCTGACTGCTGGGTAAGGGTTAGCAGGTTGGAGGTCCCATCAAAGCCCTGCAGATTTGCCAGGACGCCCCCACTCAACTGAATCCCAAAGAGTTCCAAAACTTCAGTGGGCCACACTGTAGGAAAGTGCTCTTTACCTGTGCAAAAAAAAAAAAAAAAAAAGTCCCACAATAATGGCTCGACATTGTTAAAAGAAGAAATCTAAATCTATTCTGTGACTTAACCCAGGCTCAGACAACAAGAGTTTTAGGCCAATTTATCCCTCCCAACAATCAGAGAAAAAAAACTTGTCCAGGACCTTGGTCGGTTCTGATATTTGGCACAGATTAACCGGTAAAGTGTGTGTTGTTGTGAGACGTTTTTCAGATATAATCTTAAACCTCTCAATCTGCTCGCAGACACATCAGGATCGTCCCGATGATAACAAACATTTAAATAGGATTTTAAATCAGGAAGATTATGACTATGATTACGTCAGTACTTTCACAATAGCTAATGAGAGACAAGTCTACAAGGAGACTGCGGTGAATGAAAAAAATGAGATCATCTTAATATCTTGAATTGTGTGATGGGCCACGATTGTGCATGTTTGAGATTTGAAAGAAGAAAATTTGTAAAGAGTCACCTTGTGTGTTATGCAACCAGATTTCATAATCAGTAAGGATTTAAAAACTCCCAGCCTTACAAGGGTTTTAAAATCAGCAATGATTTGTGCATATTCAGACGAGTGAAAGTCTTACCTGCCAGTCCACACCTGACGATCTGAAATGGATGCTGGAGAAGTTCTTTGGTGATGGGAAGGATACTGGAGACAGGGACTGTCTCCATGTTCCCATAATCGGCGTAAATTACATGTGCATGCTTGGTCGTCACCTCCAACACAACAGCTCTGTACCAGTTTTTGTCACCTGAATAAAGTTTGACTGATTTACACATCAAGGAGATAACAGTAGCTCAACCACGACAGCAACAACTCTCTCATAAAAATAACATTATGACAGAATATGTGAGGTTTTGAAAAAACACTTTAAATCACTTATAAAGGGGTTTGTTGCACACACACTTTTACAGCTGTAGTTTTCCACTACAGGTTAGATGGACCTGGAATCACTGGCTTAGCTAGTATTATGACAGTTTAAAATAACTTTTCTTAATACATTTTAAAAAGTAATTTATTCCCGTGCTGGCAAAGCTGCTATAAATCCAGTCTTCAGAAATCATTCTAATACCCTGATTCGGTGCTCAAGAAACATATCTTGTTATTATCAAAGTTGAAAACATTGTGCTGCTTACTGTATTTTGCAGTAACCGTGATGCATTTCTTCAGATTTCTTTAAAAAAAGCGAAGTTTAAAAGAACTATATTTATTTGAAATAGAATCCTTGCTAAATAGAAATAAAAAGACACCAAACTTTTGAAAGGTAGTGTATATTATAAAATAATAGTGCTGCTGATTTGCAAAAATTCACCATATAGTTTAACACTGCACATGTGATTCCATCTATTTATCCCACCCAGATAAGCCACGGGGGTGAAGGTCAAACTGACCTGAGAACTGTGCGCAGCAGGCAGCTCCTGGTAAAGGGTGGCACTGATTGGGGATTGGCTGTTTGCTGCAGTACTTCGCAACATCAGTCATAATGGCCTTCAGACTGTCTACATTCACTAGGAGGAAAACAAAATCAGCTTATGTAAAGAAGTATCATTCGAATGGTATAACCATGGTTATAATGGTATAACCATGGTTATAATATAACCATAATAATTAGAGATGCACCAATTACAATTTTCTAGGCCGATTCCGATTTCTCATTGAGTTTGACCTGCCGATACCGATTTAATTTTTTTCTGACCACTTTACAGCACACACAAATATTTATTTTCGATCTTTTCTTTAACCCTTTCACGCACAAGTTTAAAATATTCTAACTGACACCCCCACCCCCAGAGTGAGTTTAAGGCAAACGTTCCTTTTAATGTTTCCATGGCGACACGTCACGCGATACACCGCACCCACAATAATACTGTATGACAGATGTGTCTCTTATTTCGCTTTTCCTTTTTTATTCAAAATATTCACAAACTTGCTTACCATGTCATCAACTGGCCTATCTGATATTCCGATTCTCAAATACGTGTAAGTGAGTGTGTTTGGTCGTTTAAAAACCTTTATAAATAATCTTGATCTATAACATGAGATGGGCGCCACAATGTTGTCCTGTCAGTCGGATTTACAGCATGTGAATTCATCAGTTTCTCCCGAAATAAATGCAAGAAAGTGGCCGGTGAACTGAGAAGAATAGAGTAAACTTTATTGTTACTTCCACTATGTTTGTCTGATATGAACAACACGACAAATTATATTTTAATAGATTGTTATTGCTGCTTCCACAGACATCAGTGTGTATTTTACAAACTCCAAATGTATTGTTTTACTCGTGCTTATGTGCATTTAAATATCTGAAACCTAAAATAAACATGAGGTTGAAAACACTGCTTAGTTGTGATATATGACAGCGCTGAACGCGTCCGACTCTGGCTCAGCGCCAGCCAACGTGCGAAAGCACAGTTTGAATCTGGCAGTTATGCGACGTCACTGAACATTCTAAATGTGGCACCGTGCTCTCAGGGGAACAGAAATAAAAATCCCATATATGAGACCGTACCGCTCAAAAGGTTAATCATGCGGCGCCCGAGTGCATTTGACTGGCATAAAATCGGCATATGTCATGGCTGATCACGTGAAAATCGACCAATTCCAGTCACCAGCCGATCAATCGGTGCATCTCTAATAATAATAATAATAATAATAGTTGCTCTAGCTAGACTTTATGCTTTAAATGCTACGAGTGCACACCTCGTCCAGGATTCATTATGTAAAAGAGACTAGGGCTGATCACTGCTGCCACCCTTGGTTGGAACGTGTCACTGCAAGGCAGCTCCAACGTCTTCCAATTCAAAGGAAAAGAGTCACCTAAATGACAGTGAACATCATTTAACCATGCACAAGAACAAAACAAAACAAAACAAACAACAAAAAAACACCTGCACATTACTAGTACTAGCAATTACAAAACTATAAAGCCATATTTAAATGGTTTTAACATCAGTTATGCTAACTTACTTAATGCTGTTGAAACGTCTGGGGCATTGGCAGCTCCATTGTTGTTCAGTTTCAAAGGCTCTTCAACAGGTGGATTCTGATCAATGGGTTTTAGAGTGGGCATATCCTCAATCTGATTGGAGGGTTTAGTTGGCTGCAGTGGAGGCTGTTTCACCTGTCCACAAGATCTAGCCAGGTGCTCAGAAATTAGCACAGCAGCAATGCTTTGTCCAGCGCTCTCTAGCTCCACCCCATAACCCTTCTCAGTAATGGACAGCACTCTGCCACTCAATGGCTGACTGGCACAAAGAGCCTGAAACTTATGCATTGCCTCTTTACTCCACTGACCCTCCGCTGGTTCGACTCCTGCACACAGTTATTGTTGGCCATATGTACAATGCACTCACAACGAAACAAATTTCAACTCATTTGTAGTCACACACACATTCAAACCCCCTAAAAAAATACCTGCAAGCCAGCAGCGGATCGCTTGGAAAGGCAGCTTGAGCAGACTCTGGGTGATGGCCTTCAGATGTGCTGCCTCCACCTCACAGGAGTTCCCATAGTCCACAAAATAAACTCTAGTCTTACCCTCTCCACACACTTCTAATACCATGGCTCTGTACCACTGGGAATCTCCTGCAAACAGGAAGCAAAAACATTGAAAAATGCACCTGTACATTACCATTTAAAAGTTTATTAATCCTTTTATTCAAGCAAGGATGAATTAAATTGATCAAAAATGACAGTTAAAGACTTTAACATTGTTACACAAGATGTCTGCTTTAACTTTCTAAAAATCAAAGAACCCTGAAAAAAAAAAAAAAAAAAAAAATACATCAGCTGTTTTTAACATTGAAATGTTTCTTGAGCACCAAATCAGCATATTAGAATGATTTCTGGTAGATCATGTGATACTGAAGGAATCAAATAAATTGCATTTTAAAAATATTCAAATACAAATGGTATTTTTAAATGCTTATATTTCACAATATTTTTAGTTTTTACTGTATTTTGATAAATGCAGCCTTGGCAAGCAAATGATTCTTCTTCATAATTCCAAATCAATAAAACAATCTTATCGACCCCAAACTTAACATTAGTGTTTATCTAGCATCTTAAATGTCAGTTGTCAACTCTGCTTGTAAATAAAATTGTTTGAATATGAAAAAAAAAAAAACATTCTGTTTACTTTAATTATAAGTGTTACAGTAACCATGGTGTTTGGACGAGTCAGGATCACCTGTGAAGAGAGCACAACATGGTTCTCCCACAGTTGGTGAAAAGGGAGCTCTGCCCAATTCACAATGGCTTTTGAGCTCATAGGACAGCTCCGTCAGGATGTGTGAATCTGCCAAACAGAAATAAAATAATTACAAACATGATGAGTCAAACAGTGTAGAAAGAACAACACTGGCGGACAGTCGCACCGCTACTGTAGTTGTAACAGTAGAATTCGTCCAGGCTCTTCAAAGTACTTATCACCAGCTCCACCTTTTGGCCATCGAAGGGAAGTTCAGCACAAGTCCACTCCATTTTCTCAACAGGCAGACTGAGGGCTAGGGTAAAAGTAAAAGATATTGATCTACATTATACTTTTGAAAAAGATCAGAAATGGCTCAAATAAAATAAGGTTCTGTACTTACATGGCATTTCAGGGAAGGATGCCTGAGCTGGTTCATTCTTTGTCTCCAAACTTTCAATGGCAGCATAACCCATGTTAACCAACAACTCAGCGACATTGGTCTGAGGGTCACTAGTCTCATCGATCATGGACACCAGAGCCCTCCCGTCCTTCTTACCCAGAATCTCAACCCGAATGAAGCGGTTGCAGACCAGACGTTTCACCATCAAAATGGCCTCCTCTGACCAGTCATCTGTTGGAGACTTTATACCTGGAGCAATATGAACATGTTAATCAAGAAATCAATCTTGCTGAAAATCTCTGACTGTGTCATGCATGCAAATCAATTTATGCTGAGCCAATTACAGATGCTCAGTGAATGAATCATTGCACTATACCTGCCAGAGAACAGGGGATTGCTTGTGTTGGTAAAGCCAACAGATCCTTGTTGATTGGTCGTAGGCGAGTTAACTCAACTTCCTCAGAGTTTCCAAAGTCTATGTATCCGACACATACGCAATCCTCAGAGGAATAGGCCAGAACTTTAGCTCTATACCACTGGTTGTCCTCTGTAATGCATGAGGAGATGGCATCAGAAGATACCACTTTTAAGGTGCATTTTTACAATTCAACGGCCCCCAGTTCCATTCACCGATGGGAAGGAGCACTTTAAACATTTTTACATGAAAAAAACAACAAAAAACAAGTCTGACCAGAGAACAGTGAGCAGCAGACAGTTCCTGGCGCAGGTCTGAAGATCTCATTGGCCAGAGTGTTTGAGCAGTGCTCTCTTAAATCCACCTGCAACTGTTGGATTATACCTGAAAACATTAAGATTACATCATACAATCAACATACTGAAAGTGCAGTATATATTTTGTAAAAAAGTAAGAAATTTACAACAGAGAATGCTAACACATTGCAGGAACAAAGCAAAAAAAAAAAATATATATATTATATATATATATATATATATATATATATATATATATATATATATATATATATATAGTACACTACCATTCAAGAGTTTGGGATCATTAAGAGTTTATTCACCAAGGATGCATTAAATTTATCAAAAGAGACAGTAAGACATTCACCAAACTCAAACTATTTAAAGAATCCTGAATTTTTTTTAAAGTTTCAACAAAAATATTAAGCACCACAATCGTTTTTGATACTGTAATATGAAATGTTTCTTGAGCACCAAATAAGCATATTAAAATAATTTCTGAAGGATCATGTGACACTGAAGATCCGAGTAAAAGATATTTTAAATTGTAATAATATTCAACAATACTGTTTTACTGTGTTTTTGACCAAATAAATGCAGTTTTGGAGAACATAAAAAATAAAATAAAAAAAATAATAAAATAAAAAAACCACACCAACACCTTGAACAGTAGTGTATGCACCAATGGTCATGTAATAAAAAAATACCATGAAATAAAACAAATTGAGGTAAAATTGTGTTTTAAAATCAAGTTGCAGAAAGCTCACTGGCATTTTCAAGCTTCTGACAGAGGATCTCTGAGGGAGACTGGATGTGGGTGACCACTGCAGTGAATGCGTCACCCACTCCTTGAGTCAACGGATCTGGAGGCCTGGCTTCAGAGTTCTCATTCTTTCCTCCAGACAAGCGCTTGAAGTTTTCAAAGGATGCCTTCAGCAATGAATCTAAAGAAAAGACGCAAATAGATCAGGGTGAAAAACTCAATTTTCATTTTACTGAATCATTTATAGAAGATGAAAAAACAGATGAGTCAGCAACTCACTGATGTTCTGTTCAGTCTGTGGTTTGACAGCAACATCCTCCTTTATAGCATAGCCTTGGTCTATCAGAAAAGTGCTCATGTATTTACCTGTAGCAAAAAAAAAAAAATTTACATCTTGTTGAACATCTTGCTCATTTCAAATAAAGCTCTCCAAAGAACCACGTATGCCCTACCAAGCATGCTAAGAGGAACATCTACAGCAAGCAGAGCTCCATCATTCATGATGTCCAACACTGTGAAAGTGAGGCTCTTTCCAGTAATCATCTGCCTAACAGCAATAGTGCATTCGCCTGTCCAACTTCCTGTCACAGGCTTTACCCCAGCAACGCAACACTGCAACGCCTGTGAAAACAACAAAGCAGCTTTGGAAAAAGCATGAGATAATGACTACTGCTGGAACCATAAGTAATTTAACATGAGCTGAGCAGTATTTTCACTGTGGCTTGACAGAGATATCAAATTAAGAAACATCAGGAATATTGCAAACATTTTAATATACTTTTTATTTGGCAGTTACAATATATGTACTGTATATGTAATAGGGCTGGGACGATACACCTATCTTCTGATTCGATACTATCACGATACTTGGGTGCCTATACGAAATGTGCGATTCTACAAGTATTGCGATTTCGATATTGCAATGCATTGCGATTTTTTTTATTTTACACTAGAGAGTGGGGAAAAGCTAAATAATACACTTATACAGACTGTACATGTATAAGATGAGTCATATTTACAAAAACAATTCATATCTTTGATTTTTTTTTTTTTTCAGAAGCATCATACAGTACTACATTCTCTTGAATAAATGATTCAATAACAAATGAAATTAACAGTCACGTGTCACCACTACAACGTAATCGAAAAATGCGTTATTTAAAGAGCCAAGTTTCGATCAAAAGCTGATTTACTCTATTTTGATCGCTACCGTAGACAGTGTTCATGACAACTCTCTCTGGGTCAGCGGCAACACAGATTTGAATGTTGCGATATGATTGTCAAAGGTTTAATAGACAGACGAATTGAAAGATCGCGTGGGTGTTTGAATTGAGATCACAGTCTTTTAAAGATTAATCATGCAGCTCTATTGTCTATCTCTCTCTCAGCAAATGAGTAGTGCAAGGGCTTTTTAGTGCATTCAGTCTCACATAGCTTTCACGTGTAAGACTGGAAAAACTGGAAGACAGGGCAACTCTGAGAGAACAAAGGAAATTAACATTTGAACTCACTCGTGCACCATTCGAGACGCAAGTCTCACCTCAGAATCATCCTAATCTACATCCCTTTCCCTCTTCCCCCATTCCTTCTCTCTCATGCTGAGATCACCAAAATTCACCCAAGAATCTATATGGTTTAATGTGAACCCCCATTTGGAACTATAAACGGGCTTACACACGATGCGCATCCACTTGGGACATTACAACACTTTACACTCTTAGATAACGACACATTTCATCCTCTGTTGGAACAAAAGTGGCTAACTTCTGTCAACCTCATCTATAAGCAAGGACAAAAAGCAATAAAATAAAAGCAATTTCATTTGAATTAATAACGATTCTGGAATAATAAAAATAAAAAATCTAACAATTAAAATCGTAAACAAAATAAATTGCGATAGTCAGGAGAATCGATTTTTCTCCCAGCCCTAATATACATATACACTCACATTCATACATATATGGAATCAACAACAATAATACTAAAAATATGGAATTAATAGTATAATTAATAATATTATTATTATGTAATGGAGATGTAACTCACAAATGGTGGTGCAGCATCGATAGTGTCAGAGAGAGGCCTTATGTTGTCAAGTGTAACATTCTCCTCATTCCCAAAGTCGATGTAAATTACACTAGCAGTTTTGTGGGCCACATCAACTGACTGAACCTCAGCTCGATACCAGTTCTAAATCAGCATGAAAAAGACCAAACTGAGCACAACACCACTCACAAGTCAACGCTTTAGGATGAAACAAACTTGACCTGTTACGCACTGCACTGATTTAAGACAGCAATGCATATTTCACAGAAATTCTAATCACTCTGGTTCTCTGACGAATTAAATTAAAATGTAATTATTTGCCTCACCCGATCAAGTGAAAATTTAACAGCACAGAGCTCCCCAATTTCAGGCTTGTATTCAGGAGCAAATGAAGTGGTATAGGCCTTCTGGAGCTCCGCAGTGATGTTTTTCAGGGACTCCATCATCTCGATTGACTGTAGGTGGATGGAAAACATCCCAGGGTTCCTCAGGTCAATCACTGTACCCTGAAAAAAAGATGCTCTGTGAGGCAGAGAGTCTATAGAGAAAGCAATATAGGCCTAATGAAAAGTACCTGTATCTCATCTCCTTTGGAAACATTGTTCTTGCGCAAATCACATCGATACATTCCCTTTGGTTTTAGGTCAACACAGATCTCCTGTAAAAGAAGATAATTTTCTAAAGAAATTAGATGGAATAACTAACTACTGCAAGTGTGAGTACCTATAGCAACCTCTGAGTACCTTAGCTTGAAGGCCACCAAGTCCATTTCCAGATGGCATGGCTGTGGGTTCCTTAATTTTCTCACTAAAAAAAAAAAAAAAACGAACATACACATATGAAAAAAGGACATTCACATTGTGCTTCCAAAACAACACGCAAACACTGATATCCAGAGAACATCTAGTACCTGGTAGCTTCTGGAACGCTAGGTTTGCAGACATGTCGATGAGCTTTCCAATCCTGACTCTGACAAGCTACAGAACAGTAGCATGTTTTTTTACAACGAGTGCACCTGAAGTTTCCTAAATAGGGTACAAGAAATATCACTAGTAAATGACCAACTCATTCTGCTGATCAAAGCCAACCAAGACATGTTGCAACTTGCAACACACCATCAATGGGCAGGAACATAAATATGTATACGCCATCTTGAAATGGTCAGCATAGCGCCACTCACATCAAGAATCAATTATGCCACAACATTCAGATTCTGGTTATGAAACCGCCTAAAATTAAATTTACGAAGAAATGGTATAACCCTTCACAGGTGAGAATGTGTTGGTTTGTGTTTTATATGTATTAACTCAATATTACAAGTTTTTACTATGATACTTAATGTTTTTAGTGCTCAGTCAACCTGCTCTCGAATGGTCACAAACCGGCTTTGACATTTGCAATATGGTAGATGGCTTACCTACAGTGGCCAATAGAAACAGACGTTGTTTTACATGCAGACTACAAAAAAACTAAAAACTTCTTAATATATCTGTCTTGGTTTCCATTACAAATATCTTAAAAATCCTAAAATGATATTAAGTATTGTTTTCTGAGTAATTTATCAAAATGAAGTGTTTATATTTTAAACAAGAAAAAAAATCTGTTAATGAGGTAAACAAGTTTTTTTTTTTTCTTAACCCACTGACAGATATTTCTTGTTTTAAGCATCAACTAAATTTGGAACAAATATGAAAAATATTTTAAAGGGTTAGTTCACCAAAAATTAAAATTCTGTCAGTAATTACTCACCCTCATGTTGTTCCAACCCCGTAAGACTTTCGTTCATCTTCAGAACAAAACAAGTTTTTTATGAAATCTGAGAGCTGGCTCACTCCTTCATAGGCTGTTAGGTAATCGATATCTGCCATCCCAGAAAAGTTAGTAAAGACATAGTTAAAATGGTCCAAGTGACTACAGTGGCTCAACCTTAAGTTTAATCAAGCAATGAGAATACTTTTTGTGCGCAAAAAGAGAGCGCCATGACGCATGCGCGAGAACTGAGAAGATGATGCAGATGGTTCTCGCACATGCGTCGTGGCGCTCTTGAGAACTCACTCAGAGGCACACATGGAATAAAATTTATAGTGGAATAAAGTTGTTATTTTTGGGGGGGTTTTCGCACAAAAAGTATTCTCGTCACTTGATAAACTTAAGGCTGAGCCACAGTAGTCACTTGGACTATTTTAACAATGTCGTTACTAACTTTTCTGGGTCCACAGATGCAATTACCTAGCAGCCTATGAAGGAGTGAGACAGCTCTCAGATTTCATAAAAAAATATATTTATTTGGGGTTGGAACAACATGAGTAATTAATTACTGACAGAATTTTCATTTTTGGGTCAACTAACCCTTTAAGTAATTTTCCTTCACAAGTGATCCGCACATGTATGTTTGTATAGAGTGTCCAAAAAAAAAAAAAAATGTATTTGGTAATGTTGCCTATTTTATCATGTCTTTAACTATGACTCATCCATCAGATTTCAGAGTTGTTGTTCTTTTAAAATGCTAGTTATACCAAACAAATAAGAGCGAACAAGTTGAACACTGACTGAAATCAAGCAAAGTAACCTACCCTGGTGACTGCAGTAATTGCACAACTTTACCAGTGGGCCCAGCATGGACCCTGCTGCCTGTGGGGGAGACAAGAAATCTCCAAACTGTGGAAAAGTTAAACGCTTTAAATATTGATACTACTGCAGAAAATGATCAAAGCTGTCTGATCTCTGGTTAAAGTCTCAAGAGGAAAAAATTACAAATATATCTACATAGCTAAACAACCAATGTTAGCATATTAAGAATAGTGTTTTACTTAAAAAAAAAAAAAAAAAATCTTGAAAAGAAACATTTAATCATATATAGAGTCATTATCACATACATTGTTTTTTGCAGAAATTGCATTCTCCTTTCTGACAGCATCACTTTTAGAATCTAAAGAAGTGGAAACAGAAAATGATCAAGATTGTTTTTTTCCAAGAGTCAATGACAAAATGCTTTAAAAAAACATTTAACCAATACCATCTAGAACATCACTCGCTAGAAGATTTTCTTGAGCGAGGTCCTGAATTGCTGGTGCTGGTCCTCTAGGACTAAGTGAACTCGGCCCAGTCGCAGGTCTCCTCAAAGGGAGATTGGGTCTCACCAAAGTCTGAGTGAAAGATCGATTCATTCTTCCCTTGGTTTCACTGTGAGGTAAAATAATATACACTATTAGTCACTCAGTATTATGAGTTTGTGTGTGTCTTGAATGACAGGGTATTATTCAAGGCATGCAATGTTGTGACTGAGAACATGAACTAGGCTCGGGACAGTTGACAGGCCAGTGCTGCAACGTTGCTAAAGTTTAAGATATTTAAGTGCAAGAATTCGCATTACTCGCTATGTGGAAAGTTATCTGTGCGCAAACATCCAAAGCGCGCCAAGATCCCCGCGTCTCACACAGCGCGCGAATATTGAATTAAGCTTTTTTTTCCTCACTTCTCATAGTATTGTCAGTTATGGCTTTAGTGAATATAAGGACAAAGCATCAGTACTGCTCTTGAAGTGACAACTATTCACGTATTTAATGTTACTCAAACAACAAAAGTAACATTTCCAACAAAAACCCTCACTCACTGCTCTTGACTTGCCTATTGTAACTTGTATACCGGTTAACTGTAGGTTTAATTTAAACGACATATGACAATGCAGTGTTATTTTACATTAAATTTTGATCACTTTATTACATTTCTGTACCTGAAAATTGCGAATTTTAACTAGTATCTAAAAGGTTGGTGTCAGAACTGCCTGTTTTAGCAAAAACAATTTCCTGGCTAGTAAAACGTGTTTTTTTTTTTCTTCGTGCATCAGCAGGTGTGCAAAAAGTTGGTTTCAGTCCTTGAATACATGCTGATAATGCTTTCCTTTTCAATAAAAGTGAACTGAACTGATATTCCCTAAACTAACTACAAAACCCAGTGTCATGAATATAAAAATAATGTCAGTGTTGATTCTGAGAATGACGCAGAGCGGTTTACACGTGGCCTGCTAGATTAATCGACAGGGCAAGTTTTCTATGTAAGTATAGCCTTCCCCTTGTTATACATGTTAGGTAAGACAACTTAAGTGTAAATTTAATAAATACAAGTACGTAACAACTTTCACAAATGTATTATTGCAGAGATGAAAGATAGAGATGTTCTTACCCTTGACACCACCTCGTGCTTTAGAGATTTTATGCGCATGCGCAATTGAACGACCTCTGCGACCTAAGGACTTCACGTGATTGAGGAGCCTTCTACTTTTCACATTGACTAGCATGCTAGCATATAAAGTAAATGCAACGTAACATATTTTGTAGCGATGCTTTATTTAAAGGCAAAATCTACATTACAATTTTCAGATATAGACACGAGAGAAAAAAACAGTTACAGTAATATACATGGTGGATTAAGATAAAAAGTAAATTTATTAGAATGAAATTCAAAGTAAAAGTTCAATATAAAATATGTGTTTACATTTTAAACCGAAAGTCTCTAAATAAATTAAGTTGTAAAAAAAAAACAAAAAAAAAAAACAAAGATTGAATGCTGTAAAGAGTCTTATTTGTTTTGCTGTTCTTCTCCCCCCTTCACTGTTTAAATATATTGATAAAATGAATATCTGACCTGGGGGAACAAATTAAGTTTCCACTTACTGTCACATACATATCATTGTGTTTTGGTTTGGGTTGGTTCTGTTCCTGTTCCCTGTCATTGTAAGTTGGCCTTAGGGTGCATCCAAAAACTTGAACATGCTGCCTTTGGATGACTCATTCCAAGGTGAAGGCATCAAGGCACATCAGAATCCAATAGCTTAAATTCCTGTCTACTGAGATACCTTCATCTGATACATTTTTGAAGGAAGCAGAAAATGTATCCGTCACTGCTTTTGATATCCCTGCGTTCTATTCAGTGACAGACAGTTGATCAAGAAAAATAAAGATGGTGTTTGAAAGTTGTGGTTGCTGACCAATTTGTGTGTAAATGTATGTTTTTGACCAACGTTTTCCACTTCTAATGTCATTTCTATCGAGAAATTACTACTGTAGTAATTAAATATTTGTTTAGTTCTCACCAAAGCTCTCTCTGTCTTGCTGTAGATCATTAAATCGTTACCCTGCCTCAGAAGTCTGCCCAAAATCAGTTTTGTGAGGTACTTTCTTGTGCAAACGCTGCCTGCAGAGTTGTTGCCTATAAGGTAGCGAGGCAACAAGTCAGCTGCCTAATTTTTGAGATGCAGCCCATAGTCAGTGTGTGACAGTTTGTTTCCATAGTTACTTATTAGTTTCACCTGTTTCATTTAGCTCCCTTTGTTTGCCCTGTGTATTTAAGCCTTTATTTCACTTGGTTCTTTGTTCTTGCTTATGTTGGATGTGGTTGTGTTTTGTTTTTTTCTGTGTTTCTCCCATGTGTTATGTTTGTGATTAAAGCATGTGTGCTTGTGAATACATTAAACAAAAAAAAAAAGTCAAAAGATATTACTGTCATTGAATTGCTAACTGGGTTCTGGCTAAAGCTTCTGCCATGATATTTCAAAACCTATGTCAGTTTACACAGCATAATAACATAACAATGGATGTATCAGGCTAAGGTATTTCAGTTCTGTCACTCCACTTTTGTGCTGCGGAAACCATGTGCTTTTTTGTTTAGCCGGAAAAACCAGCTGTTCCACTATGCGGCAGTGGTTGCAAAACAGCATATTTGAATGGAAGTAAATGGACGATCCCATTGGAAAGTGCTTAAAGCCTGGTTTTAAAGGTGTTTAGGGAAAAGGTAAGACATAGATTTAATTTACATTTGCATCAGTCTTGTTGTGACTTAATGTCAGTTTGATTTTTAGAGTTGATTGTGTTGAAATTAAGTCAAATATAGCACAGTTAGTTCAGTTGAGTGAACAGGAAGAATGATCCTATTTAGCTGTTTGCTTTTGTGCGGTAAGTTAGAAAGACAGGCACTACGGCCCGGTTTCACAGACAGGGCTTAATTTAAGCCTTAGTGCCTTATTGGTGTGCATCTTGAGACAAATCAATGGCACTGACATATTTTAAGATATGTCAAGGCAAGTTGCTTTTAGTTAAAACTGCTCAAACATGCATTTTAAGCCTTGTCTGTGAAACCGGGGGTAAAAGTGATTTCAATTACAGCACATCTTTAATAAAGGTTGTTTTCTCGAAATGAGTTTTTTTTTCTCATGAACTGAGCCAGAAGTCTATTCAGTAGCACTTACATACACCAAACTTTCCAGTTGTATTATATTTATATTCTGAAGGATTATACAGTGGAATCTAACATATAACGCGTTATTCCTAAAATAATTTTTCTGTCTGTTAATGGAGTGATAATGAAATACCCCAAATCCCCATTCAATCTGTAAAAACCTTTAACTCTAATGTCATAAAATGAAACAAGAATTTTAAACTGGACTTTATCCAATGTTCAGATTTCTGTTTTGGACATTTTTATAAATTAGTGCATATTTAATTGGACAATGCCTCATTTGCATATTAAAATAAAAATCCCCGGTTTCACAGACGTGGCTTGAACCTAATCCTAAAATACGTGTTTGAGCTGTTTTACCTGAAAGCAACTTTCACTGACATATCTTAAAATGCCAGTGCCATTGTTCTGTCTCAAGATACACGCCAGTAATGTTTTCATTTTATTTATCTAAGGCACGTGTATAAAATCTACTTAAATGTGCTAATTTAACTAAGGCCTAATCCTAATCTAAACCCCGTCTGTGAAATCGGGCTATATCATTTTAGAAAACTTGTTAATGTACTGTGATAAATCACCTTGGGAAATATGGTGATATCTTAGTTAAACTCTTTACCCTATTCATAAAGTTATGTTTTTGCAAGTACAGGACTACTGACATCACTACAATGAAAAGACTGAAAAGAAAAAACACTATCGATTTAGTGAAAGAACTAGACGCCTTTCCTAAAGTTCCAGAGAGCTATGTTGAAACATCAGCTTTTGGAGGCACAGGTGAATTTTGACATTTGCTGTTTGAATATTACAGTAGTTGTTACCTGTGTTGTTACCTGTTTCTGATTAGGACTTCTTGGTTGTCTTCTCCAGTGTCACTGATTGTTTTCATCCTCATGGCACTTCTGGCCATATCAGAGTATCTTGTGTACCAGGACTCATGGATGAAATATGACTACGAAGTAGACACAGATTTTACCAGGTGTGTATTTTTTGCATGTTTACAGTCTAATACATATTTAAAGAAATTATAGAACCTGACCTAACTTTGTTTTGTTGTTGTTTTTGCAGTAAATTGAAGATAAAAATTGACATCACAGTTGCCATGAAATGTGAAAGTAAGTGCATCTGTTATGCACTGGAATTGTTTTTCAAAACGTTTTATGCCCAGACTATCATTATTCTGAATCAATCAACGTATCTAAGGTTTTAAAACCATATTCTTGTCTAGAGGTGGGTGCAGATGTGTTGGATATTGCTGGCACTGTCATTGCATCAAAGGAACTTAAATATGATCCTGTAAGTAACTGCAAACCATCCACTGCATTTCAGATTTCATTTAACTGTTAATAGCAACTGGTTTGTGATTTTGTTTTTCAGGTTGGCTTCGAGCCCTCTCCAAAGAGACAAATGTGGTATCAGTATGTACAATGTTTGTCAGTTATCACTTAAACGCACAGTTGTCCAGACATGTGTGTGCATTGTAAGTCTTAATCTCTGATTATTGTATCTAAGGATATTACAGCAGATTCAAAACCGACTGAGGGAAGAGCGTTCACTTCAAGACGTACTCTTTAAATCAGCGTTGAAAGGATACTTTTCTGACCCAGTTTCAGGGTACTTCTGCTTAATTATTTGCAAAAATATTACGTCCAGTGCTGATGCAATAAAGTACATGCTGAGGCAATGAAATGTAATCATATTTTAGGCAAACGACCTTGGTGTTATTTAAATCCACATAACAGAAAGACATTACATTCAATTTTATTCAGGATTTCATTAAACATGATGGATCTTAAGCTTTTCCCTTACAAACAATTCATTAATCATGCACTGTTTCTGTTTATTTTTTTCTTTGCACAGAAATGATTCTGAATCCGAATCCCAGAATGCATGTAGGATACATGGACAAATCTATGTCAGTAAAGTGGCAGGGAACTTCCATATCACACTAGGCAAGTAAGTATACACTTTCAGCAACAGAAATACTGCTGCTTTTATAAACATGTCTTCTGCATGAAATTATTTGTTGATTCTGTCCTCAGACCAATTGAAACTATCAAAGGTCATACCCATTTTTCTTCATTAATCAAAAACGAAGGTACGTTTTACTTACAGTTACTTACTCATCAAAATATCATTGTAATCGTTTTAGAGAAATATTGTGCCATTTTTTAACAGTCGTCAATCAGTACCTTCAAATTGAAAATTCATGTAATTCTTTAGAGATCCTCTAGATGGAGGGCTCACACTTTGCAATCCCTGTATTCATAATTATCTCTCATTTTTCCAGCAGTATATAACTTCTCACATCGAATAGATTATTTGTCTTTTGGAAACGATGTTCCTGGACACATCAATCCCCTTGATGGCACGGAAAAAATTACATTAGAGCGTATGTCTTTTTCTTATAGTTCAATGTTTGTCAAATACAACTCACAGCACAGCATAGAGTCAGAGACATGATGTATGCAAATACATTTAAATGTCGGCTAGATGTACATAATTAGAGAATGCCTCTTTCTACTTGCAGGACAGTACCAGCAGTTGTAAGACTGTGTTCTTAATCTGTGTTTTCAGAAAAGATGCTGTATCAGTATTTTATCACAATTGTTCCCACCAAGCTGCACACATCAGATGTTTCAGTGGACATGCACCAGTTTTCTGTTACAGAAAGGGTAGGTTATATGTGTGCCCTGTGCATGCATGTGTATCTGTGTGAAAGTGTGTGTTGCTGTTGATCATGTTGCCCTGTCATACAGGAGCGGGTTGTAAGCCACGAGAAAGGCAGCCATGGTGTATCTGGGATCTTTGTTAAGTATAAACTGAGTCCATTAATGGTGAGGGTGAGCGAGGAGCATATGCCTCTCTCTGTGTTTCTTGTGAGATTGTGTGGCATCGTTGGGGGAATCTTTTCAACTTCAGGTAACTTTCACACACTATACAATCTAAATATAAGTATAAATCAATTATAGTAAATGTTTTTATTGTTTAAGGCAAGTTATATATATATATATTTTGTTTTATTGTAAAGTCGTTTTCAATATTATCCAACATATTATCAAGCTCACAAAATGTATTATTAATGTGAGCATGCAAGGACTTTTGTGAACATGAGCAGCAGCAGCATGACAAATCATAGCCAAACATTCATAGACTTTTCTTCTTCTTGACACAGACCTGCTTCACAGATTGATTGGGTATTTTGTTGACATTATCTGCTGTCGTTTTAAACTTGGTGCAAATCAGTCCAAGGAGGTGAGCCACTACATTTAGAAGTCACGATGCATGACACTCTTGAAAAAGTAGGACAAAGTACAACTGATCTGACTAATTGGGTTCTGTGTTTTTCAAGGTTTTCCCTGATTAGGACAGCCTGGAACATTTACAGAGGCCTTTATCCAAAGCGACATATCGGCCCTGGATGCAGAAACCAGCACAGATTATTTAATATAGGCCTCCACCCAAATACAATTCCATATGTTTATATACTTTTTCATTTTTCATAATTACATAATCATTATTTCAATAAGTGGACAAAGACAAGTTAAAATCTTTCATTGTTAATTACTTTCTAATTTTTGTAAGGTTTTCAGACAATCTAAAAATGCCAACTCTGTTACCATGATTTTGTAAATGAACAGTGGATATTTTATTTTACACATATCAGAATTAAATTCTCTTTCAAAGAAGCACCTTGTAGTTTCATGACTTTAAGCATAAGCCTTGTAATGTCAAATTCAACTGTAGAACTGTCCTACCCTGGTAACTTTATGTTTACGTGGTGGTCGTTGGCCATTAAACATTTACAATACATTTTAAAGACATTCAAATTGGATGCACTTATTTTATGCAGTATGTACTCAGAAGTTATTATGGCTGAAACATTTGATAAACTGATAATTCAATTTGATAATTATTTATTTGATTAATTGGACAAAAATGTCAAATTTTATTTTCTATAACTTATTTAAAAACGAAATATTCCACATCCTGCCCAAACAATGTGCTGTTAACTTTCTCTATGCATTATCATATTTATTATAGGCCTAATATTATAAAATATAAACTATAGTTGTATAAAAATAAAAAAAGCTTTATAGATACCATAAAATTTAACAAACGCTACGCTACATCGACAACAAAAACAAAGTAAACCTAGAAGAGGGAGCCTTTAAACCATAGGCTACATGACTTCCGGTCTTTACCGGTTGGTTTGGTTTAGATTACAATAGAACATACAGCCATAACGCGTATTTAATTTTTTTGACAGTACGTTTCTTACCAATATAAGTATTTTAACACCCCCTCGGATCAAATAAATTTAAATGAAATGCATGTGGTCTTTCAGAAACTCTTCAGAAAAGTCATTTGGGCGACTTGGCTCCCCCTGTTGGCGGCATTTGATCCTGCGGTCTAGTTAACTGCCTGTTCTTCGCTATCAGTGCGTTCAGGGGCCATATTGTTGATGTGTCACCTCGGGAGGAGATCACTTAAACGGACTTGACTCTCACTATTTATCACTGCAGCTGGTGTATGGCATTTTAAATGGATTTAACATAACCGGTAAGTCACATAGTTTAACCCAAAATATCCAGATCCCAACTGCAAAAGCGAATGTTGATTTAATTAGCTTGAAAGCTAAGTCATTGGGTGAACTCAGTGGCAGCTGGCTGATATACTGTTGTTATATACTTATAATCTACAAGATTAATAAATACACTCTTGTCATATCATCATAGCAAGCTACATTTCTTGTTATAATTAAATATAGCGGTTAAAACTCATACGATCAGCCTGAGAATGTTATGAAGGTCTAGATTAGCACACACACAATTCACAAAACATATGTGTATTTTTGTATTGTAACTTAGGTGTTTAAATAATTGACCATTATATAATTCGTTACATTAACACCGTATCTCTTTTTATTCGTGTGGACAAAGCAGTTGTTTTCTGATTAACACGTAGAATGTGATATATTTGGAAAGGTTAGCCGGTGTGCTAAAGCTAACTGCACCTGTGTGGAAACAGCAGCATCTGTCACTCGCCTCAAAATTAATAACATAATCATCATTACTGCTTTTATTTACTATTATTCCTCTTTTAATGCTGTTTATAGATAAAATAACTTGTTTGGTGCAAGAAATTGTGTCATTGGTTGGTTTTGTGGGCTGAGCACTGTCCATCCTCCCCTGTAGAATTACAGAAGAAATACACTAACATGATGATGTGTGAGACTGAAGATAAAGAAACCAAGACATTTCAAACACAGATAAGAAAGAGGAAAAAAGGAAGTTGGTAGGATATTGCTTAACTTTTCAATGTGAGTCTAAATGTTTTTCTACTGAAAGTTCTGACTAAAAAGTGGATTGAAGTCGTTTAGCATCCATTTAAAGTAGGTTTACTGAGTGTCTTTGAGTTTGAAATAGCAAACATTTCAGTGTGGTGCTAGTTGACGGTTAAAAATGTCTGCTTTGAGAGAGGCATGAGAAGCTGGTGACCTTTTAAAGTTAAAGTTGAGTTATTGGCATGTTGCACATCATGTCCTACAACAGACAAGTCTTGTTTCTCAAACAGAAATAGTGTATTATCCACTGACAAAGCTTTTGGATATATTTTGTGGTAATACATTTTGTCATATGTTACATATACATAGGTTATATTAAATAGTGTTTTCCATCATTTAGCCTACCAATTTTGAAAAACATTGACAGACTATCGAAAAGGTTTGGACAGTTTAAAAATGTGTCTAGCCTATTGCATTTCCCAACTGTAGAAACATCCCCAGAGTTAAAAAAGCTAAGAGAAATTAGAAGTAAAAAATGAGAGAAAACCGTTTTTTAAACGGCCAATTTTTTATTTTATTTTTTTTAAAGAAATGATAGAGCCATTGTAACCTGCAATACAAGATTAAAAATAAACTTAATGTTGGCTCAAGGTGTTTGGGTTAAGGTCCATTACTCTCTCGCGCACAAACTCTCACAGTAAGCTCTCAAAATAGCCCTGTATATTGTAATACTCATCCTAATATTGTTTGTAACACATTCTTGATTATCCTGCTAGATGGGTTTCTGATCCAGTTTCACTCATTTAGTGTGAATCACACAAAATCAGTGTCTTTTTCCTCAATGCCAAATATTTTCTTTTGTGTGCTCCAGTGTCATCTATAGGCATTTAGCTGGAATGCAGGAAGCCACTGAATCTTAATACAATGACGTATCAGGCAAATTGGGCGTGAGAAAGGCGGGCCATCTTAGTTTCACAATACTACTGGCGTTACAAAACTGCCTCCGGGTGGAAGGAGAGCCGTGTCCTTATTTTGAAATGAAGGACCACACCTCAATCATCGAAATGTGTGGGTTTGGCCATACACTATTAATGGCAGTATCATGACAGCAGGTGTGACGACTGTGAGAGTTTTTGCACAAAAATTGTTGGCTACACAACATCCTAATTTCCTGGTGATAGACGGAAATCTGATAATGTAAAATAGTCATGTTGATGTGTCTGCTTTATTTGACCTTGATAAAGATGTTTTATGGTAGCTTCTTATTGTTGATCATAAAAGTTTCACGTACATGTGAGTCACTTGTGTGTGGTTTGTTTTCCAGTGCCAGCAGCTGAAGGAGATCATGGAGCCGTTGGATTGTCAGAGCGAACTGACCCCTGCCTCTGACCCCTCACAAAGTTCAGAGGTCAGCATGGTTCCGGAAGGGTCAAGCTATGTCCTCAGCAATGAGGGTGAACCTGTTTTAAAAGAACAGGATGAAGACACTGAGCTGGACAGTCTTGAGCTGGATGGTGCTCTTTCAGGTAGTGTGGACAGAGAAGGTCACACAGAGGTTAAGCAAGAGGATGGACTTGGAGAACAAGCACAGGGTGACGGGAACATTAGCTGTGACAGTGGAACAGCGTCCATTGATGATGCCAGGACACCACTCGCTGTCCACGACAGTGTTGTAGAATCACTTCCCGCTGTTTTTGATGAAGAACTCGGATGTTCTGGCATTGAGGAACCAGCAGGGGTGGTTCCAGAATCAGAAAGTGGGACTCAGAATGAGGTAGAGGAATCTTCTCCGTCTGTTCTGAATGGGACAGATGATTTTTCATCCACAGAGTTTGATGCATTCAATGGGCCAGCAGAACTTAACAGAACTCCTTTGACTTCTACACCAGCTGGTCAGGGTGAGGAACTGCCAGATGTTGTTTCAGTACCCCTAAACTCACAATCAAACTCCAACATGAACCCATATGACACGGACTGCAGCAGGAAGCTGATGTCTGAGATCCAGCGCTCTCTGTCTCAGGAGTCTCTGCTGGATGAGCTGGAGGATGAGCTGTTGAACAGTCAGTCAGAGGGCATCCGAAAGGGACATCCTCCCAATGGACTTCAGAAGGACCAGAACTCCATGGCTTTATTTGAGAAGTGTGTACAGCACAAGTACTCCCAACAGGAGAAAGCCATCAAGAGGTAGGCTGTTGTTGATTAATAACTATGTCAATCAGCTCACTAGAGGTTATAGTCCACTGTTGGTGTTAAGATTTATAGCAGCATGAGATTGTAAATCATTAGTTAAAATTAGCTTTCTTACCTGCATGAAAATCTTTCATTGTCAGTGAGTAGCAATAAAATGTACCCATTTGCCCGCCAAAAGTGTCAGATAATCAAGGGAAGTTAGTTTTATAATGTTTTATATACATTTTTATAAAATAGATTTTTATTTTATTTTAAAGACACCTGCAGCAATTGTATTTCATATAATAAATATATGTAATAGATTATATATAGACATTATTATTATTATTATTATCTTAATTATTATAATAATAATACTTATTATATTTTATAATGATTTTATAGGTGTTTTAAAACTGATGTTATTTGGATATTCGTGCAAAGTTATTAAACAGTTATTAAATTATGTATTTTTTTTTTAGTTCAGTTTTTTCTCTTTGTAATTTTTTTTTATAATAATAATAATAAAATAATAATAATTAATTTATTATAAAAAAAATGTTTTGGTGGGCTATAACTAGGCCTACTTTTATATGAATAACCGTGAATAACTATATTGAATTATAAAAGTCAGATGTTGTTTCAGTACACGCACTTGTGCGAATGATTTGTTAGGATGATTCAAAGCAATGATTATTTAGTCTGTGAGTCTTTTTGACTGATTCGGTGGAAGAACTGACTAAGATTAATTTGTTTATAAATCAAACTACATGACCCAGTTTCACATACAAGGCTTAGATTAAGCCAGGATTAGACCTTTGTTCAAATAGGGCATTTAAGTAGCTTTTATAATCGTGCTTTAGAAAAAAAAAAAAACATTACTGGCCTGCATCTTGAGACAAAACAGTGGCACTGTGAATGACATATTTTTAAGATATGTCGGTGCAAGTTGCTTTCAGGTAAGACAGCTCAAACATGCATTTTAGCCTGGGACTAGGTTTAAACCTTGTCTGTGTAGCCAGGCATACATGCTTTTGCATCCAGCCAGTGAAGACCATGCATTAGAATGGTCTTTGTTTTATTTCACAGGTCATTGCCTTTTTAACTCATGACATTTAGTTCACACTGCAGGCTCACAACTATGATTTATTTTGTTGTGGTGCTGCTATTGATTATTTTATGATGTGGTCAACCTGAGCCTTTCTGCTCTAAAATCCCCTCCTGTTCTGCCTTTATTAATTTTTGCAAGGGCATCTGGCTGACTCATATTGGAACCAGTCCACAGCTTTGCTTTGCCCGACCTGCTGCTAATATTGTCTGATCGGTGACGCTCATGGACACCTGTTCCCTCTCACATGGTCTTTTCTACGTTATGACACATTGGTGCCTGATACTTTATCGAAAACAATTAATTGTTGTTCTTGATATGGTTTAGATAACCAGCTGGTAAAAATATGCTTCTCAATGAAATGACAGATGGACACAACGGAAGAAGCGTTATTTCACGGTACAGCAGCTCCAGTGTATTACAATGTGCTAACATTGGTAGTGACAGCTGGTAACTGTTTTTCAGGTTACTTGATGAGAATAAGAAACATCAGGAGCTGATTCTAGGCATCTGCTCCGAGAAAGACAACATGAGGGATGAGCTGAAGAAGAGGATGGAGACGGAGAAACAGCATCATTGCACCATTAAGAAGGTAATGGCAACCATATATTGTTTCGTGTGTGTCTTTATTAGTTTTTTTTTGGATAACCTGGCTCTGTGTGTCCAACTATTGGAATACAAGGATGAGTTAAAATGTACACAATTCAACTAGAAATGCTCCGATTGCAATTTTTTTTATTTGTGTGAGACCTGCCGATACTGAGTTTTGCAGATTCCGATTTTCTTTCAAAGAAATTGACGGCAAAAAACGAGTTTTCTTCAACGTAAAATTTTATTTTCATAAAAAACAAGTAAAAAGACAGCTATAAAATAAGAACAAATAAACAAATTTCAAACAACAGTATAAATAAATGCAATAGAAAAAGAGAGATGAAATAAACACAGCTTTAAGTTTTTCAGGTGGGTATAAACACATACAGTATCTTCAGGTAAGAAATACTACAGAAATGAAGGTAATCAAATGTAAAATAACACTGGATATTTTTCATTGTAAAAATAAATAGATTAATTTACAATTAGTTACAAAAGCTATTCAGTCAAGAGCAGAGAGTGATTTTCTCTTTGTCTTTTGTTCTTTTATTAACATGACAGACAGCAGCAGGAACTGTCGCTTTAAGAGCTACTGCACGGATCCAGTATACTGTAACACAAAGTTGAGTTATCTTTCTCAACTGATTGGGTTTCAAGACTTACTGTGTTTAGCTGAATACTCGCCAAGATGCGCATTTTGACATAATTTTGTATGTATTGGACTGTTTAAATGCAGTAACTAAGCCACTCATTTGGTACATGCAACTCACAAGCTGTTTAAGAGACGGTTATTGCGCTCCACTTATATAGATCAGTGGTGCGCGCTCTTTTGGTGTGAGCAGGAATTAGCAAAATTATGCACAATACAAGCATTGTATTATTATTTATTATCAATGTTGAAAACAATTGTTGCTTAATATTTTTGTGTAAAATGTGATACTTTTTTCAGGATTCTTGGATGGATAGAAAGTTCAAAAGAACAGCTTTTATTTGAAATAGCACACTTTTGTAATGTTACAAATGTCTTTACTGTCTCTTTAGATCAATTTAATGCACCCTTGCTAAATTAAAGTATTGATTTCTTTAAAAATAAATCTTACTGACTCCCAACTTTTAAACTGTGGTGTATATCCATGCGCTCATATTACAATTTAATTTCCAGCTTATCCAGATTTTAGGTGTGTTGTGCTCAATGGCATTATTTGTTATTTAAATACATCTTCAGGATCTGGATGGACAACCATGACTGTCCAGTTTGCACTGATTAGAGAACAATTGTTTGCTGAAGAGCTTTCATCTGATACTGGAAAAGCGGGGTTTGTTTGAGAGAGACTCCAGGCTAAAAGACGTCTGTAGTTCAGTTCAATCTGAAAGAGCCCCCTGTCATAACACAAATCAAACAGAGCGGCCTGGAGGGGACAGGTCGAGAAGCCTTAATTAATTGTTGCAGTAATGACGTGAAACTATTATGCGTATTTGTTGTCATGGTTTCTCCACATATGCGCACGGACAATCGCTTCCTCTGAATGAAACCTTGCCCGTCTCTTTCCTTTTCATTCAATAGCAGCACTGTGCAAACTTAACATGTGGTTGTCAGAAAGAGAAGCATTTATTTCTCAAACCCCTGAATGGAGCCTTTCAGTCGCTTATTCCAATATTAATTTGAATATATTTTCATAAGCAGTCCGGAACTTGACATTTAAATGAAGAAGCCATGTTACGTAGGTACACTGATGGTCAAAAGATTGTAATAGTTACGATTTTTTTTATTGTTTTTGAAAGAAGTCTCTTCTGCTCAATTCAAGGCTAAACCTGTTTGATCGAACATACAGTAATGTTGAGAAATATTTTTCTAAAATTAAGTTTTCTGTTCGATTTATCTTTTAAAATGTAATTTATTCCTGTGATGGTAAAGCTGAATTTTCAGCAGCCTTTACTCCAATCTTCAGTCACATGATCCTTTAAGGTGATGATACACAGAGCAACTTTTTGAGCAATGTTGCTGGGCAATCTTGCCTAGCGATTGTTGCTTGGGCACTTTCCCATTGAAAATGGGCAATAAATATATATATGGATCATTTAGATCGGTCGTGGGCCCTGTGTCTCATCTGGTTGCCCGTTGACGGCAACATTGCCCAGCAACATTGCCCAAAAAGTTGCCCTGTGTATCATCACCTTTAGATCCATGATATGCTAATTTAGCGCTAGATTATTAGCAATTGTTATTGGTGCTCAATCATTAATAATAAATCTTATTAGTATCAATGTTGAAAACAGATATTGCTTAGTATTTCTGTGGAAACATTGATTATTAGAAAGGTTTTTGAGCACCAAATCAGCATATTAGAATGATTTCTGAAGGATCATCTTAATGATTTCAAACTTTTGACCACCAGTGTATATTTAGTCATATTGCACTCACTATCCGCGTTTCCATTACCCTTCAAATTGCGCAAATTGATATTGCGAATTGAAAATACGGCCAATGGAAACACGTCAATTTTGCAAAAACTCCCATTTATCGCCAAAAAGTTTTTACGCTCGCATGAGGTGGTTTTTCAGGCAATTCAAAAAATAAATATTTCGCAAAACTGCAATGGAAACAGTTTTTGCGCATTTACAGGTCACCTGATGCAATGACGCGGTGTGTTTGGACAGAATACGACACGGAGTTCTTTATTAAACTCATATAAGACAGAAGAATTACAGGAATAATGGATTCTAAACCTCAAATAAATGCCACAATCAAGACCTTGAAGCAGATATGAGGGAGAAACACCCAGAAACACCTCATATGTGCCGTTCCTTACCATTAATGCTGGGAAAACACACATACATCTCCTTCGATTAATAATAATGGCTAGTGCAGTGGCTGGGATATAGTACATAACCCTGCCAACATCCACTGCCATGGATTTTGGAATGATTTTACTTATCGCGAGAGGAAAAATGAAGTTTTAGTCGCATAACATTAGTTAATGGAAACACCGTCATTTCGTAATAGTTTTTTGTCGACATTTAGAAAAAATCGCAAAGGTTTTGCACAAATCTGTAATGGAAACGCGCCTACTGGCTGTAAACTTTGATCTGTCAACTGTCTGTCAGCGCCGCCTCTATTATTGTCATGATGAATATGTTTATGGTTACTGCAGTCATGGCATTTTAACTGACTGTCTCTCTTGTTTTACCAGTTTGAAAGCCGGGTGGAGGAACTTATGAAGGAACTAAAAGACTCTAGAGACAAACTGGTTCACCAGGATCAGGCTGCTAAGAATGCCATCCAGCAGATGCAGAGGGAGATTGCCTATAGGCTTGAACAGGTGAGAGGTCATCGCCATGGAGACAGTCCAAAGAAATCCCTTAAGCATAAGAACCCTCTTAAATATATCTAAACAGTTTTCTGTGTCTAAGCATCTTTAAAATGAAATCACATCAGTCTTACAGTGATATCATGTTTGCACAAACTGAAGGAGGGTCGTCGTGCGTTTTGTATTGTGCTTCCATCTAGAGGATGTCATGTGCTGGGTCTCCATTTGTATTTGTCCTCATCCTTTCTTAATCCCACTCAACGGCAGCTAAATGTGAAGTCCAGCGTTCAGATATTGAGAACTAACGTCATAAAAAATTTGCACAAGATATGGAGAGAGAGTTGTGTTTGGTTTGGCAGGACTTTTTCAAACAGTTCCTCTCTCTCATGTGAACTCCTCAGTCAAGTGTGACTGTGAGGGCCTCTCTTTTGCTCTTTCACTGCCTTTGGAAACATCAACTATGATAAATCATAGAAGTTATCATAGTTAGTGTATATTTGGAAATGGTCGACCGATATAGATTTTTTTTCTTTTTTTTTTCGGTTGATGCTGATGCCAATATCTTAGAGAGAAGGTTGGCCAATGTCTGATTATAAATCCAATACTTTTATAGATAGTAGAAACATGCATTACAATTTTACATAATATTTACTAAATTGGAAATAAATAGAACTTTAGAAATAGAACTAGAAAATTGCTCATAGAACTTGATAGAAATAAATTAACAGATTTGATCCTGTTAAAGTATTTTTCACAAATATGAAACTGTTAAAATTATGAATAAAAAGGAAGTAAACAGTGTAACCAGTGCACTCATTAATCTGGTAAGTCTGTTTACTTTCTTTTACAGCTCTGTCTAATAATTTATTTGAGGAGAATGGGAGATCTGACGCTCGCGCTGACAAAATTAAAGTCCCACATGCTGTCAAAATAAAAGACACATTGGCCAAACAGAAAAACTTCTCGGCCGATAATTAAGAATGCGAAATAGCGGCTTATATACCGGCCTTGGCTATATATCGGTCAACCACTAATATTTGCGTGGGTAACCAGACTTTTAAGGTTTAAGATCTCACATGATCCATAAACAGTGCGTGTCCATGTGTTTACATGTATGTTTTCTCGTCCCAGGCCAATAAGAAATGTGAGGAGGCACGTCAGGAGAAGGAGACAATGGTGATGAAGTATGTTCGAGGTGAAAAGGAAGCGCTGGACCTGCGGAGGGAGAAGGAACAGCTGGAGAAGAAGCTACGGGAGGCCACAACAGAAGTAGACAAGCAGGCCCGACGGGGAAACACGCTGGCCCAGGAAAAAGGACGCCTGCAGCAGCTCTATGATGCCAAGGTCATACATTAAGAAATCGTTTATTTTGATGCTTGATGTGGTGTGTGAATCTACAGTATGCATTGATTATGTATATGTTCTCAGGAGTGTTTGTCTTTGATTACGCTTCTGTAGGAGAATGAGGTGACGAGACTTTCCCGTGAACTGGAGAAAGTCAAGGAGGAAATCAATTCTCACGTCATCAAAGTAAAGTGGGCTCAGAACAAACTGAAGAGTGAAACGGATGCTCACAAGGTAAACCAGAGAACATTGTAAAATAAAGACTTAAAGTTAAAGTAAAAATTGCTCTGAAAGTGATTCCAGTGTAACTAATTATAATGTAAACAAGTGTTTAAGTGTTGATAGTTATAACATGTAACATTGGCATTTTCTTAGGCAGTTTTGTCTTTTCGGCCAAATGTGTCTAGTGCTGCAATGTTATTATTTACACACACAAACACCCACACAAACAAACACATAAAATAAATTGTTAGTTTTAGGATTTTTTGTTTTGTTGTAATTTTAGTTCTTCAGCTTACTAAAAAAAAGTTGAGCTTTTTCATCTAATATTTATTATATTTTAGCTTTATTTAAATGATTTGAATAGGCTTCATTTTAGTTAACATTAACAACACTCTATTGCTGATTTCACTTTTTTGAAATATTATTCACTTTATGTCTCTTCAATAACAGGAAACAAAAGACAGATTAAAAGAAACGACCGCCAAACTGACTCAAGCAAAAGAAGAGACTGAACAGATTCGCAAAAACTGCCAGGACATGATCCGCACGTACCAGGTACTGTTTTCTCATGGCATGAGATCAGTGCTGCCCACTAGAGGGCTCCATATACAAACATTTGCCCTGCATGTAGACTGCAAAACCTGTTGTACGTTATCTATAATGAGTTGGAGATGTGCATTTCAAGCAGCGCATTCTGCTATAGTTTATTAAAAAATGGTTGCTTTTCCGCTCAACATAATTTGTGTGGCTTATCTTCATTTAGGGGGATATAAGCTAATTTGCAATTTTTGTGGCTTGTTACAAACTTCAAACCTCCCTCTCTGACTCCTGCAGGAATCTGAGGAGATCAAGTCAAATGAATTGGATGCAAAACTGCGAGAGACCAAAGGAGAGCTGGAGAAGCAAAAACAAGAGCAGACAGACCATCTAGAGGTGCAATTTCACTTCATTTACACTCCGATTCCCTTCAGTATAAGTCATTTTAAGAGCACAAGATCCAGAAAGTTTGATTGATATCAGAACAGTCTTGCCTACTAGGAACTGTATATTTAATACAAGCGAGAATGATATAAATTTCCCAATTCATATTTGAGTCATGTGCTTCACTAGGGCACAGAGGCCTCGTAAATTCTATTTTACAGTGTTTGTTCATGTTACACCTCATATATCTTTTCTTTGGTTTGCTTCTTTTAGCCGTTCTGCCACTGCTTTTCTGAGATATGCCGTTTGGTCCTTATGGCACTTTGCCACCTGCTTTTAAATGTATTTATGAGTAAATGAGCCTCCATTCACCAAGCGTCATTAGTACCCGAGGCCGACAATGAGAGTGTGTGCTCCCTTATCAGTGAGTCGCCCCTGTGCAAGAAATAGTGCTGGCATTTGCATTCTCATTAGCATTATTAACAGTGTTGCCTAGCAGGCGTCCTCTGCTGATTGTGATTACAATAATGAACAATGGCTGGATGTTCGAAAGAGGGTTTTCATGGTTATTCTGTTTGATTGGCAGATGCACAACGCTAAGATTAAGGAGTTGGAGGATCTGAAGAGGACTTTTAAAGAAGGCATGGATGAACTGACCACCCTGCGGACCAAGGTTGGAAACTCATTTCTAAAAATAACTCTATGAAGTGACACTGTTTAAAAGTGCATTCATCTTACGCTTTGGCACTCTCTCTGGCCCTCAGGTTAAGTGTCTGGAGGATGAACGGCCCCGCTGGGAAGACGAACTCTGCAAATACAGAGAGATCATTAACAGACAGAAGGCTGAGATCCAGAACCAGAGGGAAAAACTCTCTGCCATCACTAGCCTAGAGGAGCAGCACCAGAGGTCTGAACACTCGTGCCTATAGCCTCCTACCACTAACTATGTATTATTTACTCAACTACAAGCTCATCGAGCCTAAACTTTGTCTGCACTGCACCCAATTCCAGTTTGCTTTTCAGATCTGATATTCAGGACTAACACTCATTTTTTAGGTCATGAAATTGGATCAATTTGTCGAGGCTAGAGTTGTCACAATACCAGTTATGTTTTACAATTCCTGATACCAGTGAACACTTTTTACAGCATTTACTAACCTAGGCTATTGTTTATTTATAAATGTAGTATATTTATACTACATTAATAAATGTACTTACTAAATATACTAGTTCATTGGTAATAATTCATGTTTGTTCATATAAAAAAATTAAAAAATTATATAATAAATAGAAAACCAAAAACGATGAATGAAATAAAAAAATTAACATATAAATGCTATATAATCTAATATATAAATAATATATATAATTAATTTGGTAATTACTTGCTTGTTGAAATTATCATTAAGATTAATAAATGTTAATTTAATTATTAATTGTTTTGTGAATTTATTATACTAAATAAAGAATTCAAATCATGTTATAAAGCCTTTGTGTTTAAAAAAATGGAAAATCATTAATAAAATGAAGAACAAAGACAACTATATGACATATTAAGTAGATTACTCTAGTCTTGCAATTGTTAATGAAAACTTCATTAAAAAAACATTTTTGTTAATTGAAATAAAGCTGACATGAAATAAAATAAAAATGTTAGATAAAGACTTTAGAAAATGCAAAGATTACAAATGTTGCCTTGGGAACTGAAATAAAATATGTTTTTTAAATATGAAATAAAACTGAAATAAAAATAAATTAAATGGAAAAAAATAGAAATATAAAACACTAACAAGACAAAAGCACACAAAAAAATACTAAAACAGAAATTAAAAATATAAAATTCCAGTGTTTCCTTTAGGATTTTTTTTAGCAGTGGGGGCAGGTCTGTCCGAACAACCACCGCCTGTTGTTCGGACGGAAGAAGGATTTTATCTTACAAAACTATGAAATCCAGAGGTAAAATCACAGCTTTTATTTTATTTATTTTTAAGTGTTACACTTAAAAAAAAAAAAAAAAAAAAAAAGCTGTGATTTTACCTCTGGATTTCATAGCTTTGTAAGATAAAAATCCTTCTTTAATAGATTGGTATATAATCATATCAATATAAAAAAAGCAGGGAGAAAAAGTAGCATTAAAAAGTTTATTTTAACTAATAGTCTTATTTTCTACCATCTACAATTGAATACAATTCAGTTGTAAATGCTGTAGTTTATTAAGGCTAAATCTTGCTAACCATATAGGCTGTACTAAAGGGGGTAAGCACACCTTACGTTCTTATTTTAAGGTGTTCTGTAAAAAAAATTTTGAAACACTTTACAATATGGTTTGATTTAACATTAGTTTATTACTAACATGAACCATGAGCAATACATGTTACTGAATGTATTCATCTTTATTAATCTTAATAAAAATACAGCTGTTTATTGTTTGTTCATGTTAGTTCACAGTGCATTAACTAAATGTTAACAAATACAACTTTTGATTTCAATAATGTAGGCTATTAAATGTTGAAATGAACATTAGCAAAGATTAATACATTCTGTAGAAGTGCAGTTTATTAAAAGTTAATGTTAACTAATGTAGTTATAACTAGATTTTAATAAATGGAACCTTATTGTAAAGTGTTACCGATCTGTTATACACCGATTCAGACGTCTCGTGAATTCAGTGTTGGAAAGATCAGTCGTTTAACCATTCATTAAAACGTGGAACCTTGCTTCGCAAAGAGAGTGCTCGCGCGCACGCGACCAGAGGGCGCGCGCTCTCGCTCTCTCGTTCTTTTAAACATGCGCCCAGCTGTCACAAGCGCAGCAGTTTATCTACATTACACACCGGTCAAATAAGACTTTGGCGGGACAAAAATTCGCTTTGGCGGCCGCCAAAAAAAAAATCTTCGATCGGGTCAGTCGCACAAGTGCGCCTAAATATCTTTTCATGGTCGCACACAGACATATTTAGGCGCAAATGCGAGTGAAATGGTCGCACTGTAGAGCCCGTTACCGTGGCGGCAAAAATTTTGCCGTGGCGGGGCGCCATTAACTAATAAACATAGAGGAAACACTGAATTCAAAACACCATAACAATGGACTGTACTCCCTTTCCTCAGCCTTGTTTTTGTTCACGTCGATATAAATATGCGTTCTACTCTCATTAAGGTCTGTTATAGTCCTGGCGACACTACAGACTTTTATTCTTATTTGCATGTTTGAATAGCATTTGCATCCGACCCTCAGATCCTTAGACTGTTAATTTTGCCGTGCTTCTGTTGAACATGGAGCATCAGTACAGCGTCCTGACCTTGAGTGATCTCCCAGCAGTTGGTGGCCCCTGCTGATGCAGGAACTGCAGGTGGATGTGAATCCACAGTAGCGTGATCACACGGGCCCCTGCAGAACTGACAGAATAATTCATACCTCTGTGGCCGCCTCACAGGGCCTGCTCTGATTTCACTTCTGGTGGGCACAAACGTGTCAGTCAGCTGTATTCGCTTATTCTTATTTTGAGGGTATTTCAGATTAGTTATTTGTATTCCCAAGAATGATAGACCTTTCAGTCGGGTACTTTTATAGCCTATGCAGTCATTTGGTCCGGTGGGAATGCTGGTACACCTTTATGCTGAAACTAGACATGGGTGGAAAACGCTTAAATAGCACGAGCTGCACACGTGTTGGTCCCCATGTCTCATGTGTGCGTGTCTTTCTCAGGGATGATCAGGAAATTGCATCCTTGCGGGAGGAGGTGGAGAATCTGAACTCTCAGATAACTGACCTGCAGAGGGACATTGAAGGCAGCAGGACGAGAGAGGCAGAGCTACTGGGCTTCACTGAGAAATTGACCAGTAAAAATGCTCAGCTCCAGTCTGAGAACAACAGCTTACAGGCCCAGCTGGACAGATTGAACAACAGCTCCAGAGAGCTGCACAGCAAACTAGAGGAGACTGAGAGATCCCTCTCTGAAATGGTGAGACGATTGCATGTATATCAGTGTTGGGGAGATTTCTTAGAAACCATATAATGCCAAGTAACAAGCTACTTGTAATTAAAAGTAGTTAAATGACAGTAAACCCACCCTCAAAGTAGTTGACATGGCACTATTAAAAAAATCATTAAGGATCTTAAAGGTGCAGTAAGCGATTTCTGAGAAACGCTGTTGAAAGTGAATCGAACTGATCACCTCAACACACTTGTAGCCAATCATCAGTAGGGGGGCGTACAAATCAACTCATGATTTGAAGAAAGACTGTAGAAAGAGAGATGCCTGGGAGACATTACAAAAGAGAAAAGGTGCTGGAGAGACCTAAGCAGGAAGGCCTGAAAACAGACTCAGAGGTTGCGTTGTTTCTGCTCCATACGTGAGAAACATTGGTTTTGATTTGTTTCACAGAACCAAGATATGCTATTGTAATATTAGCTATAGTAACAGGCCCGTTTGGAGTGTTTTTTGTTTTTGTTTTGTCTGGAGCTGGAGCTGGTGTGGTGCTGGTGACCATATCTTGTATATCTGTGTACTGTGTTAATTTTTTGTTCTTCATTGTCGTTCTTTCGCCATCTTCACTTTATTTTTCGCTACGCTTCAGCTATGATAAAGAGACATCCACTCTTGCATTGCGTGTTTGTGCATTTTGGGGGGAAGAGAAGTGAAGGGAGGGGTGTGGGTGTGATTTCAAATTTCAACAGTGTTTCTCAGAAATCGCTTACTGCACCTTTAATTGAGGTAAAGCATAAACCTTGAGCTTAACTTGAACACAATTTTAAACTAAATGCAATGTATTATAATCATGCAAATTTTTATATCTGAAGTGAAAACATTTCTAAACAACATTTAATTAAATACTTATTAGCTACACAAAAGGTGCTGTAAAAGGCTGCACAGGAACACTACTGAGTGATGAGACTAATTAAATTAACCATTCCAATAAAACAAATCAGATTTCTCAACACTAGCAACTACGCTGCTTGCTTGTTGGAATAAATAGCTTGTTTGTTACTGGAAAACCTACACTATTATTGAAAATAGCCAGCATATTGTCACATTACTGCTACTTTTGGTTAGTTACATCCCAACACTGTGAAATAGTTTAATATAATAAGTGTATTGATTGGCCAGTTTAATTTTAGCAACTCCTTAAAAGACACACACACAACTTTCAATCATTTCAGGCATTATTCAGTTTGTCTCTGTTTTTTTTTAGACGGAAAGGTTGAAGAGAGAGGTGCAACAGAGGCAGGAGGAAGTTTTGGCGTTGCAGACGGAGAGAACGTCGCTGAAGACGGAGACATCACAACTAAAGACACGCGTGGAGGAATTACGAGACGAACTGGTTACTCAGAAGAGAAAACAGACGGCCAACATCAAAGACCTCACCAAGCAGCTCACGCAGGGTTAGCAGCTCAAATAATTAATGTCCTTTTTTATTTTTCATTTACATTTATTTTCAGACATTGATTTATGTTTAGAGGCCAGAAATAGTGAGAAATGCAACAAGACCTCAAACGCAGACAGGTGCTTTTACAAAACAAGCTTTTCATGGTCCATTCATAATTTTCAGTCATGTGACTGGCACAGAGACTTGGAGGGCAAAACATTCATAGGCTGCACAGCACAGGTATTTCAATAACTAAAAATCACTATAAAGTGCCTAAATGTACTAAAATGGTATTAAAAGATCAATTTCACTACATACCTTATTGATGTTGCACACTATGTATAGGCATGCAGATGAGCCCAGAATATGACCCCAATGTTTTCTATGGAAAAACGCTTAATGGGAAACTTTGTGCGCTGCGTTTATAATCTGAGTTCATCTGCTTGCATCATCAATAAGGTGTAAACTGAATTTTCTCAGGTTAGTACAAACCTGGTAAAAATAACTGTCGGGCAATGGAGGAAAGCCTTGGTTTGCCATCTAAGTGGGGATTCCTATAAGGATGTGACATCACATGAAAACTAAGGATGTAAAGCATCAAACTGTTTTTTTAACGCTTGCCACCAAAATGATCAAATTTCTTTATTGTACAAAAATCACCTTAAATAAATAAAAAATAAAAAAATTAATTTGTTAATATCAGAATGAACTACAACAATATGCTTAATTATTTAAATGCATGACCATTTAACACATAAACCAGTATTTAATGTAGTCTTGGTCTGTTGCATAGTTTTGTTTGTTTTTTGAGGATGAGGACATGTCACACAAGGTCCAAGCTGGCATCTTCTTAATTTGGCTCACTTGTGCAGGCAACTCTTGCCAAAATACCATAGAATTGGACACATGGCCTTTGACGTCAATATGGGAAGCATTCCCTTCCTTTTAAAAGCGTATTTATTTTTCTATCCTTAATATGCACCATTGTAAGTTTAGTTTTGTTTAGCATTGGGTTTTTTCCCCTTGCTGTCCATCCTATCAGAACAACCCCACAACGCATTTTTGGCCCCCCGGTTAAGAACCACTGATGCCAATGTTTTTAATACAAAATGAAAGACAAAAAAGTAACAAATCATAACACAGTTCTGAAAAGAGTCTATATCGTTCCCCTCTCATATTGTTTTTCTCCTCTGTGTGTAGATGTCTTAACTAGAATTCAATTTGTTATTTTAATAGGCTCTCAGTGAGTTACTTTTCTATGCTCCCAGGAGCCCACAGGCACTGTTAGTAATTATCAAGGCATATTGACGCTCTCGGTGGGGCAGACTGACGTTCATTGCAGACAGATTGAGTTTATGTATCTGTGCCTGCCTGTAGCCGCAGGAAAGGCTAGGTTAGGGCGCAAGACTGTTTCATAGCATCTCTTCTTTGAGAGGAGAGACGAGGAGGGGAGGGCAAGGGAGAAGAACGTGCGCCTTGGGACTCTCTTTTAGTGTCGGAGGAGGCATACAGTATGTGACGGTATTTTTAAACAAATCTATTTTTTCCTTCTCCCATTTGGGTCCCCGTGATCTTCAAAAACTTTCTCAAGGTCTGCATGTTAAATGTGAAACTTAATTCTACATATTTGATGGACGCTACAGATGTGCCCAGTGGGTGGGAGTTTTATAGTTAGTCATAACCCCCTTCAGCAGGTGCAGGGCTAGAATGAGGCACTGAGCGATACAAGCACTCAGTCATCGGCTCATTACTGATACTGAGGTGTCAGTCTCTACCAGGAGTGTGTGTTCGTTACTGTAAGAGAATGAGAGAACTCATTGTGTGTTTGTGCCTTTGTGTAGCCCGTAAGAAGCTGGATCAGGTGGAGAACGGAGGATGCGATCGAGAGGGCAGCAGTATGGGCAGCCGCTCCAGTTCTTCAGGTACATCCATTTAACACTTCATTAGAGATGTTGAGAGCGACACACACTGTCATATTTGTCTGTTTTTTCCTAAATGCCCTATTCTGGTAACAAAATACCTGTGGCCAATATATAATGCATTATAAAAGTATTCATAATGCCTTGTTCACCTTTGCTGATTTTTAGGCCTCTTGCTCATAGGGCTCTTTCTTAATTTCAATAGACTTTATCCACTATGTATTTTCATAAATAGTTGTAAGCAGAGTAGGGCTGCCCCCTAATTGTCTACTAAACGTTAGTTGACCAAAATTTTATTAGTCGGTTAGTCACCGAAAAAAAAGGAAGTGGCGAAGACACTCACAGATTGTCGTTCGCCTATCAACCATCAATCCAAATATGGCTTATCATTTGAAACATGTAAGTAGCAACTTTACATGGCTCGTTAACCTAGATACATATGTGCTATAATGTGCATATCCAAGTGTTTGTGCAGAGTGTGGAAGGAAGCTAAAGTATAGCACGCTTTACTGTACTACATGGAGGCGCCCAGCGCGATCACTTAAATTTTTTCCTGACAACAGTGTTCCTACCAACTTAAAGTACTCTGTCATTTCTGGTCATACAATACATCTTTCGAAACTGTAAAGGGTCTACTTTTATTGGTGTAAACTCACAATAGCAAGAAAACGTTGTGCTTTTGTAAAATAAAGAAAACAAACAGGATGCGCTTTCTGCCGTCTCGGTCTCCCGGAACTGAAGCGCGTCACATAAATGAACAGAAACTCAGCGTATAGGCTACTCGCACTGACTCAGAAAACACTAGTTTATTAATAAATAATTAAAATGTCTCCTTGCTTTTTTGTCCCGACACATTCATAATTTGCCGGTGCTTTGCGGCAAGCTTTATTCGTACGCTTGAGCGCGGAATAGACATATTACGCCTATATTAAAATACTCTCCTCAGTATATATTTAAGTAATTAAATGAATATAAACGTGCGATTAGTTGACTAATGGCTTAAATGAACGACTATAAGTCGACTAGATAAAGCCCTAAAGCAGAGTTATTATACATTATAATACCTATTCATGCACCTTTAAAGAGCATAATCCATTAAAATGCATAATCAACGCATGAAATAGGGTCGGTCTTTTAACGTATTATATTCTTGAAAGAGCTAACTATAAATAGATATGTTATTATAAAGGTTCATGTATCCACCTTTTTCTGAACGCAAAAGTCTCGCCTGACTCGTACTGGAATGATGCTGTCAAATTAGCGTATTTTCCGAGGTGATAATGTAATGTTAAACCTATGAAAAGGGTTTAAAAAGCTCATGGCTCCACAGTGCCATCACTTTACAGTGTAGCAATGGCTGTCATTTGTCAGCGCCTCACTCATCAAAGTTTAATGTGTGCGTAGATGACACGAAACTCTCCGATATTAACTGATGTCTGCGCTGAAAACATGAGCGCTCATATCCTACATGCAGCTCCCAATCGGGATGAAGTTCATGGGATTTTGTCCTCAAAATGAATAGAGCGCACATATAACCTCTTTGGGTTGTATTTTAACTTAAGTGCCGCTAGCCTTGCTTGTTTTCTCTTGACATCTACCTGTATACGGACATTCTTTTCAGATTCGCTGGTGCTGAAAACACGCACTTCCCAAGAATTTCTTATCGCAGTTATGTAGCAGCCAACAACAGCACAACTTAACCCTACGAACAATTGAATTTTTTAGTAATGTTCAAAAAGTTTCTGTTTAGTTAATTCAGACGCTCTTTTTACCCCGTTTTGACAATGTGTTCCTATGGAGACCGGAACAGGACACCATCTAAACGGAAGTTGGAATTCCTCATGGCAGCGCTCATCGTTTACTCAGGAAAAAGGTGGATATTAAAATAGAAAAGTATTGCTCAGTATTGTTTTTACTGTATTTATGTTCAAATAAATGTAGCTTTGGTGAGCATAAGAGACTTTTCAAAAACAAAAAATATGTGTGTGTGTAATTTTTCTGGTTCAGTACAGATTAGGTCACATCAACCTCATTTGACGAAAGAGAAGCCAAAAAGCTCAAATAACAGTACAGTAACACACTAACAGTGGATATGTGAAGTTTTATTCAATCTTCTCTAAATAAATCATGTAAATGCTTTAACACAAAACTGATCTTCACATTTCTGCTTTTAAACCCTCTGGAATGCTGACCTGGTTTACTTTCCTGTAAGTGTGTTACTGTAACCTGCAATTTTTTCCTTTTTTTTTTTTAAAGACTGAGGAATGAGTCAAAATGAATTTGAGGTGATCGACATTACCAGCAGCAGCATTTGCGGATAAAGCTTAACTTGTTTTGAACCCAGAGTATTCCTCTAATCTTAGTGCTAAGTTGTATAGTGTTGTATAGTGTGACCTTATAGTGTGACTGCTACTGCACAATGGTTTGAATCTCTCACTTTCAGGCTCTCTAAACGCACGGGGTAGCAGTATGGATGATCGCTCTCCGGAGAATCAGTCCGGTTCATCGGTGGTAGTGGTGGACAGCTTCCCCGAGGTGGACAAAGCTGTCCTGGTGGAGCGTATCGTGCGGCTGCAGAAAGCACATGCTCGTAAGAACGAAAAGATTGAATTCATGGAGGACCACATTAAACAACTGGTGGAGGAGATCAGGAAAAAGACAAAGTGAGTGAGAGTGAAAAAGACAATGGAGAAAAACTCCTTGGCTCCCAAAGTTTATTTTGACATTTACAAATGAGCCTGGAGCTGTCTAGTTTACATTGATATTCGTATACAAAGTTGTCAGGAAGGACACCAAAGAGAAGCCATGAGTTTAATAGAAAAACAATAATGTAGAAGATACAATGGCTCCAAAAAAACATTTGGACACTTCAGCCACAATGAAAAATGTATGAATGTCTGATAAAATATCAAAACCACATGGTATTTATTTTAAATGAACATAGCTCAAATTTGCCCTAACAGAATTGACTAAAATAGCCAAACCTGTTTATTAGAGCATAAGTTTGGCCATGTTGTGTGTTTAATATCTAACACTGTGATATTCAGGCAGTTTTAAGTGTCCAAATATTTTTTGATGCCACTGTAGAATAGCTCTGAGCTTTTGGTGTAGAGAATTTATCACTGCCGCCCCTCCTTTCCGTCTGGTCGAATTTGGCTGGTCATTGTCCCTCTTTTGCATCCTCTCTTTCTCTTGTTTTTTCGGCCTATTTTTGTTTTGTTGTTTTTTTTCCTTTGTTTATTTGTCTACGGCTTCCTGACCTAGGCTTGTGTCTTGAACGTCTGACTTTCATTGCGAAAGGGGATCTGGCAGACTTTCATCTTTTTCTTTCACACACACACTGAGCAAACCAATGTTTCTGACAGAGAGGTCTTGGCAGTGATATTTATAGCTGTCGGTTCTTGCGGGAGCGATGCGTCACCAAGGTTCCTAATGATGCCTGATACATATTCATACGCACCTCTATACATGAAGAATAAGGCTGCCGGTGCACATTTCCACCACAGAACAAAACAATCTTTTTGCAAAACAAAGTGAATGCGCTCGGAGAATGAGAGTGCTTTGTTTACGTGATCAGTCTTTGAATGAAATAAATAATTTAACATGCCGCAGAAGGACGCAAGTTGGGTTGCCACCACCACCCTGGACCGAAATGCCATCTCTGTTCCTTTCCCATCACTTTTGAATAATGAAATGCCTTGAATCGGTCCACCTGCACTAACCCACATTAATTAGTTCTCATCAAAGGCGCATCCCATTGAAGTCAAGCTTAATTTAGCGTCCTTAGCTGATCTTTAGCCATTATGTGCAGCTGAGCTTCCTCAACAAGTTCAAGTTAGCCAAGCGGTGGAGTGTTTCCCAGTGTTTTATCGACTGTTGGCATTCGAGTGATTCTTTGACATACGGGAAGGTTAGAACAGGCCGGTTTATCGTTCAAAGCTCAGTGGAAATTTATCATATCATAAAACCGCAATTGATTTAATAACGTCTCCTTGGTTTAACAGTGTGACTACACCTAGCTGAGGATTACCATATTTATCAAAGGAGGGAAGCATATGTATTCTCACTGTGCCACTCGTCAAGGGCGGTTAGAGGAAATCGCTCTGTTCTGGAATTGATTCCAAGTGCCGTTGGACTTTCATGCGATTCTTTTTTTATTTTGCATAAATTATTACTATATTTAGTAGTGCTTGCTACATTTCAACAAACCTCTAACCTTAAAGGAATAGTTCACTTCAAAATGAAAATTCTGTCATCATTTACTCACCCTCAAGTTGTTTCAAACTTGTATGAATTTATTTCTTCTGCTGAACACAAAAGAAGATATTTTGAAGAATGTCGGTAACCAGACAGTTGATGTACCCCATTGACTTCCATAGTAGAAAAAAAAAATACTATGGAAGTCAATGGGTACATCAACTGTTTGCTTACTGAAATTCTTTAAAATATCTTCTTTTGTGTTCAGCAGAAGAAATAAATTCATACAGGTTTGAAACAACTTGAGGGTGAGTAAATGATGACAGTATTTTCATTTTGAAGTGAACTATTTCTTTAAGGATTCAACTTCAGCATGAACAAATCAAATGGCTTGGTGTGGAGAGGTTTGTTATTACTTTTTAGATATTTGTACAGCGGATGATGACGTGTGTGGGAAAAAACGATTGAATGTTCAGACTCTGAACCCCTCGGTGTGACGTGGCATCCCTGGGGACTCCAGCAGTGTCAAAGTATCAGAATATCATTGGGACATTGTAAATCATGGCAGTATTGTCAGGTGAACCACCAGCATTGTGGCGGTGAGTTTTGCAGAGGCAAGCTGCATTTTCACTTTCAGGAAATTTAATAATGTAGTTCAAGATTTTAATGTATGAAATGCAATCTGACTGGAAAGGCTGGTAAATGATTTGGGTATTTTTGACCCGTTTATCTTGATTGAAACGGGAATATTCTGTCTAGATTTATCTTTGATATGAGCTTTGATTTGATATGAGCTTTCATCTTTAGTCATGGTTCAGTTGTAGTGCTTAAAATTCACAATCCTCATAAAATAAACATTAAGATTCACATTTTGTCTTTTGATTCCTCGAATGAAGACAAACAGACTGCCAAAGCCTTACTCTTTATTTCGTCCTATGGCTCTTGTCTGTTTTTCTATAGTCCTCTGTTGTTCCTGCTGTCTATCTTTTGCTCTTTCAGCCTCTAGGCTGTGAGAATCGGGCCATGCTACGGCGCTTTATCTAAAACTGACATCTGTTTCAAACAAATGGTCTGCAAATCCAAATTCAGAATGGTCTCAGAGCTGTGGTACAGCTGTTGTGCTGTTGTCCAGCCTGGGTCATGTCCCGATCCAATTCTTTCTCTCTTTCCCTCAAATTTACTGTCAGTTCTCCACTGTCTTGTATTATAAAAGCCAATAAAAGTCAGAATGGCAGTAAAGTGGATTACTTGCTACCGAACTGTGGTTGGATTGCCACTAGAAAAAAGGTTATAGTGAATTGCAATGACTGACATGTGTCTGTATGTGCATGCAAAATGTTTAGCTTAGGGCAACTTTTTAATTTCCTTTTGTTTCGTTTTGTTAAATACTAACCTTATGGAGTTGGGGTCCATTTGGACCCCATATTAGTGAGAGGTAAGTTGTTTGTTTTTATTTGTTCTTTCTGTTGTGTGCGTCTATGTGTATGTATATGTGTGTTTATCCTTTTTGTAGCATCAGCACATCACAGACACTTTGTTTTTCAAAGCATCTGTGAATTTTCCCTAGTTTCTTTCCTGTCACTCTGATAAATAACTGCTTTGTAACATTTTGAGTTATCAGGGTAGAAAAAAAATCCCTGTTTTAAAAGTTGGTTTGATAGATGCCCTAGTGTGTTCATTTCAGATTCAGACAGTGAAATGAGAGAATTCATCAATTCAGAAAGCATATATATATATATATATATATTTATTTATTTTTTGCTCTCACGCAGAGACCTTTAGTCTTACATCCTCTAATGTCTTTGTCTCGAGCGGTGCTCTGAAGAAACCATTAGAATCGAATTCTGCCTTTATTTGGGCTGTGCGTCACTGCAGAGAAAATAGATTTTAAATAGTGGTCGTGGAAGAAAGAACTCTCTCGCAGAGACTGAAAGATAAATGTACATCACAACATCATCCTTTAAATCTCTAAAACACTGAGTTTAAAGTTCTCTTGTTTTCTCATGTCTCTCTCTGGGTCTCAGTATAAAATAAAACATAAGATTACATTAATTACGGATTGAAATTTGAAATGCTGTAATTTCTTTTCTGTACTCTGGTGCACTTTTATCTTTATCTCTCTGAACCTTGTTTTCATTCAGGTATCGTTACATGATGTCTGCCCATGAAGGCCATACCGCTATTTTCAATTTAATTAATTGAGAACCAATCTTTTTTAGACTTTATTTAATGAAAAGCCTTTAACCAGAAAGCCTTTAAGCCTGACATCAAAATCAAGAAGTTTGTCCTTTATGTACTCTTAGTAGATGACCACTATATTCATTTACTAATTAAAAACGGCTTATGGATTTTTTTTTCCACAAAGAAGTACTCCTGCAAAAGTGACAAAGACATGAAAAGCTATTTCGAGGAAATGAGTGTCACATTAAATAAATCTTATGAGACAGACAGGCTGAGATTTAGCTATGCAAATTCTGTGCCTTCTAATCTGTGATTTGTGAAACACATTTATCATCCAGAGTGAAAGAGAGGGACAGAGAGAGACACTGATGATGTAGATATGGGTAATGGGGTCTTTTTCTCCTCTGTCCCCAGGTTCGTTACCTTTTACTTTCTCACTGAGGATACCTATGTGACAGTGGCCTTTATGGCTTGAGGTTTCATTGACACTTAAAATTGCTGTGAAAAACTTTGTGTTTCCTGTAGGATTATCCAAAGTTACGTGCTCAGAGAAGAGTCTGGAGCTCTGTCTTCGGAAGCCTCAGACATAAACAAAGCTCACTTGATCCGGAGGGGAGGCATCATGGCATCGCTGTACACCTCCCACCCAGCCGACAGCGGCCTCACTCTCGACCTCTCGCTGGAAATCAACCGTAAACTCCAGGCTGTGTTAGAGGACACGCTGCTCAAAAACATCACGCTGAAGGTATGAGCCACCATCCACAGCAGTGACAGACACCCATGCCCCTTAAAGCCCCCGTGAAATCAAAATGGGAGTTTTGTGAGTTCTGTTAAAGGGATAGTTCACCCAAAAATGAAAATTCTGTCATCCTTTACTCACCCTCAAGTTGTTCCAAACCTCTATGAGTTTCTTTGTTCTGCTGAACACAAAGGAAGATATTTGGAAGAATGTTTTAATCAAACAGATCTCGGTCCCCATTGACTTCCATAGTAGGAAAAAATATATACTATGGTAGTCAATGGGGACCGAAATCTGTTTTGATTCAGGATGGATGGCGTGCTCAATTCCTTTTGAGTTTGATTTGGGTGCTCTTCGGTCCAAGGTAGAACATCTAAGGTGCAGTGTGGAGAAAAAATCTCTGGTAGCCGAGGCACTCCTTAGTTAAAATGTCTTTATTAAAGAAATGACATGTCCTAAACGGACAACTTTAAAATGCCCACGCGTAGCGGCATGGGGCCTTCTTCAGGGCATGAAGAAGGCCCCATGCCGCTACGCGTGGGCATTTTAAAGTTGTCCGTTTAGGACATGTCATTTCTTTAATAAAGACATTTTAACTAAGGAGTGCCTCGGCTACCAGAGATTTTTTCTCCACACTGCACCTTAGGGGACCGAAATCTGTTTGGTTACAAACATTCTTCCAAATATCTTCCTTTGTGTTCAGCAGAACAAAGAAACTCATACAGGTTTGGAACAACATGAGGGTGAGTAAACGATGATAGAATTTTCATTTTTGGGTGAACTATCCCTTTAAGGCCAATTCACACTGCACCAATAGGCACCAACCAATCATCAGATTACAGAATGTAACTTCTCAGATACTCCACTATCTGGCAAACGTTGATTGAACATTGAACATTGAACGCTGAAAACAAGTGGCGACCAACGGCAACACTGACAGGGGTAACGCACTGATCCGACATGTCTGTTGCCGTTTGTTGGCATCTGTCGGTAAAATATACAATATTGACCAATACCAATAGATCTTTAATATCGGCCAATAATTGATATGGCGCCAAAATATTGTGCATCCCTATTAGCCCTCTTATGTGTCACACCCAAACCTCTTGTTTCAGTAGGAAGTACATCAACACCTATAAGAGAAAACTGCACTCATCAATAAGGCTGTGCTGGTAAACTTGACAACCGCACCGGCGGTGGTACGCCAAAACACATTTTTGTGTATGTGAATGCTGTTTTACGTTAATAGTATGACACGAGTGAAGCATCAATTCTTTTGTTTACAAAAGAAATAATAGGTTAGCAATTAAATGTTACATTGCAGCCATGGAAACATTTGTATTCATCCCAAATGAGAGGTATAAAAAAAAAATGAAGCTTTGTCGGCTTTGTTTTGCGATCTGGTCACCCGATTATCAGCGAATTTAACATTATTTCATTAGTTATTCCACTGGACATGGAATCTCTTGTTTCTTTTTCCAAATCTTCACTCCCGTCTCACCCCTTTTTGCAGGGGATTATAAACGTTTCTTTTGGTTCGCTTTTAATAAGGCCTATTATATTTGCGTCCTTTACTGTGGTAAAGAAAAAACACAGTTTTTGTTTGCACGTCAAATTCAATTTAACAGTTTGTGCTTGTTATTAGACTTGGTAAGGCGCATCAAGTTTATTTGTATAGCGCACACACGCCGGTGATTTTAGTTTCGCTTTCATTGGCAGCGCAAAATCAAACATAGCCTAAATGTCTTGACCTTGTGAAAGATAAAATTTGCTCTTCAGACCTGTTTGGACCATCAGGAGAAAACATGAAGATATTAGAAAAGAGAACGACTGTCTCTTTCATGCTTGTGTCCCACATCCCTCTCAAGGCGCAGAGCAGTAGGCTATATATGACGCATCTTGTGGGAAAATAGAAAACCAATTTCTGATATTATTTAGGTTAGGCTACCATTATTTACTGATATTTCTTTTAATGCTTTACAGGCTGTAGCGTGTTGTAAAAAACTGCCACCATCACAGCCCTACTTATCTAGCGATTTCATGGGGTCTCTATGCGTTTTAAACCCAACTTTTCACAGATTGCATTTGTTTTTGCAATTGCAATAGTGTGACCATATATAGCCAAACTAGGTGTTGGTATATTGATGTTAGTGTTGAGTTCCACAATGACATCCGCTGATGTAATTACAATTTTTAAACTAAGCTTCTGCGTAACTGGATTCCTGGTGATGGCTATCAGAAGAAAAGCAAAGTTGGTGGTGATGGATGAATGTTGAATAAGTGGGCAAATTTCCATGCTGACAGTGACCAGTTTCTCGGTTATAGAGCCACATCCAGGTCACAACAGGGACAGCATCTGTCCTCTAGGAGGGAGCACATAAGCTGGGAGATCAGAGAAATTAATAAAGTATGTTTTGAGGACAGAGCACAAGGGGAACGCAGAGCTCCATTCAAGGCACAATGGCAGGATTACGGTCTTATCGGGAGATGAGCAGGAAATCAGACAGTTTCGAAGCAAAACAGCCTGGAATTGCCTAATTATCCAAGCTTACAGGCTCGCTTCTCTCAGATGTGCCTCTTTTTTGCTCAGCTTGTATATGAATAAACTGAATGGCAATGTAAATAATAGCAGTAGTCCTCACAGCAGTCGGATTTGTTTCTCTCTCTACAGGAAAATCTCCAGACGCTGGGTTCGGAGATCGAACGACTAATCAAACAGCAAAGGGTGCCGGATGATACAGCCGGAAGGAAGTGAAGTCAGCTGAGGGGAAGGCTGTTACGGTAAACAGCACACGCTGTTCAACTGAGGCCGTTACAAAACGCTTGAGATCAAAACATTTCTCATTTCATCAGACAAGTTCAGTCTGATACATACACTGGAAGCACAGTTTGCGATGCGGACTGAACTGCGCCAGAGATACTCATGTGACAAATGAATGAAACGCACAGATTACCAAGAGTCTGTGCTCACTTTTCTTCACATCGTGCCCAAAATCCAACTTTCCTCTCTTCACCGTCCTCTGTGATGTAGCCGGCTCACCTGTGCCTTGATGAGTCAAGTTCATCAGGTTCAGAGCAGAATTGCAGTCCTATATCCAACGACCTGGTGTGTGAAGTTGCGTAGATGAATGACTATTCTCATAGATGTGACCCCACGCTCTTTTTGAAGAACAAAATGCGCTGGACTAATGGAGACCTGCGGATTCTGCAGCTCTTTAGAGGCTTTCAGAGGCTTTTCCTCTATTCACGACGCCGCAGGTTAATGGCTGCTCCTCCCCGCTCTCATTTCCCCCTCATGCAAACGTGCCAATTAATGAATGTATTATGTAATGAAAAGGACCCTTGTGTGTTAAATCCCACACGTTCTGACCCAAGAGAGTGGGCAACATTCCCCGTTCGCGTTGCTGCTAGGTTACCCGGATGGCATTATCTCTCACAAAGCACTTAGGCGAGAAGGGCCATGCCAAAAAGTACAGCTCTTGCTCTGTCTCATTATGAAGTTAAAAACAATATTCAGAATAATCATCTTAGAAATTTTGATCTATCTTGGGCTAGTCTTAAGGGAGCTTGCATTTTTACTATCAGTTTGTTTTATATGGATTAAGTTGTAATTAAATATGGTTATGTTTCCTCCCCCTTCTACCTCTGCTTCTATGGTTTCTGTAGAAACAAGCTTATGTTAGCAAACTTATTTTATGTTCCATCTTTTTTTCTCTCTCTCTTCTTTGTATGATGTTGCAAAGTTGCTTTTGAAAAGCCGGTTGCTCCCCAGAGACGTAGAGTGTAACATCCCCATGAAATGGAGACATTGTAAATATTAAGGGCAAAAGTGCAATTTTAACCCCCCTTTTTGTTTGTTTGACTGAGCTGTAATCGCCCTGGCGAGCGTCCCATCTAAGACTCCTGCAAAATATCCCCTGTTAGCATCCAATTCCGTGGTGATGTAACCATATGGCACGCAACATCGTGCAGAGCTGAATCCATTCCAACCCATGACTTGCGACTGCCCGAGGCTTCGCTGTTCTGCTTCTGACGCCGTCCCTTCTTTCAGGGGTGCATGATGAGGAATTGCACCATCGGATGCAGCTGATGGATTTTTCACTTTCACCTTTAGAGCTTGTTAAAGACAGACATGCGTTGATTGGCAGATCTCAGCCAGTTTACCAACCATTTTAGTGCCATTCTCACTGGGGTTTCTCCCGCTCGAGTCGCTATTGAAAGTAAAATCATGCCATACACTGTGATAAAGGGTTTATAATAACATGACACACTGCAATATAAGCTTGTCAAGGTCATATCAGCTGGTCCAACTTGAGAGCCTGTATTGTAGCTTTCAGTTCTCCCAAATCCCAAACACATTGCACACGTTCCAGAAAAAAGCAGGATGAAGGAAATTATGCAATGCTAACAGAAAAATAAGCATTTACACACAGCCCTTAATGGCGAAATGAAGACTCACTAATCTTGATAATTTATCAGTGTACTTTACATTCATAATTTATTTAATGTCTCAAAATAGAAGAAAGATCTCTTGAAGTATGTATGTTTGTGAATGGTGAAATGAACCTGATGAGAAAAAGAAAAAAAATTACGTGTTGATTCTGTTTATGGTCTGTAACCTGTGCTCTGCTTGATTGTATAGTGAGTGAAACTGTGATTATAAACTTGTAGATATATTGTACAATGGTCCAATGTTTTTAAACTTCTGGAGTCTTCTGTATATATGCCGTTTAAAGGGGATTAAAAAGAAAAGATTATAATCACAAGTCATTAATTTCTATCAATCTATTTTTCTATCCTGTCTCTGTGTGTGTGTGTGTGTGTGTGTGTGTGTGTGTGTGTGTGTGTGTGTGTGTGTGTGTATATATATAATATATGTGTGTGTGTGTGTGTATATATATATATATATATATATATATATATATATATACACACACACATACACACACACACACACACACACCCACCTGCACACATACACACATACAGTTGTGGTCAGAATTAATGGCACCCCCTGTTAAATAAGATAAAAAATTGCTGTAAAAAATAAATCTGCATTGTTTATCCTTTGGATCTTTCATTCAAAAAATTCTCAAAAATCTAACCTTTCATTGAAGTAAAAGAATTGAAAGTGGGGGGTAAATCACATTATGAAATAAATGTTTTTCTCCAAAACACGCTGGCCACAATTATTGGCACCCTGTTATTAAATACTTTTTGCAACCTCCTTTTGCCAAGATAACAGATCTGATGAGTTTGGAGAATAACTGACAAGAGATCAGAGACCATTCCTTCATACAGAATCTCTCCAGATTCCCAGATCCATGTTGGCGCTTCTTCTCTTCAGTTCAGCCCACTCATTTTCTATAGTGTTCAGTTTAGGGGACTGGGACGGTCATGGCAGAAGCTTCATTTTGTGCTCAGTTACTCATTTTTGTGTTGATTTTGATGTTTGTTTTGGACCGTTGTCCTGATGGAAGATCCAACCACGGCCCGTTATAAGATTTCTAGCAGAGGCCGTCAGGTTTTGATTTTTTATCTGTTGGTATTTGCTAGAATGATGCGGTCTGGCGGAGGATATGCGCGCAGTAAATATCACCACTGATGATGCCCTGGACCGAGCCAAGTGGCGAAAAGCATGCAAACAAGCGGACCCTATACAAATATGGGATACACGCTAGGACAGAGAGAGGTATTTGCTAGAATCCATAATACCATGTATCTGAACAAGATGTCCAGGACCTCCAGCAAATAAATAGGCCCACAACATATAAGATCCAGCAGTATATTTAACCGAGGGCATGGGGTACTTTTTATCCCTGTTTGCACCAAACACGGCAAAAAGTCATTTTTTTTTGTTTCATCTGACCACAGAATCCGGTCCCTTTTGAAGATCCAGTCGTGTCTGACAACTGAATATGCTGGAGTTTACTTTTGGTGGAGCGAGGAGGATTTTTCTTGAAACCCCTCCCAAACAACATGTGGGGATGTTTGATCATTTTTGGGGGGGCTTTCCGACCCCCAAGACTCAAGTAATCTCTGCAATACTCCATCTGTGATCCTTGGAGACTCTTTGGCCACTCACCATGCATTAAGACAATATAGACACACGTCCTCTTCCTGGCAGATTCGTAACATCTTTAGTTGATTGGAACTTCTTAATTGTTGCCCTGATGGTCAAAATGGAGATTTTCAATTCTTTAGCTATTTTCTTACAGCCACTTTCTATTTTGTGAAGCTCAAAAATCTTTTGATGCACATCAGAACTATATTCTTTGGTTTTACTCATTGTGATGGATGATTAAAGAAATTTGGCCTTTGTGCATTCGTCATATTTAAACTCCTGTGAAACAAGAAGTCATAGCTAGACAATTTCATGTTCCTAGTCACCCTGGTGTGCTAAAAAAAGGTAAATATTAATGGGAATATACTTCAGAGATATTTTACTCGTAAGAAATTCAAGGGGTGCCAATAATTGTGGCCGACGTATTTTGGAGAAAAACATTTATTTCATAATGTGATTTCCTCCCCACTTTCAATTCTTTTACTTTAATGAAAGGTTAGATTTTTGCGAATTTTTTTAATGAAAGATCAAAAGGATAAACAATGCAGATTTATTTTTTTACAGCCATTTTTGATCATATTTACCAGGGGTGCCATTAATTCTGTCCACCACTGTATATATACAGACCCTTTCCAAAAAATTTGAATATCATGGAAAAGTTCATTTATTTCCATAATTCCATTCAAATTCGTTAAACTTCCATAGATTATAGATTCAGGGCCCACAACTTAAACGATTTCAAGCATTTAGTTGTTTATTTGTACATAATTTGGGCTTCCAGCTCATAAAACCCACGAAAACAGGATTTCAAATTTTTTGAATATTACATGAATTCACACAGTAATTACAGTGATACCATGGTCATTGAACCAGGTTTTGGTTCTTTTGGCAGTGTGGGCAGGTGCAAATCCTGCTGGAAAATGAAGTCAGCATCTCCATAAAGCTTGTCTGCTGAAGGAAGCATGAAGTGCTCTGAAAATGTCCTGGTAGACGGCTGCGTTGAGTGGACAGCACAGTGGACCAACACCAGCCGATGACCAACACAGACTGTGGAAACTTCACACTGGACTTCAAGCATCTTGGATTGTGTGCCTCTCCATTCTTCCTCCAGACTCTGGGACCTTGGTTTCCAAATGAGATGCAAAATTTGCTCTCATCAGAAAAGAGGACTTTGGTCCACTGTGCTTTATTAAATCCAGAGTCAATGCAGCCGTCTACCAGGACATTTTCAGAGCACTTCATGCTTACTTCATTTTCCAGCAGGATTTGCACCTGCCCACACTGCCAAAATAACCAAAACCTGGTTCAATGACCATGGTATCACTGTGTAATTACTGTGTGATTTCATGTAATATGAGTCTGAATATCTGAATGAATATGAATATCTGTGTTTTCGTGGGTTTTATGAGCTGGAAGCCCAAATTATGTACAAATAAACAACTAAATACTTGAAATCGTTTAAGTTGTGGGCCCTGAATCTATAATCTATTGAAGTTTAATGTTTTGAATGGAATTATGGAAATAAATACACTTTTCCATGATATTCTATTTTTTTGGAAAGGGTCTGTGTATATATATATATATATATATGCAGTATATATGTATTTTTTAAAAATACTTTTCTTTTCTTTTGCTAAAAGTTATGTTTTTTGTTTTTGTGCATATCAACCTTGAAAGATCTGGGAGGTTTTTTATCTCCTCCCTATAATAAGCCTATTTATTTTTGCCACCGTAACTATTCAACTAAATGGTTAGTTGCGTTTTATTACTCCATTTAATCTTGCATTTTCCCTGCTGTCTGCAGCCCTATCAGAGTTTCTGCCCCTTTTTACTGACTTACAAGGTGACTTATGGGTCACTGGTCACTCATTTGGTGCGTGAGAGTGCACAATAAACCGCGTGTCCCCCCCCTGAACTGCCTTAAGTAACATTATGTAACCGTAGCAGGTGATGTCCAAAACAAAAAGTTTCTGTGTACTGGGGCCTTGCCTTATTGATCCTCTTTCCCGCAAAACACACAGACACATCAACAACACAGAGTGCTGATATTGAGCAGGTCAACATAAAGGAAAGCTCTTAGAATTGTATTACAAGTAATAATAATAATAGTAAACTACTTATTCGAATGCACTTGGCATCTCCCACAGAAACTGATATTTTTAGGCAGAACTGTCACAGGACATTCAGTGCTGGAAACACACTTTTGAAAAGTAATTTAGGCGGTGCATTTCCTGTTAGCTTCGGCCTGCACTAATAATAGACATATTTACAGAAATGGCTGAATGTGTTTATTAAACAGAAGCTCTGTGAAATATGAAATGCACAAAAGTTTTTGCCATCTGAAGAACCATCTTACATGTTTTCTACAACTTTCAAAACTGTTAAAACACAACATATCTTTCCTTTTTTTTTTTTTTATAATGGACACTTGCTTTAAATTCATCTCACCTGTGTGGCATTTCAGAGTCTGCTGAATGTGACGAGAGATGGCAGGTTGAAACATCCTGTACATGGCAAAGAGCCATTGCGTAAACTCCGCTCAACACTTATTTTTAGCACTTCAAGATAACGTGCTCCGACACTCGTATCAACCTCGTAGACCTCCAGAGAATTCATAAGCCTCAGTCAACGCTTTTGACTAACTGGGAGGTCTTGTCGTGAGTAACAGGAGGAATGTGAGATTGTAGCCACATGTATTGCAAATATATCTCTATACGTAATTATAATTAGATTCAAATTCTTATTTTTAGAAAGTAGCATTTTTTCCAGCATTTAACAAACTAGTTACAAAAAAAAAGATCTTTATCTTTTTGAAGATAAAAAGCACATCACAGGAAAATAGTACTTGTCCAACTTAACACATCACATGACTAATTCAGAGGCATTGTTAATTTTTTACTCATTTCTTAGTTTTTGTCTTTTGCCGAAACTGTCTTTTTAATTTAGTAAATATTTCTTCATGTCACGCCATTTTGAACTGCATCTAATTTTAGTCAACAAAAACAACAAAAATTTTGTTAAAAAAGTTAATTTCAAACATTTTATATAGGCTATTACAGTTATTCTCAATCGTTTTTTCTCTCAAAACAATGTTCATATTTCTGAACAGTTAGTTTGTTGTCCACATCAGATTTGAATTTCTTATTAAGCAAGTTGCATGTGTTTTGGCATGTGTGTAAAATAGAATGTACAATTGTCTACCATTTGCACAATATCTAAATGCGCATGGCTTGTAGATCAAAACTGATGAGTTACTTCTCAGTGAAATTGTCCAACTCTTCGCAACTTCTAAACATTCTTTCATATGTGATCCTTAACGTGCAAAATTATCCATTCAAAATTTGTTGGACATGCTTATATTCCATAAATACCAATGACATTGAATGTTTTAATGTCTGCTATTTGTCAAATGGCCTGCCATTGTAATGAATTATGATTCACAATCTTACCAGTTTGGAAGAATACAGTATGGAGTTTGCCCAGCACAATCACTACCATTTTTGAACATGGATGAACATCTAAATCCCTAAGCAGCAACATCTGTTTATTTTTGAAGACATGTGTTACGTGTAAACTGAAAATTCACAGTTGCTTGTTGTGGACGAGCAAAATGAAGATGTATAAGAATGTGTAAAAATGAACAAGCAACCGGGAATGTTCAGTTTACAACACATTTTACAAAAATAAATGTGCAAATGTTTTTTCCTACTGTTGAAATCTGTATCTAAAAAGCTCGGTGTGATATGCAAAAGCATTCAGCTATAGACAGAACTGACATTCTTGTATATTAGCAGTCAGTCAACAAAAAAAAGTAGGACAAAAATATCAAATATTTCCATGGTGAAAAAAAAACATCTAAACATCTTGACAAATGTGGCTCACACGATGACAAAAACACTTTTTATTTTGGTGGCATTTGCCAATTTACTGACACAATATGTTTTGAAGCATGAATTCAATGTTTTGGGTGAGTTACTACATTTTGAACACAATAGAGTTCTGATGTTCCAGCAAACAGTTGTGACAATTGAACTTATGGTTTAGAGAATGTTAAGAAGACATGTGCCTAAGCGATTGAGAAAAACTGTAATTTAAACATATCAGCGTTTAACAAAAATGACTCCTAAAATAATATTTTAATGAGTAAACTACCATTGTTATATACTTATTTTTTACGTGTTTAGTGCGTTGTTACTAAGCATGTGGTGCAGGGATGAGACTGAGGAAGTAGGCTACCCTGGTTCCCTCGACAAAAACCCCGTAGGACTTTTCCATTGGTTTTGGATTATTGCAGAAAATAAGGTCTCCAACAAAAGCGCATTTTGTCCATCATGATAATCTTAACAAATGAACACAGCTTTTATCTATTTTAATAAATAAATTAATCTGCAGAAATAAAACCGGCAGAACTCAAAAGCTCATCGTAGACTAACAAAATACACTGCATCACTATTGCGTTTGCGTGTGTTATAATAATTTGCATGAACACTTGTTGTTACTCTTCATTCAAGCTTTTAATAAAATAAAAAGTAATTTGCATGACCACGATAGCACGAATGCTATTTCTCGTATCATTTATACGCCAAAAAGAGTTTTTGCGTTGCCTATGATACGCAGTTTTCGCGTGCATATGATACGCACTTTATGGTGTGTAATACGCACGCACTCCTCACCCCTCATCCTACCCAAGGGGTTTACGTTTATACTGTCTATGGGGGTTTACAGTGCGTATCATTTGAACGCAAAAACTCTTTTTGGCGTATAAATGATACGAGAAATTTCATTCGTGCGATACGCACTTTCATGAGATCGTGTTGGAGTAGCTATATGAGGTTTCCTGTTCGGCTGATGACGTTCGATGTCATCCGTAGTCTGTAGTCTCAAAACTGCCTTTTACAAGACAAGTAAAAGCTTTTTTTAAAAATCACAAGAGGGTTTTTCTGATGTATTTTATATCATAGAAGAAAACGGGAGAATATATCGAGTTTGTGTTTACCACAGACCTTATTTCAAGCATAGCCTATAACCAAAAACCCATTGACTTCAGGACGATGTAAACGGAAGTGCTAAAATGCTAACTCGTTTCTGAATTTTTGCCTACAAAAACACCACTCTAGGTGCGTTCATGTCGTAATTTCGAGATTTCAACATGTAAAGCATATCACGTCGTCCTCGTAGTTTGTAATTATAATTTGTAAACTGGGAATTTTCTGAGATTTCCTACTTTTACCACGTGACCATTGCAGATTCATTTAGGCATGCATTATCATTTAGAAAATTAAAAGTAATTTTCAACAAAAATATATATATATATTTTTTTATAGTTTATACAAGATTCAACTCATTGTTTTAGTAAGTTTAATGTAATTTAAGTTTAAATTACTTAAACATCCAAGTTGATAGTACTTAAAAATTTAAGACAGCTACTTTTTTACAGTCTATGTTTTTTACAGGGGCAGTTTACAGTGTTCACTTTTCAATTCGTGCAGCTAAAACGGACTATTCCTGATTAATGGAATATTTTTAATCCGGTTTTTTTTTTTTTTTTTTGCTTTAGCCTATGTTTTAAGTGAAATCGTTTAATTGCTGCCATGATGCACATTTTTTTCTGCTAACAAACACTTCCATCAGTAATTTAGCTAACGACTTTAGCACTGTTTAGTATGATAAATCTCACTTTCCAGTAGCTCAAACAGTAGAGCGTTGGCGCTTGCAATGCCAAGGTCTCCAGTTTTTACAAGGGAAAGTAAAAACTGATAATAATGTAAATGTGTACTTCGAAATGCAATGATAATCGCTTTGGATAAAAGTGTCTGCCAAATGCATAAATGTTCATTTTATTATCATAAATAAGATTATCATAACTTTTATCATGCACACCCTCAAAAGTTCAGTATGTGTGAGCGTGGATATAATGGTCCAAAAGCGCTCTTCAGACAAGCCGCTGAATGGAAACTACAACACTGGAATGTATGGAAGGCAGCCAGGCATGCACAGGTATATATAAGTGGATGCCGTTCTCTCAACACCTCATAAGCCAGTAACGTATTACAATTAACAGTGTTAGCTGTTGGCCAACGTGTGAGGGAAAAACATGAGAGCGTTTTATCTCCACGATGTGCTAATGGCAGCCATTGGCTGGCATAAAACAACCTGTTCAAAGATTGTTGCCGCTCCAGACCAAGTGGCCCTTACGTGAACTAAAGATGTGTAATGGCAGTCAAAGCTCAGAAAACTTTTTGAACGTGCCCCACCAGCTGCTATTAATAGACACTTAACGTTTTTGAAGTAAGCAAATGTACCATTCACAGACCACAGTGAGCTAATCTTTAGGGTTAGGGTTCAGTGCAATTCCCCTGATTTGAGCACAGCAGCATATGAGCCTCCAAGCAAATAAAAGCAGTCATTACGTCAGAGTCATCAGGTACGGAATGATAAACTAAGAATAAGCTTTCTGATTAATGAAAGAGATTCGACGCTGATAAAGAAACCAAAGGCAATCACATGTGCACCATTTGTTTCAACACAAGGGCCCTCATCTGTCACGTCTGTCCGGATACAAATTCCTGCCAAACAAATTGTTTTTAATAACATGGTGACATGCAGCCAAGAGCATATTCATGATGCGGGCAGTGTTATTGTTGTGAAATGCTGCGCTATTGTATTAGCACAGGTAATCACATTTAAATAAGGTTCATTAGCCGAAAGCGATGCGGACATATTGCATTCAGTGACCCTGAGGCAGTTTTAGACGTGAGAGGGCTCTGGGGACACTGCTCCGAGCAGTAATGCATTTTAAACCATCCAACCTCTTGAAATTAACAGCACACAGCTGTGAGCTCAAATCAAATGTATTCCATAAAAACTTGTTTTTCAAAGCACAGTGCATTTGGCATTTGTTTATGTCAGATTTTTCTAGAAGGAATAAAATGATAAGCAGCCAAACAAGGCCTTAAACTGCTTTTTATTATTCAGTCAACATCACAATGAACAATAAAATATAATTTAATTAGAACAATACACGACCAGAAAGGAAGGCAGTAAATCACACTAACCAATACTGAAACAATTACCACATTGCATCATATTGTCCATAAATGCAAAAAAAAAAAAAAAATCACTTTCAACAAATTCGCCTGTTTTATTTGCATGCAGTTGATTCATGAAAGTTGATTATGGGAAGTTCAACTGCAGAAATATTTCCTTTGCTAACACTCCATTGATGCGGAAAATTATTCCATTAGGAGAATTTCCTGATGCTTTGTGTTCACATCGTGATGTGAACCTTAAGAACCAAGGGACACACACCTTGCACCGCTACACACTCTTAGGGAAAAAAAGGTTAATTGGGGTTCTATATAGAACCTTTGCTTCTAGGAATGTTCTGTTAGTTTGCACGTGTGAAATGAAATTACGTTGTGTTGTGTTATTTTTACAGTCCAATGCAGTCTGAGATGGTGGAAAACCCAACAGTGATGCAAGTGCTGCAAACTTAATGAGGTCAGCACATAAATATTTAAGGCAAGCTCTAATTGGAGGCCTTTGGTAGATATTAGCCATGTTGAAACGGACTGTTTTTTATTTATTTTTACTTTCAATCAACTGCAGACTAGGGTAACTCACATAATTGAGATGTAAATCTCAACTGTGTAAAATAGTTGTCCTGACAAACTGATCCCTAATTTCAGTGTAAGCATGCCTGAGAACATTTTGCCTTGAAAAACAAATTCTGAAATCCCAACAGATTTCAGAAATCCCATCAAATTATAAAGTGATTACAAAAGCAACGTGCCTTTTTACAATATCACATTTTATTGCACGCTAGCCAACTTGACGTCAACATGATAAATCTTGTACAATACTTCACATGAGGCACTGGTACATAAATGATTTCTGTAAAAACGTGAAGTTGGGGAAATATATTCATAACAAAACTTGTCAAAACATGTGTGCGCATCTTTACAGATAAATGAGTCTAGTAACATATATAACTGGTACGGTAGAAATTTTAAATGAATGGAAAATGCAAGAAGCTCATTGCCCCAGCTCACATTTGACACAAATAAGGAGCATGTAAATCACAAGTATATTTAACATTATTTTATCACATTGCCACGCTTTTTCATATATGCTGTACAGTGCATCAAATAAATACTGTACATTTTGACAATTTGTTTAATATAAACAACTTCCTCGTACAATTTGCACATTATACAGGTATGAGGTAAAACAAGATTTAATATCACACATTTGTGAATAAAACATTCAAACAAACAATGTAAAGGTTCAATGCCTAACATTGCAATGAAGAATGAAAAACACTGTTTCACCACTCCATTTCAGAGCTAAACAAAACATCACTGCTTCAGTCTGACAAAACTGCCATTTATTCACTGCAAAATACTGCACAGTTTGTATTTGAAAAGATTTCAGCTCTTATAATTGAATTTCGAACGGTGTTTGCAAAATGTTATAACCTATTTAATCCCACATTATCATGTGACTTGCATTACTTTTGAGCTTGAAGGGTCTAAAAAGATTTTATGGGTGTTCCAAAGAGTTCTCAATAGTAAATGAAAGTGCAAACCGTCTCGATTTAATGTCATTATTGAATGTAATCATTTTTAATCAGCTGATTTAAACACATGAACAGAGCTGTTTAATTCCATTTTGCCCCCTGCATATTTGATAAATATATTTAATTGGTCTATCATTACTATATTGGAATACTCTGTCAAATATGAAAAAAAACGATGTAAACATGTCAGTGATCACATTTGTGACCAGTGAGAAACTGGTTTTGAATAGGCCTAACTGATTGATTCACAGGAAAATGGTAGATTTTAAGGTATTGTTACAATAAATAAAGCAAAGAAATAGAAATATCCATGTATTCTTGGATTTTCAATTCCCTTTTCCGCACGATTGCTGAATAACAAAGTTATAAAATTACACTGCTTAATTGTTTGCAACTTCTTTTTTGGTCTTACTGACAAACTGAGCAAGTTTCCCACCGGTTACAACTGTGTCAGAAATAGGCCTACACCTCTTCACTTTCAACTTTTTCAGAAAAGAGAAACAATCTGCTTCAGTGGGATCTCCAAATACATGTGCTGAATTTAGCTGAGGGGAAATGGGACTAAATAGGTTAATAATTGTTCTGTTTTTTGTTTTTGAACACAGCTAAATTTCGTCTATACCCTATTATCTATCTTATAGCCTAACAACTGTTTCCGGTCCCTGAATTTGATTGCCTGAGCGGTTTCCAAAAGTGCCGATAACAGCACTGGGACTTTTCACTGTTTGTATCACTCCGCTTACCCGTGTTCATGGAGGAGCCGGTTGGAGTGGAACTGGAGTGAGTGCGCATTTTCTCTTGATCCATGTTCACTCGGCATTATAGAATAAAAACCGGAGTGGAGTAAAGTTGATTAGGGGAAGGGGAATCTCTCGCTCTGCTCCGCCCATTTAGTTTGTGCGTTGCTTGGTGAAATTGCAAAGTTGGCATTAATGTTATAGTTTCCTGTTGTGAAGTGGATCTGAAGTGAAACGGCTTCTTGAATGAGAAAAACAAAATGTAGGTCGGGACTTGATTTTGTCCATCAGTTGATTGGGTCGTTGGATCAATTGGTTATTGCTGTGATCTCATGTGAGTGACAGGTTGTCCCGCCCTTACACCAGCAAACACGTCATCGGTGAAGAGATTTTGTTGCAAGAGAAGATATTTTGATTAAAGATTAGAGGGCAGATGAATTGAAAATAATATGTGCACGGATAGCCTACATCATTTATACTATTCCTACTGCAATAGGCTATTCCATAAAAATAAGAATTGTCAATTTTTATTTCATGGTGGCTTCAAAGCTTCGATTTTTTTTTTTTTTTTTTTACTAACCCAATTTTTGTCTGAAACGTTCACTGGAACAAGCAATATCACACTCTCAGCGCGCCCATAATTACCTGATTTCCAATAGTAGCCTACAAACAGCTCGTGTAATATTGACTAAATAATAGCAGATGTAGCCTACTTTTACAGCTGAGACTCTGAACGGGACACCCTTCCGTTCCTCTCTAGACTGCAGTCGCGGCTGTCCGTGCCGTTGCAGTCCGACCAGGTCCCGAGCATGCTCTGCTCCATTGAGTTCACAAAGCCCCCGGTGCAGCGCGACAGATCGCACGAGCTCACGTGCAGCCTGCGGTCCGCCTGCCTCGGACAACACAACAGCCTCTTGAACGCTTTCCTGAAGTCGGGACTCCGACAGTATATGATGGGGTTGAAGGCGGAGTTCACGTACCCCAGCCAGTTCAAAAACACGAAGAGTTCCTTTTTCACCACCTGATCGCTAAACACCCGCATCACGTTAACGATGAAGAACGGCAGCCAGCAGAGAGTGAACGTTCCCATGATTATTCCCAACGTTTTCAGCGCCTTCTGCTCTTTTAAAGCCAGGATCTTGGTGGGTCGTTTTCGGTTAGGTTTGCAATTAGTACCATTGTTGTAGAATCTTCCCTCACATTTGTTAATTTTGTTCAGTTGTTGTTTGGCTTCTCTATACACTCTGGCATAGACGAATATCATGACTATTAAAGGGATGTAAAACGATATAACGGAGGAGGAGATGGCATATTCGCGGTTGGTGATAAAGTCACAGCACTCGGGATCGTCATAGCACGATGTGTCCCGTCTGTGTCGGGACCATTGCATTAGGATGGGTGGGAATGAAACAAGTGCTGATATAGCCCACACTCCACACACCACCGCCTTGGCTCGTGCTTTTGTTAAAAGGCTTTGATAGCGAAATGGAGAGATGATGGCGATGTACCTGTCTATTGCAATTACGCACAGGGTCTCGATGCTCGCCGTGACGCAAAGTACATCAAGAGATATCCAGAATTCACAGAAGAACGATCCATACATCCAGGATCCTCTGACCTCCAAGGCTGCGCCGAATGGCACCACCAGTAACCCCATGATAAGGTCTGCGCACGCCAGAGACACTATGAAAACATTGGTGAGCGTCTGGAGCCTCTGATTCCGGGCTATGGCGACTATAACCAGTATATTCCCCACTACAATGACAAATACTATCAGACCCATGATGATTCCCATGCCCACGAGCCACTGTTCTGATAAGTTATCCGGGGTGCGTTTAGAGTCATTGCTGTTGTTTACAGACGGTGGACCGTCTCCCATGGTGTGGAGAAATGAAGCGCGTTCATTCAGAACTTCAGGTCCTGTGTGGAGCGCTTCCATCCGCGCTCTGGTCTCCAGCCCCGCGCACACACGCGCACGCGCTCGCTCAAAGAACAAGCAGAGCGACAAATACAACGGTCACGTCACAGGCTCCACAGCCAATAGTGTCGCGTCTCTAAATTGCAAGTCCCTCAAAGAACAGAACGCTTAAGGATTTACTTTTCTTGCGCCATACAGATTCTGCACTACTTGTTTATGATTAATCAAATGTAAGCAATTTGTCAGTAATGCCATACATATTAACTAAATAACATAACAGGTAACAAACACCCCAATGACATTAATAACAAGAATATAAAGAATATTTTAAATAAAATGGTTTGTGCACAGAATCTAGCAATGTCCCTTCTGAGAAAAACAAAAACAAAAAACGTTTCATTAATATTTTGCTGTCGTATTTAAATATTTAGTTGAATATAAATAATAAGTAAGTTTAATATACATTTAATTTGTAAATAAGATGTAATCCTGTACAGTTAAACATCTAAAAATCACATTAAATATATATATATATTTTACAGTATGGTAGGTGACTTACAGTTAGTTTTTACTGTTTACATTTTCTTTTTTTAAAACCTTTTCTATCCAAATATTCTATCCAAAATCTTACATTTTCCCATCATCGTGAGCTACAAAACTACAGTAATGCTTTGAGGCTTTAGGACAATAACAATAATTTTGCTGAATGATCTGAACCTTTTATCTCTGTGTGACTGAACTCACGAGCTTTTGAATTTGTAACCATGAAATTATACAAATTGCATGTATACTTTTCTCTACTGTTATGCATAATAATCATGCATGTGCTGTTATGTGCAACACATTGACTGATACTGCATTGCCTAATGCCAAGATTCTAAAGCTATAGAACTTTAAGTGAAATACTTTTTACTTCATGTAAGATCATGTAAACATCAGTGCCGACTTCTCAAACATCTGGAAAGTAGTATGTAACAACACTACCTGACAGCACCAGGCAATTACAGGGCCCCTGGACAGATTTGGTGCATGTTTGCAAACTTCACAATGCTCAATTCAGTTGTCCCATGTGCCCCGGCGCTTTCCTGGACAAATCACCACCAGCCAAGCTATAAAAAGAGCCAACAGTGGGCCACTTGCTTTCCTTATGAAAATGAATCAGCCATGGCGAGAGATGTTTTTCTAGCAGTAGGAAGCTGTTAAAGTAGATAAGATCATAATTGCACCTCCTTATAGCCGGCCCTGGACACAGACAGACACATTAGACTAATGCTGCTGCTACACAATTTCTCTCTCGTTCTCATCTACATTCCAGCATTATGGAACAGCACTCTGACTTTTTCTTTTTTTTATTCTAGAAAAAGCCAACAGGTATTAGTAGTCCCAAAAATAATGTAATAACGGCAACATGTACTGTAATAACGTGGGGCCCTTTTGTCATTGTTTGATGCATCTGAAGTCCTGGGACTCTTGTGAACGAAATGATCTCACTCTTTCTAAGCAAGCAAGAGGAAGTCTGCTCAAGTTGAATGGCTAGCAAGCGCTGGTATGGGATGCAGGGGTAATAATGTCTATTATGTTATGCAATATATGTAGCATAATTACCATTCTTAACAGTGCAAACTGAGACATTCATGCAGGCACTGGAGCAGACATTGGTAATGCAGTTTAACGGTGATGACTGTAAAATGATAGATGATTCAGACTAAAATTAGAAGGCGAATAGTCTGAGCAATGAAAGAGAGGGATAGGGAATCATTATCCTAAGCCTGGTGTTCCCAAATGTTTTTATCCTAGGACCCACCTAGAGGTATAATACCACCAAAATTATTCCCTTTAACATTTTCCTTATTGTATGATTACATTAAAAAGTCCTACTTATCAATTTCATAAGGCTTTTGGTAAGACAATTTTTTTTTGTATAACCATGTACAAAGACATGACTGTGAGGTATAATAAAAATGGCTATATTGAAATGATGCTTTGACTTGGAACTTGCGGTTCAGTGAGCCACAGTTTGTTGATTCAATAGCCAGATTCTCTGAGTTCATTTAATGAAAGATGTTGGAAGAATTTGTCAAACTGATTCAAAGCAAAAACTTCTAGTTTAAAGTACAATTGAAGAGGTTTGGCCATAATAACAATGCTCTATAGTTTAAGAATCTTCCTCCTATATAGTCATACTCTAGCACACTATAGAGCAAATAAGCAACAAACTCACAATTTATACCAATTAAATCCTTGTAATGACTTTCTGCATGGCAGAACAAATCTTAATCCATAACCACAGTGCAGCTAATAAAATATATTCTGAATTTAAATCAGCCCATGCAAGCCAGTGCTAATACAGCATGGAAAATGAACATTCTTCCCTTATCAAAATGAAAGGATTAAAACCACAGAGTCTTATGTGACAATTATGTAAGCGAAACCCAGGTAACTTTCTATTCACAGCAGTCCAATTATCTTTAGTTTCATGCCGTTTTATTCAAATTCACAGAGCACGGTTTTTGAGTCATGGCGAATGTCTTCAGCATATAAATACTGGATAGAAAATATGTATTTAATCAAACACCGGAACCAAAAAAATAGACTTTCATCTTCTGACCTTCAGAAAGAAATCTATTGTGGCTTTGAAAAGAAACAAAAAAGCAATACAATGTTTACAAGGTTAGTTCAAACAAAAATGAAAAGTATATCATCATCTATTCACCCTCATGTCGTTCCAAACCCAAAAGACTTTCATTCATCTTCAAAACACAAATTAAAGGGTTAGTTCACCCAAAAATGAAAATTCTGTCAGTAATTACTCACCCTCATGTTGTTCCAACCCCGTAAGACCTTCGTTCATCTTCGGAACACAAATTAAGATATTTTTGATGAAATCTGAGAGCTGGCTCACTCCTCCATAGACTTCTAGGTGACCGAAACTTGCTGGCCCAGAACATTTATTAAAGAGATCGTTAATATAGTCCAAGTGACTACAGTGGCTCAATCTTAAGTATATCAAGCGACGAGAATACTTTTTGTGCGCAAAAAACAACAAAAATAACGACTTTATTCCACTATTCATTTCCTTCTCTCTGGGCCTCGAGTTGGTTCACGTAGTGTTTTTGCGCAGCGCATCTGTGTTGCACGTCACCACGTAGGCTCACTATTGGTCATGTGTGTGATGCGTGTGACGAATCTGTGATCCAGCTCTCAGATTTCATCAAAAATATCTTAATTTGTGTTCCGAAGATGAACGAAGGTCTTACGGGGTTGGAACAACATGAGGGTGAGTAATTACTGACAGAATTTTCATTTTTGGGTGAACTAACCCTTTAAGATATTTTTTATAAAATCTGAGAGATTTCTTTCCCTCTATTGACAGTCCACGAAACTACCACTTTGATGCTTCAAAAAGTTCATAAAGAGATCGTAAAACTAATCCATATGAATTGAGCGGTAAAAAACGATAAAAAATGCTGTATTCTGCTGCCAGACCATTAGATGGCAATGAAACACTATAAATTGGACACGTAATACGCATGTGCATGACCATCGTTTTCAGAAATTCGCGATTTTGTTGTTTACAGATTTCACCCGACTTTTGAAACCCGATTTCAAAAGTTTGCACCCAAAACGCAGTTGTCGTCTAAATGAACGCCCCAAAACGCATAAAAAGTTTTACATTTTTAAACAGCCCTTTAGTTTTCATTGTGTTCAGTTGCTGTTCCTTTGACCTATAGTTTTCCTGTCTGTTTCATTGATTCATCCCATTCGCCTGTTGCCTTGTTAATTAAGTCGTTAGCTCTTTTGTTTGCCCTGTCTATGCTTGAGTTTCCGTTTACCATAACTGATGTGTGCGTTGATGAATATTATATGTGAATAAAAGCCTAAATTAAATCTGTTCAGTGTATAAAGGAATCGTGTCTCTTCTGAAAATTCTGACTAAACCAGTTATCTCTTTATGAACTTTCTGAAGCATCAAAGTAGTAGTTGCATGGAATGTCAATGGAGGAAAAGAAATCTCCCAGATCTCATTAAAATTATCTTCGTTTATTTTTCAAAGATGAACGAAAGTCTCACGGGTTTAGAATGACACGAGGGTGAGTAAATGATGACAGAATTAACCCTTTAAATCTTGCATTATGGATTATGCGTCATCTTTTATAGTCTACTGGTTCCAGACATTAATAAACCCTTGAGGGAGCCTGTTTGATTTTACTCCACATCTGTCTGTCAGTGCATATGCTTCACACTCCATATGTTTCATGCTTTCCATACATTTACACTCCTGGCAAATATCATAGATCAAAACAGCATCTGTCCTCCCCTCTTCTTAATGGATGGAAGGTTCAAAGGGTCATTATCTGACAAACAGCACGCTCTGATCTCAGGCTGTTAACCTCAGAAAACATGTTGTTCATTCTATGAGCTTCATGTATGCAAACATAAACATGACTGCAGCTGAAAGTTCAATGTGTTCACTACGAGGTGCGTTATTCAATGGTTAGAGCTCTAGAAGTGTAGCGTTTTCCCCCAGATAGCTCCATTAACTTTTGGCTATTTCCCCGCCGCTTCATTGCAGATGCATTTAGATTGCAGTTAACTCAACATCTGGTGGAATTTTCATGATAAGGTAAAATAACATTAATGTGAGAGCATGTATAAGACATTTTGAAAGATGTCTCAGTGTATTTTCTGTCCATATAATGAAAGGTTCAGTTTTTTGGACCCCACTGAATGTCACTGTATGGATAAAAACATTCTTTAAAAGATCTTTTTTTGTGTTCCATGGGGAAAAGAAAGTCATTTAAGTTTAGAATGACATGAGGGTGAGTAAATGCTGACAGAATCTTTCATTTTTGGGTGAACTATCCCTTTAAGCATGACACAAGCACATGCTTCAGTCTATATGGGGGAATCAGCGCACTGACGCTCGTCAATGTCACTTAGCAAACTCCATCATATAGATTACTGACACTTCTTTCATGGTTAATGGGAGCTTTACACTACATTAAACACTACTAGAGTGGTGTTTTCCCAAGCGCAACTAAGGGTCTCTTCGGTGGTTGTGATGTAATTTAAAGGTGATTTGTAGCGCATTACTATGTGGTTGCTACGTGTTGTCCTTCCATCAATGTAAATCTGTAGCTGTCTCCCAAATGACGTGCACTGAAAAACGTGTGCACTTTTTTTTTTATCGATTTGAGTAAACTAAACGCAATTTACTGTGTTTATCCAACTGATAAACCAACGTAGTCCAACGTATTTAAATTTGACAAAGGCTACGTCTACATTAATCCGGATTTTGATTGCGTGTTTTCGTTTAAAAACGCTCTCTGTCCACACTCGCGTTTTCAGGCATTTTTTCTAAAGTTTCTCATCCACACTGAAACGTCAGAAAACGCTAAAATCACCTTACTGCGCATGCGTAACTCACAAAAGCTCGAGATGAGACGGAAAAATAAATAATAAAAATTCACTGATGCGTCCAGTTTCCCCGTTTGGGGGTCAGCCCTATGTTCCCACGGCCCTATGTTCCCACATTTCTAAGATTTTTTTTTTTTTTACGATTTGTCTAAACCCCAGTTACGGGTAGGTTTAGGGGTGGGGTCAGGGGTAGGCCATTTGTGGGAACATTGGGCTTGGGAACATAGGCATGATCCCCATGTTTGGTCTAAAACGCTGATGTATTGCCTCAGGACAGCAAATGTGAGTACATTTGCTGTCATCTTTGCAGGACTGTGATATGAAGAGTGTGCAAAGTAACATTTTAGCAACTGTGTGAAAGTGAATGGCACATAACAGGCCAGGCACAATACCAATATAAACATGAATAGGATATCTATTGGTACAATGACTAAACATGCATCGTTTTCAAAAACCTCAGTTTTGACAGTCCACACTACAATGCGAAAACAGCCTTTTCAAATGTATTCACTTTGGAAAGCTTTTTCTAAAAAGCTTAGTTTTCATTAATAAAAAAATGTATTAGTGTGGACAAGGCCAAGGTATCAAAACTTTTGAGAGCAAGTAAAACTCCAAAAAGAAAGAAAATACATTGAGATTTGTTTACAGTGTTAGTGTACTACACACACTATTCACTTTTATGAACTGGACTATGTACCTTACCATTGTCACGTACCATCTTCAACAGTCCAGTCATCTATAGTCAAAATCTACATATCCCAGCATCCCTCCTGTTTATCACCTGCACTGAGGATAAAACCTTTGTTTGGTCTCAACTATGGACAGCAGACTAGGCTACGCTCTACTTTGTGTGTGTGTGTGTGTGTGTGTGTGTGTGTGTGTGTGCGAGTGTTATGAAGCGACGAGAATACTTTTTGTGTGCAAAAAACAAAAATAACGACTTAATTCAAAGATTTCTTCTCTTCTGTGTCAGTCAACGCTGTTCACGTTGTAAACAGTGCAGCGCTTCCGGATTGTGTTGCCAACTGAACGGCTAGAGAAAATGTGTAAGATTTTACATTTGTTATGTGCTTTCAAACGTAAAAATGACTGAAGCAAGAGTCAACCAGGGTTAATAGTCCTGTCATGGAATCATAACTGGACCTGAAAGACTTGTATGGGCGTTTTACAGACTGACGTTTCGTCCACCAACACTCACAGTATCACCAGATCTAAACACTGAGGCCTTGAGTTAATGTTGTTGTCTCTCTCAATCACCCATGGCATTCTCCAGATTATTTCAGTGCTGTTGGCAATGAGAATTCTGCTTTTTTTTCCCTCTCAAAAACGTTGTGAAGAATGTCTTTAAAAAACAAAACATAAATTCCATTGATATTTGCGTGTGTAATCATCTCAAGTGTGCAAATGCTCTTTCGCTGCTGCTAGGAGCTGTTGTGATGAAGGCAGATGTGTCAAAAAGCAGCTGTCTGATTGACTGCCTGTTAAATTCTAATGTTCTATTTGTTATTTACGCTTCTGTTAATCCTGCGTATGGACTCGGGCTCTGATTCGTAATGTGCTTTCTGGTTAAATATTAGCCTGTTGCGTCGTAATGGGCGCTGCAGCTTCTCTGGGGGATTCTTGTGAGTGGAAATGAACATTTTGATAGGGTTCAGTGTTTGCTGAGAGATTACGAGGATCACATTCAACAGCACAAAGCATATATTTTCACAGCTCAGCTTTATTTGTAATTGCTGAGAACATTAAGCCAAGGAAATGGAGCGTGGGGCAATACTGGTTTCAGACAGCCAAACACTCCAGTGAATGGAGCACATGGTTATCAGGTGTATGCCTGTGGACCATTACTGAAATAGTAACACTTTATATTAAGGCTAATGAATTAAGTACACTCAATACGGGTATAAATTGTAATCACTGAATACAAATTACATTGAAAATTGTAGTTTCACCTTACTTTTAGCCTTTTCTAGTTTATCACTTAGATTTGAATAGGAAGGATAATATTTTACTATAGTGATATAAAAATGCAAAGATAATTTTCTTTTTGAAAATTTGTCATCAACAACGTGAAGTACATTAAACATTACATTACATCAGGGTTTCCCAAACTGGGGTTTGTGAAGGAACTACAGGAATTTCTTGAGTTGATGAAAAGGTAATTAAACCATAAAAATGTAAAATTTTAATATAAAAACAATCAACATAAAAGGATTTTTAATTATTTTTTTTATTTGTTATGCTTTGTAAAACTGTACTCATGAAGTCATGATTGAGTATCTTAAAACTTACTATTATATAATTTCTTGGAACCTGATTACGTTTTCCAGATTACATATAATCAGTTTTCAACATTGATATAAAGAAATGTTTTTTGAGCATCAAATCATATTGGAATGATTTCTGAAGGATCATGTGACACTGAACACTGAAGTAATGATGCTGAAAATCCAGCTTTGCTATCACAAGAAAAAATTATATTTAAATATATATTAAAATAAAAAGAGACTACTCTCAAAAACATTAAAACACCTTACCAACCCAAACTTGTGTACAGCAGTGTATTATGAACCAAAAATATAGTTTTACAGCATTTAATAATTCTTTCGTTACTTTTACATTTTCAAAATTGAGATTAATTAATTTTCAATTAATTGTTAAATTAATGTATAACTGAACAAATGAATTAACGATGAACAGTAGCATATTTATAAATTATTAATAAATGTTTGTTCATTGTCAAAATTATATATATATATATATATATATATATATATGTGTGTACTGTGTATATGTTCATTGTTCATGACTCCTAATGCTTTATGTTAATAAATCAAACCTTATTCGAAAGTGTCACTGAAAAAAGTGTAACATGTACCATGAAACATCTCTGCTGGAACAGCTGGTCTGTTGTCATTCACAATGAATGCATTGGTCCTTGCGTGTAGTGAAGAGGATATGAAAACACTGAACACAAAATGCTGGGAAAATAAACTTTATTAGACCACTGCATCCAATTAATCTGTAAAATTTGGCGGTTGTATAAAAGAGCTACCCTCACAAGGGAGAAAGATGCATTTTGTTTTATATTAAATAATTTATGGGCAGGAACTGCCACAGGAAAAGCAAGCAAAAACAGAAACAGAACAATTTTAGTGGCCATTTCTAAACAGAGTCTAGAAGAATCACGTGGTCGGATTCACGCTCACACACTCCAAGTGCATGATCTGCAAGCACATGATCTATGATGTATCAGCCAGCTTTATGAATACATTGCAGTTCCATTGTTAATGCTTAACAGCACTGAGAGGCTATCACTTCAGAAAACATTAATATGTAGATGTAAACGCCTCATGATTCCATTTAGCAAAAGACTGAACATTGAAATTCATATAATTCATTCATATAAAGTGTATTGCTCATAGTGAAGGCACTTAAGCCTGGTAAACAATAATAAATAATGCCAGTAAAAATAGGATTAAGTCTGACTGCCATTTACAAAACTTCCTTACAGTATCATATGGCTAAGAAAAATAAAAACAGTGTGGGAAAAAAGGTAGTAAGAATAATATTATCAGCCAAACCAACCATGAAGGGCTGTCGGAGCAGCTGACAGGCTACATTTTTACACTACACTGCATAATTTCGAATATTATTGTGTGAGAGCATGTGACTGAGTGAATGAAGATGGCTGATAATGATATCAGGCTATTTAACCAAGGCATTACACAAGCTTAATCATGTGAAACACCCCTAGCAGAACCACAAAATATATTGCTAATGAGAGCTAGGCACTTTGTATAATATTTGTCAAGATTTAACAGTCAGATCCTGACTCTGCAATTAGCACTTGCGATCCATCATTAGCGTGATGACAAGCCTGTGTGAGGTCGGATTACTGCAGTATGTGTTAGCCACAGGAAGTGATTAGAATGTTAATGGGATATTCACCTAAAAATCATTCACTCACCCTCATGTCGTTCTGTCGTTCTTTTGCGGAACACCAAAGAAGAACAGAAAGTGGAAAAACAGTTTTAGTCCATAATATGAATGCCAATGGGGTCCAAAACAACCCCATTGGACCCCATTGACTTTCAATGTGTAGGCATTAAAAAAAGTGTTCCACAGAAGGAGGAAATAAAGTCATGCAGGTTTAGAATGGCACGAGGGTGCGTAAATGACAAGATTTTCATTTTTGGTTGAATTATCACTTTAAATATGCCCAAAGAACCATGTACACGCCTGTTTTAAAAGGCATGCTTGAGCGTCACAGCAACAGGACCTTCCTGGGATGTGGAACCGATCAGAAGAGGTTGTCTGAAGGACACGGCCTTCATCATACAAGCCCCACCCTTAGAAAGGCAGTAGTAGACCCAGGCGTCGAGTCTCAGCGTTGGGTCTGGGGATGCGGGGGTCGCTGGGATGGATGAGACGATCGAGATGGGTTCAGAGAGATCACTGATGCTCCCCGTCACAGCTCGCCCTTCCAGTAACCACTCATTACCTGCAGAGGAAAACAACATTTAGTGTTTGACATTTCTGGCTGATGTTTGTATGAAGGGCATTGGCTCCTGAAGTACCATGTGTTTGGGTGTCAAATAACACACATACACCTGCCAAGGCAATGAATATTTCATCAAATATATCATCTCCCTCTTGATAGGGACTTTCATATATGTGGTCAAAGGAAATGCCTTTAGTTAGTGGTTTTGCACTGCAGCGTGTACCAGGTGTGTGTCACTGGCCTTGAATCAAGGGCAGGCCACTAAGACAAGTGCCAGATAGAATTAGGACAGTGTCCAATCAAATGATCCCCAGTGAGAGCTAAAACAGGAGAGGACGTGAGCAAAGACCCACAGAACTGAGTTTATGCAATATCAGCCACCTGGAGGTGCAGATAAGTATCACATACATTGTATATTGTATGTTAATTTTCATTAAAAATATTAAAAAAAACTACCCCATTTTGGAGTTTTCAAGTCTCTTCTGCTAACCAAGGCTGCATTTATTTTATCACAAATTCAGTAAAAACAGCAATATTGTGAATTACCATTTTAAAAATAAATAAAAAATTTAAATGTTAAAAATATGTTTCAAAATACCCCACAGATATTTTTATATAGCATGTTCAAATTGTCACTTTTTGAGGGTGAGCAAAAACGCACCATTTTGTGTCTGTCCCTTTAAATGCAAATGAGCTGCTGCTCCCAGCACAGGGGGCGGAGCTTCAACAGCATGCATGGACATGCACTGAAAATTTCAAACACTTTTAGCCTTTTATGTTGAAACCAGATTCAGACAATGATGGAGAGACTCAAGAAGAAGTGACAACATGTAGAATGCAACAGCACATTTCTGAATGGTTAGTTGATGAATTTAATGTAGCTTATGTGTAGTTACCTTCTAGTCATTGATTAGCATATTCTGTCATGATAATCTATAAATCGCGTTCCTGGGGGCGGGGTTTATGTAAATGTTAGGGTTTGTGATGTCACTAACCCAGGAGAAATCTCGTGTAGTCCCTACCAGCCGTTTGTTGTTTGAACTTTGATCGTCGTAACTTTGCAGATGTTGTTTATGCTCAAACAGCAACATTACACACTAACTAAAATCAAAAAAGTGAAATCATAATCAACCACCCCTTTAATATTTAAAGTAATTAATTCATGTGATGGGAAAGCTGAATTTTCAGCATCATTACTCCAGTCTTCAGTGTCACATGATTCTTCAGAAATCAGTCTAATATGCTGATTTGGTGCTCAAGAAACATTTCTCATTATTATCAATGTTGCTTAATATTTTTGTGAAAACCGTGATACATTATTTTCAGGATTCTTTGTTCAAAAAGACAGCAAATATTTGAAATGGAAATCGTTTGTATCGTTATAAATGTCTGTTTCTTTTGATCAATTTAATCAGTCATTTTTTTGTCACCCTTGATGGCACTTTCCCCAGTCTCCATTAATTTCTGACCCTGCTGATATAACTATTTACATAATGATAATATTTTTCCAAGAAAACAAGATTTCAATTCACATGTGTATTTACATATAACACAAAACAATTAACACTGCTAACTAATACACACGCAAAGCCACCCACAAACAAGCACTCACGGTAATGTGGTGCATAATTACAGTCAATCAATCAAAGTCAGACAGAACTATTCCCATTTCTGAGAATGTTACGCCCACAGACAATCAGGCTTTTTTTGGGGGTCCTAATGGGCATCTTTGTTCTAATTATGCAGCGTCGCCCCCCCCCGGGACTTTTTGCCACTTCAACTATGACCACTTTCGTAAACTAATTAGGTGCTTGTTTATTGGATGGTAAAACGTTCTGGTGCAGAGCGGAGACAAACAACCAAAGTGATGAGCAGAAGTCGTCTCTGGTGACTGAGCTGATTATCAATCGCGGAAGATGTGCGTTCGGAAGGGATTGATGTTTTTGTGAAGAAGAACTGAGACAAAAGACAACAGGAAAGACAAATGTTGCAGCAGACGGACAGAGTGAGGCAGAAATGATGATGCTAAAAAAAGAGAAAGAGAGAGATAGGAAGGGTAAGATAGAATGAAGGGATGACCGTGTGTTGGGATGCATAGAGGAATTGTTTATTTATCCTTGGATCGTCTCCCAGTACGGCCAGCTGGTCCCTGAAGCCTGCTGAAAATGTGTGAACACAGCAATCCAGCAAACAAAACACTACAGTTCACCCCACGGAGATGCCCCAGAGGAATAATATACAAGGTGCGAAAACCGCATGTAAATAAATGCGTTTTACATAATATTCATTGCTAGGGATTGAAATTGATAGCTATTAAAGATGCTCTTTTTCGATAAATTTGATTTTGTACTTCAGCTTCACGATATACCGGAATTTTTTTTTTGTGAAATGGGCTGCGATTTAATTAAGTAAATACATGTGCTACCGGGTTCAAAATGAAGCATGTTATTTACACACGTGTAGTTTATGATAAAGTCTCAGTCTCAGAACGGCTTAGTTAATTTACTGTGAATCAAGCTATTCTGAGACACTGTGAGCTACACACATGCAAATGAACATTCAGTGCTTTTACTCTGTGAGGGTACATGTCAGCGATGTACTAAAAACGGAAAAGTTGTTCCTTTGTACAGACGACAGCACTGTCAAAATGATTCCCATTCACATGGATCTGCAAAACGGTTAAAAACGCTGTATTATGCTGTCAGACTAGTAGTTGTCAATGTCACTTTGTAAAGAAACAATACGCACCTATTGTAACGATTATGTTCTTTCTGTCTGCACCTGTTCTTGTTAGTCCTAATTAGTTTAATCTTTCTTCACCTGTGCCTGTTTAGTTCCCTCATTCACCTTGTGTATTTATACTCCCTGTTCTGTTCAGTCCCTTGTTGGTTCTCATTAATGTTAGTAGTGGTTATGTCTGTCCTGCTTGAACTAATCAAGTAAAGTTTGTGTTTACACTGATCTTCGTCTCGTGCCTTCAACTACCACCACAGCGTTACACCTATAGACTAAACACACAATATGCATGCGCATGACGTCACCGTTTTGAAAAACGTGCACTTTGAAACCTGTTTTCAACAGTTTGTCTTTTTAGGCCCCCAAAACTCCATTGTCTATTGGCCAAAACGCATAATTCTTTAAGGGGGGAGTGTACCTGTTTATTTGCAGGCAACCTGTCAAAATATAAGCTTAATGGTAAACTATTTGAAAATGAAGATGTGAATATTATTATTGTAATTCTACAGTAAAAAATAAAATGTATTATTTAAATATATTTAATAATAGTCAAAATAAAATCATAATAAATACAAAATTTGGTTACATTTGAATTGTTCAAAAACAGTGTGAATGTGGCCTATGATATTTTTTTAATGATTTTTTTTCTAACTTTAGTTAGTGTGTAATGTTGCTGTTTGAGCATAAATAACATCTGCAAAGTTCCGACGCTCAAAGTTCAAAGCAAAGGGAGATATTTGCTTTTAAAGAAATTGCTTTTAAGGACTACAACAAACGGCTAGTAGGGACTACACGAGATTCCTCTGGGGTTAGAGACATCACAAACCCTAACATTTAAATAAACCCAACCCCCGGGATTCGGGAACACGATTTATAGATTATCAAGACAGAATATGCTAATCAATGACTAGAAGATAACTACACATAAGCTACATTAAATTCATCAACTAGCTATTCAGAAATGTTGTCTACATGTTGTCACTTCTTCTTGAGTCTCTCCAGCTTTGTCTGACTCCGGTTTGAATATAAAAGGCTAAAAGTTTTTGAAATTTTCAGTGCGTGTCTGTGTGAGGTAATCGGAGCTGCTAACCAGGCATAGACCGTAAAAAAAATATGGACGTAGTGTCCGTGACGTCACCCGTAGGTTTCTGAAGCCTAAAGTGGGCGTGGCCAAACGTCGCCATCCCGAATTTATTTATTTTTACAGTCAGACAATTAGCTGAGATAACGTGACGGGCCGGCTAACAAACAGTAGACAAACGGCTAATGATGACTAATGACCACTGCAGTGGGAATCCACCTGTCACTCAAAAGTGGACACCCTTGTTTATGCAGAAATTTAAGGCTTAATATAATTTAAACGGATGAGTTATAAAAAAATTCACCCCCCTCACAGTTGTCATGAAGGGCAAAATTAGCTATATAGACCAAAGCCACTTTTTGCACCAGGCTGTAAACGTGTTTTTTTCTGCTTTAAAGTTGGGCATTTTAACATGGGGGAGTTACAGATTTGACTCACTTCTGCACCCAGCCTCAAGCGGCCAGTCGATGAATTGCCGTTGAATTCACTTCCGTGTTGGTTTCAAGAGAGAGACAGGGAGGTTGCCTCTTGCTGCTAACACAAGCTCTTGAAGCTCCGCCCTCAGCAGCTCATTTGCATTTAAAGGGACAGATGGTGCGTTTTTGCTCACCACAGAGATTTATTTTACATCTTGTGAAAAGGGCATTAGACCACCCCTTTAACTCTATGGTTTGATTTGATTCTTGTAAATAGTAAACCCAAGTATGAATGAACACACAATTTGGTACTATATGGTTATCCGGACCACACCAGACCACACGTGACCACAACCGCTCTTGGTTGGTCGTAACCCCAGTGACGGGTAGGTTTAGGGGCGGGTTGGGGTAGGTCATCACATGTGGTCCGGATAACCGTATAGTACCCACAATTTTTTCAAGTTGTTGTTCAGCCCTAAAAGGTTATTGCACTTTGAAAAAAATCCTCTGCTTTTTTGGGGTGAAATTTGGTCACCCCAATCATTCATTCTTTCCAAACAGAGCTATTTAAGTCACCTAGTGAAACTTCCTGTATTTTTTCATATTGCAAAAAAACGAAATGTAATTTTTTCCAATATCATGCATGCCTATTTTGTACCTTCTGCAGAAAGGCTCCAGAAACTAGGGGCTTCTTCGGTCAGCTTAGTCCCAGTCGGTAGCGCCAATTTCAGCAAAAGAGTGACTGACTGCCCTGAAGAAACTGTGATTGATGGCATGGTAAGAACTGGGGCTGATTTGGGAAGCTTGGGAAGCTTTTTGACAGCAGGCGTGTTGCTGGTAGCAGTTGTGAGGATAGAATCAACCTCTGCTTTCCCTACAATGGGAAACTGGTGCAAAAAGTTAGAGAAAACAATGAGACAATTATTAAGAAGGACAAATGTCAAATGACAACCCACAAATGGGAACTCACCAAAGAGACCGTTTTGGTCTCCAGGTCAAGGACTTTGATGTGATGGTTGTTGGTGTCTGCCACATACAGCAGTTTTCCTCCCTCACCCACACATAGGCCTCCGGGTTCGTTGAAGCTGGACTCCAGAAAGCCTGGGCCAATCCCGTTCCCAGCCTCCCCTGTGCCTGCCAGCAATTTGCACTGCTTAGTCTTTGGATCCACCTCTTTGATCTGCAACAGAGAAGCTCTTTGACCATTGGTAGTTTAACTAGGTGTTTGCCCATTTAAAAACTTGCAACATTTTATGACAATATGTATTGTACAACATGTTCTGCAAGTTGCTTTACTAATTATTTTTTAAAGAGTGGCATGATTCCCAAATAAAAAGTGGAAGAAGAGAGAAAAAAATAAAAAAATAAAACAGGGATGATGCACAAAATAATTCCCTTTTTTGTCAAATGTTTTGCTTAAAAAGTTGAAGCTGTCTTTCATTAAAACCAATGACATTTAGTTTGATATTTTATTTAATCCAATAACATTCATTTTTAAAATGCTGCTTAAATATATATTGGGGCCACTGCACTACAGTTGAATTCATTTATGCAAATAAATCCTGAATAATTAAAGGGTAAGTTTACCCAAAAATGAAAATTGTCATTAATTACTCACCCTTATGTCGTTCCAAACCCGTAAGACTTTTGTTCATCTTCAGAACACAAATGAAGATTTTTTTTAATGAAATCTGAGAGCTGAAATTTATGAAATCAATGGAATCCCTCCATTGACAGTCTATGCAACTACCACTTTCAAGCCCCAGAAAGGTAGTAAAGACATCATAAAAGTAATCCATGTGACCCAAGTGGTTTAACCTCAATTTTATGAAGCGACACAAGTGCTTTGTTTGCACAAAAAACAACATAATTTACCACTTTATTTACAAAATATTACGCTCCAGGGTGAACGACATGAGGGTGAGAAATTAATGACAGAATTTTATTAAAAGTATAAAAATATCACCTAGGCCTACAATATTGTTAAATAGAAATCACACACACACACATACACACACACGTTTGTGTGTCCGGTGCAAAGACTGACCTTGTGATTGTAAGAATCTGCGACATAGAGGAGGCTGCTGTCCTCATTCCAGGACACTCCTAATGGATGTTGCAGTTTTGCATCTATGCCCTTCCCATCAACGTCCCCAAATGCAAACAGGTTCTGCTCAACATAAAGAAAACACGATCTTAAAGGGCCATGCATGATTTCTTGACTGCTTACCCATGAGAACAACGTTACGCTTTGATGCAAAGTTGTGAGAACGTATAAATGATCCTTTTCTGTTTATTTACTCAATTTGGTTAGCGCTCAACAGCGCTGTGGTGGTCTAATGTACAAAATAAGTTACTGAACATCACAAGGGGGAAAAAAAAGCTCATTAATCCAGTGACCAAATATGGTGAAACCCAATCCGTTCTCATTCTCTGACTGACTCAAAGGAAATCTAGCAGATCTGAAAAATGTCTCGACTGCTCCGAGAAATGGAGAAAAATTGTTTCTCATTCAAATCGCCTAGGGTTCATTAAGTGATAAAAATTGCTCCACGACTTTATTTATTAAACGTCTCCCTGCATTACAGCAAGCGTTGGGGATCTTGCAGTGCCAAACAAACTTGTTCAAAAAACTGATTTATGCATGCAAATGTGACTTGCAATCAACTGTGATAATTTATGACCCCATAAAAATTCAACTCTCTCCATATGGTGTGATTTTCCTAAAGTGAACTGGATAAAAACACCCTCCTTCCCTTATAAAGTATGTGCAGGGAAGACAAATTGCTCAGAAGGGTTGAGAAATGATCTGATACTGATCAGAAGAAATAAAGTCTGCTTGACCAAAGATCTGAGTCCTCCCAAAAAAACAGAAGTGCAACACGTTTAAACTTCTTTCTTTGTATCTGATTGTTTTAGAAGTCATTGCATTAACCCGGCAGCTTTTGCATTGTTCAACAAAACTAAAATGATGTATAAAGAAGCTCTAACTTGTAAATAGAAAAGAGATTTAAAACTTTATAATAAAAAAAAGTTTATAAACTTAAATCTACATGTAAACAACCTGTTTAAAATGTGTACACGTTCTACTAGTTCTTAAACTAAAATGATTAAAAATAGTTGATGTAAATTGAAATAAAATGTAAATATTAGATGAAAAACTTTACTAAACTAAAAGTTAAAGTACTAAAGTTACTAAAGTTAAAACTGAAATATAAAACAAATCACAGCAAAAACTAATAAAACTGACAAAATTATATAACAAAATGATTGAAACCTAAACTAAAATACACTCACCTAAAGGATTAATAGGAACACCATACTAATACTGTGTTTGACCCCCTTTCGCCTTCAGAACTGCCTTAATTCTACGTGGCATTGATTCAACAAGGTGCTGAAAGCATTCTTTAGAAATGTTGGCCCATATTGATAGGATAGCATCTTGCAGTTGATGGAGATTTGTGGGATGCACATCCAAGGCACGAAGCTCCCGTTCCACCACATCCCAAAGATGCTCTATTGGGTTGAGATCTGGTGACTGTGGGGGCCATTTTAGTACAGTGAACTCATTGTCAATGTTCAAGAAACCAATTTGAAATGATTCGAGCTTTGTGACATGGTGCATTATCCTGCTGGAAGTAGCCATCAGAGGATGGGTACATGGTGGTCATAAAGGGATGGACATGGTCAGAAACAATGCTCAGGTAGGCCGTGGCATTTAAACGATGCCCAATTGGCACTAAGGGGCCTAAAGTGTGCCAAGAAAACATCCCCCACACCATTACACCACCACCACCAGCCTGCACAGTGGTAACAAGGCATGATGGATCCATGTTCTCATTCTGTTTACGCCAAATTCTGACTCTACCATCTGAATGTCTCAACAGAAATCGAGACTCATCAGACCAGGCAACATTTTTCCAGTCTTCAACTGTCCAATTTTGGTGAGCTCGTGCAAATTGTAGCCTCTTTTTCCTATTTGTAGTGGAGATGAGTGGTACCCGGTGGGGTCTTCTGCTGTTGTAGCCCATCCGCCTCAAGGTTGTGCGTGTTGTGGCTTCACAAATGCTTTGCTGCATACCTCGGTTGTAACGAGTGGTTATTTCAGTCAAAGTTGCTCTTCTATCAGCTTGAATCAGTCGGCCCATTCTCCTCTGACCTCTAGCATCAACAAGGCATTTTCGCCCACAGGACTGCCGCATACTGGATGTTTTTCCCTTTTCACACCATTCTTTGTAAACCCTAGAAATGGTTGTGCGTGAAAATCCCAGTAACTGAGCAGATTGTGAAATACTCAGACCGGCCCGTCTGGCACCAACAGCCATGCCACGCTCAAAATTGCTTAAATCACCTTTCTTTCCCATTCTGACATTCAGTTTGGAGTTCAGGAGATTGTCTTGACCAGGACCACACCCCTAAATGCATTGAAGCAACTGCCATGTGATTGGTTGATTAGATAATTGCATTAATGAGAAATTGAATAGGTGTTCCTAATAATCCTTTAGGTGAGTGTATATAAATAAAAGTTAATTTAAAATGATTAATTAACACTATAATACTTTATAAACAATACTACAAAAAACATATATATCTATTATACTAGATGTCATTTAGCATTAATATTATTAAAATCACTTGAATCTATTAAAGTCCCCCTGTGGTGAAAATCAAGCTTTTAATGTTGTTTATATGTCTATGTGGTGTTTTTAATATGCTTTAAGACAAACCATGTGCAAATTCGCAAGTCAACACCATTTCTGAGTATTTTCTCCTTAAAACTGCAGTGAACAAAAGACAGTCTCAAAAACGCGGTTTGAAATCGCTGGTGTTTGTGACGTCACAAACTAGCTTGTAACCAATCACGTCAACGATTGGATCTCTGAGCTGGTGTAAGTGAGTGGAGGCGGGGCTAATTTGCATATTCATAGAACCATGTATACTAAATGAGGCAAGGGTGTAGAGGAAGGTTTCCAAGGAAAAAAAAACGTTTAAATTTGGTGCATAAATCATAAAAAGGATGAGAAACACTAATATTTAACATTTTAGAGAGTTGACCTGGAAACATGGCAGGTAGGGCTTACCATAGGGTCTCTCTCTCCCCCCACCACATGTTTGACTGCTCCGTCCTTCAGCGAAAGGCTACGAATAGTGCTGCTCTCACTGTCTGCGATGAAGAGACATTTCCAGGGCTCTGTTGGGGCAAGAGCCAGGCCTGACGGCTGGGCCAGTCCCGCTTTATGAGGGTACGAGTTATTTCTGTTCTCCTCATTCCCACTGCCCGCAAAGCGCACACATGTTCCTTTTTTGCTGTCGCTGGAAAAGGCATTAGACAAAGATGGATAAGTCTGATTAAATTGAAGGGTTACGTAGCTCTTAATTTGGCTGACTCTAAAAGAAAAGCCAGAATTGTGATAAAATGGACAAAATATCCACAATTAGGAGTTAATAGCATGTAAGAGCAAAAACAAATGTTGCCAAAAAGTCTTAAACAAAATCATTATATTTAATAAAGTAGTTCCCCCCCACACAAGTTCTTTATCAGAGATATTAAAGCTGTTATCAGTTCTCACAACGACTCTAAAAACGTCAAGGGAAATGTTACACTAGCGAACAGAACACAAAGTTAATGGTTCACTTTGTATCAGGACGATCAGAACGATTTCCGCCAACAGCGAACTGTGTGGCTGCCCAGAAAATGACATCACTTGGGCAGTCCCGTGGCCTCTTTACATGAATGTTGCCTTGTCTGTACAGAACTGACATGAGGAGTACACAGGGAGAAGAGCTCACCTCCCTTTGGGAAGCTTCCCGTCCTCCAGGAAGAGAGCCCAGATCTGATGCGTTCCTGCCATGGCTATCCACAATATATCACCACCTGCATAAACACAAACACACGGTATCAAAGAGTAAACATCTTACGTTTTCTACAATATATTGATGTTGATTATCTTGCTAAACATAACAGAACAAATTCTTAGTCAAGTGTGCATGAAACAAGGGTAAACAAGATTTCAATCTCAAACATGCACAAACTTCTTATTCACATTTGATCCCTTTGGGCTACATGAAGATCACTTTATTAGATCTTTTTTTAGATTTTTTTTATTGCAATATTATAAATAATATATAACAAATATTTGTTGTTTATTTTTAGTTATATTAAAAGTAAATAAATAAACTATGCAATTACTAATAATAAATGAATTAATAATTATACAAATAAAAAGGTAACATTTTGTGGAAAAAGACAAAGTACCGAAATGATTTAAAGCACTGGAAACAGAAAAGCACAGAGTGACCTGTACCGATAAATCGACATTTGAAATCATTTTAAGAATTGTGTGGAGGGGCACTAATACTCGAGAGTATTGCAATGCATTTTCGCTTAGAGGAATCAGAAATGAAGGGCTCTGTACTTGTGTCTAACAATAGACCTCTAATGGTACTGCGCTTATCAGGGACAATTTCTTTGCTGGGCTGGAGCCTAACTACACGCATTCATGAAAGAGTTGAGCCAGAGGGAAAGAAACAGTGAGGGAAAGAGAAATTGAAAAGGTTTGACATGGAGAGGAAGGGACCAGAACTCTCCTCCTCATGCTGGATTTTCAAAGGGATCGGAGATGGATAGAAACAGTAAAAACAGAGAATGAGCCAAAGTGGATCAAAGACAAAGACGTGCTGCAGGATTTCAACATTACAATTAAACTTCGAGGAGGAAAACAGATGGTTAGATGGTTAAGGAAACAATATGAAGTGGCAAATATAAAATATTACAGTAGGTATTGGTTTGTACTACACAAACAAATGCTTCAGATGATCTCATTCTACTTGAGCTTCCAATAATTTATTATTCCAATGATTAAATAAATGTATATATGTGTACATGTATACATGTGTGGGTGTGCGTAGAAAGAAAGAAATAACTTAAAAAATATTATAATGCTAACCAAGGCTACATTTATTTGAGCAAAAATATAGTAAAAACAGTAGAATTGTGAAATATTATTACAATTGAAAATAACTGTTTTCTATTGAAATATATTTTAAAATGCAATTTAATCCTGTGATAGCAAAGTTACATTTTCAACAGCCATTACTCCAGTCTTCAGTGACATGATACTTTACATTGTATACACTATATATATATATATATATATATATATATATATATATATATATATACACACACTCACCTAAAGGATTATTAGGAACACCTGTTCAATTTCTCATTAATGCAATTATCTAATCAACCAATCACATGGCAGTTGCTTCAATGCATTTAGGGGTGTGGTCCTGGTCAAGACAATCTCCTGAACTCCAAACCGAATGTCAGAATGGGAAAGAAAGGTGATTTAAGCAATTTTGAGCGTGGCATGGTTGTTGGTGCCAGATGGGCCGGTCTGAGTATTTCACAATCTGCTCAGTTACTGGGATTTTCACGCACAATCATTTCTAGGGTTTACAAAGAATGGTGTGAAAAGGGAAAAACATCCAGTATGCAGCAGTCCTGTGGGCGAAAATGCCTTGTTGATGCTAGAGGTCAGAGGAGAATGGGCCGACTGATTCAAGCTGATAGAAGAGCAACTTTGACTGAAATAACCACTCGTTACAACCGAGGTATGCAGCAAAGCATTTGTAAAGCCACAACACGCACAACCTTGAGGCGGATGGGCTACAACAGCAGAAGACCCCACCGGGTACCACTCATCTCCACTACAAATAGGAAAAAGAGGCTACAATTTGCACAAGCTCACCAAAATTGGACAGTTGAAGACTGGAAAAATGTTGCCTGGTCTGATGAGTCTCGATTTCTGTTGAGACATTCAGATGGTAGAGTCAGAATTTGCCGTAAATGGAATGAGAACATGGATCCATCATGCCTTGTTACCACTGTGCAGGCTGGTGGTGGTGGTGTAATGGTGTAATGGTGTGGGGGATGTTTTCTTGGCACACTTTAGGCCCCTTAGTGCCAATTGGGCATCGTTTAAATGCCACGGCCTACCTGAGCATTGTTTCTGACCATGTCCATCCCTTTATGACCACCATGTACCCATCCTCTGATGGCTACTTCCAGCAGGATAATGCACCATGTCACAAAGTTCAAATCATTTCAAATTGGTTTCTTGAACATGACAATGAGTTCACTGTACTAAAATGGCCCCCACAGTCACCAGATCTCAACCCAATAGAGCATCTTTGGGATGTGGTGGAACGGGAGCTTCGTGCCCTGGATGTGCATCCCACAAATCTCCATCAACTGCAAGATGCTATCCTATCAATATGGGCATATATTTATAAAGAATGCTTTCAGCACCTAGTTGAATCAATGCCATGTAGAATTAAGGCAGTTCTTAAGGCGAAAGGGGGTCAAACACAATATTAGTATGGTGTTCCTAATAATCCTTTAGGTGAGTGTATAGTGTGAATATCATGTTGTTACCCTACTCTTACACCAAAACATCTGTAAGTCTTCGAACACATCTGACCTGATGGGACATTGGTTACACATGATTTGGCACTGCAAGGACGATCAGCTGTCCCTCCTGTCTCCCTGTAGCTGTCTTTACTTCATGGACTAGTTTTTTTTACACAGAGAGTTATGTTATCTTTGTTAGTTTTATGCCAAACAGAGTAATATCATCTTCTGGTTTGTTTAGGAAAAATGTTATACATCCTAACCCTTGTCCCTGCCAGTGTCAGTTTCTGACCATTTACACATTGCTGATGTGTAAATGTAGGCGACCATATATTAATTTGATCAACTTTCTGGCGTCAATGATCTGTAACGAGGAGCACTTGCAGCTTAGTTATTAAATGGTCTTTTGGACTGGAGAAAGCTTTTATTCAAAAGAGGAAAAATGATTTTATGACCACTTTAAATCAAACATTTAAATTGATTGCTGCATTCAATTACAAAGAAAAAGGAAAGGAAAAGTGATAGGCACAGGATACAGAGATATCTTGTTTTTTTCAGTAGAAGAGCCTTCAAGAAAATAGCCGATTGTTCAGGGAACGGACCTAATGCACACCGGGGACTCAATGAATGTGCTCCAAACACACACTGACTAAATCAGGCACACAACACACAGACCACTTTAAACGTCTCTTGGTCATCTAATGCTAATCACATCCATTTCTTCAGCAGTTTAATAGAACGACATGACTGAATAATGCACAGTGATTGAATAATGGCTTCAATGTAAAGTAATGTTTCAGAAGCATGTAAAATTAAATTGTCTAGACCTGTGGGACGTCTTGCTCTGCATAAAGATATTACTGCAAAACAAAAAGAGGCAATCTGTGACGAAACAGTTTGCTCGAGGCACCATTTATCGAAACCACAGCCACATGAGTGCTTTCTGATCATATCTTTTTCTTTTTCTTTGGTGTTGTGGTTTAACTCAGGCAACACCACAACATTCAGCTCTGTGTCTCTGGTTAGCAACTGACAGACCACACAATTTACTTCAGGGCTGCTGCCAAACAACAAGAGGCCATTTTAGCAGAACAAAGATCTTTTTGCACCCCTCACCATACACACTTGTGAAAATCAAAGGCGAGCGTGGTATCTACAAAGCGAAGACTTCTGAGAACAACCTGATTAAAGAATCCAAGATCGACCAGACAGATAGAGAGAAGATGTGAAGAATATGTGAGAGGGAGAAAAAGGGACGTATAAAATGCTCCCGGCAGAATAATAAAACGCAGATTCACCAGATATTACATTTTATGAGCAAGGTAAGGAAAAAAAAAGGACAAAGTGACCCTTATTCTAAAGGAAGGAGCAGAGTGCACTGGAAGAGGATGGCCAGTGAAAGTACCTGTGTTGCCAAGGGTAACATCCCAGGGAGAGCTGATTGGCTGTTGTGTTCCCAGTGCTCCGCCTTCTTTATCTGTGCCTTGCACGCCAATGCCGGCTAAGGTCGAGACCTTTCCTTCTGAAAGGTTGATCTAGAGAAGAAGAAGAAGAAGAAAAAAAAGTCAAATTCTATTGAGAACAGATACAAGCACTATCATGGCACCTTTTTTCCAAGCACCAATCAGAGTGAATTTGGGTTAGAGATGCCAGCAGAACTAGCTTGACCTGATTCCGCTGATTTACCTTTCTAACAAGGTGGTTCTCCGTGTCAGCCACGTAGACCGTGTCTCCCTTTATGAACACCCCTTGTGGGGAGCTGAATTGTGCCTCAGACAAATTTCCATCTCGTCTCCCACTTGAGGGACCTAAAAAATGGCAAAGATAAACCAGTCTAAAAGTAGACTAAAATAGCCTCAAAACATTCACCAAGGAATAAAAAAAACAGCCTTTCTATACTTAAAAATAGGGCTGCCATTGCCAACTACCCCATTCATTATAGAACCATACAATATTTACAGCAATAGAATTGAGTTTCATATTAAATTAATACAGGATGCCATTTGCACATTATTTTACACCAAACAGCTACAGAGAATGTCCTTTTTCCAGCAAAGACATTCAGAATTTTGCTTTAATATGTATCAATAAAAAGATTATGCATGGGACTGTTTATTAATTAAGAAATAAAATCACGTAAAATGTAACCCCACTAATTACATTACTGCTACTAAATCAAATTACTATTTTTATTACTCAAAAGACACTATGTATGTATTAATGTATGTAATGTATTCATATATTGTGCACTTTCATGTGTTTGAAAGAAGTAATATAATTTAAAATGTCATTTATTCCTGTGATGGCAAAGCTGAGTCTTCAGTGTCACATGATCCTCCAAAAGAATTTTTGCAACAATGTAAGTCTTTACGGTCACTTTTTGATCAATTTAATGCATCCTCGCTGAATTTGGAAACTCTGCTCAAAAAGTGTGTATTACCAGGTCTTACCCCCTACAGAGTGCAGCACCTGCCCAGTATTGGAGACCACCAAAATCCTGTGGTGTCCCGTGTCGGCAATAGCCAACCGCTTGCTACTGGGGTCCATGGCTATTTTCCCAGGGAAAGAGAGGATGGAGGGAGGTAGGGAGTCTCTATAAAGTCTGATTCCCACAGCGTGGTCCTTGAGCAGCCCTTGTTCTCTGTAGTGCTTGAGGGCAGCAGCAGTGAAAAGGAAGAGCCGTTCTCGATGACCTTCACCTACCAGTGAGAAAAGCAGGTTTCCCCTGGGTCCCAGCAGCACCAGTGTGGGCCAGCAGGACACCTCCAGCTCCTGCCATAGACGAGCATCGCTGTCGTTCACTACGGGATGGGTGATGTCATATCTCAACACCGCACTGCGTATGTTCTGTAGGATTTTCTCATTGGGGAATTTAGCCGAGTGCACACCTACGACAACCAGACCGTCTGCAGAGATGGAAAAGAAGAGAAATGCAATATACAGCATTTATAGAGGGTTTGATGCTGAATAGCAGCAGCTCACATTTAGAAAAATCTTATTATGGAATATTGTAGTGTTTATTATAAATAATGTATGCATGCACTTCATTATTTTTGTCCCCTCATAATCTTTAATCAAAATAACCCCCCCCCCCCACACACACACACTTGCAGCAACAGCTCTTCTCTGTGATGACAACCTGTCACTCACATGAGATCACAACGATCCAATCAATTCCAAATGGACAAAACCATATCCTAAATATTTTCTTGTTCGAAAAGCCGTTTCACTCGAATATAAGTCACAATAAAGAAGAAAAGACTTGTGAAGCAAGTGATCCTGACTTTAAAATAATAAAACTATTAAAAACAATACAAATTCAGACTGCTTTATCAGATAGCACTTGATACTCTCTTAAATGGGGATGAAAAAAAAGAAGTTCTTTTTCCTACCAAAACCTGCTGGCCTTAGAAGACTTTTTATTAAAATGCTCTGAGGTACATTTAGGTTTCAAAGTTATCCTAAAATGTCCTTTTTAGAGAACGTTTATTAAATAATAAATGTTTAATCTGTTTAATCTCTCTGTCTGGCCCTAAATCAAAAGGAAACTGTCTTTAATTTAATTATTTAAATGTATTTTTTGCCTAATTGGTTTTTGTGGACACTTTATTTTTTTTTTTTGAACATTCAAAGAAAATCTATTCAGGTTACACAAAGCTGTTCATTCTTATCTCATCAAACAATGCGTGGAAGCATGTTGCGTTGGTGTATGCTTCTGACACGTTTTATTCGAGTCCTTGAACACTGAAAATCTCAAAGAACCATCTTTTGTCTGAGTGTCAGCCCTCGACTATTTTCAACAGTACTAAACTTCACTCTTTGTGAGTCACAGTTCCTTCCTTTTAAAAACGTTCAATAAAAGAACAACAAAAGTCTATCAGGGACAAAATTGTCTGTTAAGGAGACATGAAAACGGGATTTTACTTTATATAAAAGACCTTAATGTACTAGACGTACTGTAACAATCACATTGTAAAACTCCCTCACATCCACTCTCCCGAAGGAAACTAAGCAGAAATAATAACATATTAAAAAAACAAAAACATAATATTGGCAGCATAATTTGGGAGGGGCCTTTTTATGCAAAGTGATATGCAAAGCCAGCCATAACATAGGTAATTTACAGATAGAAGCTATGGTACAGTAGCAAAAACTTGCAGTTCAACATTGTGTCCTCACGGGGTACGTTCCAATGACAAGTAATTTGTTATAACATACAGTTATGATGAGTGTGTTTTTGGACCAATGGGATTCACAGTGGGTGTGGCTACCCAACACAATGCTGCAAAAAGAAAAACTAAGCAACTGACAATGTCATATCACTCATTGCTTATCAAGGTCGCATGATAAATGACAAAATGGAAAAGCTTTGATTGCTTGACGCTTTATGCCGTGTCTGGTTAGGACACTAAAGGCCCATTCACACAAAGGATGGTAACTATAACAATAACTATAACTATAAATTTTAAATAATCATTCTAATTCTACGAGAATAGGGAAGTCCACACAACAGCTATGACGATAACAACACAGAGGAATGATATATTTGAAATCACTTTAAGATTTGACAGCCAATCAGAATCCACCTGACATTAAAGCGCTTGAGCATTTAAAGTGACAGATGGCATAACTGAAACGTGCGCTTATAATAAACAGAATGTTATTGTGTGTTGTGGATGCTAATATAGTTTTCGTTATAATGGTCTTTATAGTTATTTTTCTTGGTGTGAATGGGCCTAAAAAGGTTAATTCACCCAAAAATTGAAATTCTGTCATCATTTACTGACCTTATGTCATTCTAAACCAAATAAAACGTTGATTGAAAATCCTAGATTTAATCTGTTCATCATTTAAATAGATCATAGCTCTTCACAAGACTTGGATTAAGCTGCTTGATTCATATGGAATAATTTTATGATGCCTTTGTGACCTTTTTAGATCTTGTCGAACTTTTAGATACGTTTTGGTTATCTGGACTTTCATTGGAGGGTCAGAACCGCTCAGATTTCATTAAAAAAATATGAACCAAAGACTTATGGCTTTTGAACAACAACATGAGGGTGAGTAACTGATGACAATTTTTATTTATGGGTGAGCCAAACCTTTTAAAAGGTCAAACCTTTAAAGGTCAAAACCTTTGGTGGAAGAAACCTTGACTAGTTATAAGTGGACTTTAGAAAATGAAATGCAACAAAAAAAAGTGAAGAAAATGTAGGCCCCTTTAAAGAAATGAGAGTATAAGAATCCCAGAGGTACACATCCTAACATGGGCTACTGCATGCAGAATGTTAAAACCAATCAAGGAAAACTCGGGGGTCTAGATTGAGAGCTCATGCAGCCCCCAGGCATCCCATTATAACCAATGCATTCTATTTCTCTGTTTGTTCCAGTCTCCTGCACTGCGCTATAGTCTGCGATCAATCCGCTTGACTTTGTCTAATTTAACAAAAATGTCAGCGGAACTTCTCCGCCTTGTCACTGGAAGTGACATTCTTCCATTCTGTGTCCCTGGGCTATGCAACGCCACCATTTAAGATTGAAGCAGATGGATGGTGGTTTTTAAATTCCGGTTCAGCCGTCCATTAGAAGATTAAAATTCATAGGCTCGGCATCAGAGATGGGAAGCAGGCGCACGGGAGACGAGTGTCCCATTTCAGTATGCTTTTAGCCTTCTTCCCCTCTGCCTATAGATGCATTTGAAATATACCAAGCTTAGCTAAAATGTGATCAATGTTTTTCTGTAGTTTTCTTCATGTCTCCCCAGCTGATGTCCCCTCAGGGAAGTAATAATGGATTGTATAACCAGCACTTCAACTTATGATAAGTATGAGAGTGAGATATGAATGTAAACTATGGAAAATATGCAGGTCTCAACAACAAGGATTTCTCGGTTTCGGTGTGAGTGAGTTCAGTTCCGACTGTTGTTTGCTCCATCAAACCAGTGCTGTGTTGTCATTATGACTTACATTAGTTGATAATGCATGTATTTTTAGGTCTTGAGAACATTAGACATTATGTCCACACACACGTACTTGCAAGTTTGTGAACCTTTTTGAATTTTCTGTATTTCTGCATACATATGACCCAAAAAATCATCAGATTTTCACACTAGTCCAAAAAGTAGACAAAGAGAACCCAAATCAAACAACTGAAACAAAATGTTACACTTGGTCATTAATTTATTTATTCAAGAAAATGATCCAATATTACATATCTTTGAGAGGCAAAAGTATGTGAAGCTCTAGGATTAACAGTAAATGAAATTAGGCTCCACCTGTTCTGAGATGTTTTCAGTCAATGGGATGATAATTGTGTGCCCTGTTTAATTTAAAGAACAGGGATATATTAAAGACTGATCTTCACAAGACGTGTTTGTGGACGTGTATCATGGCAAAACCATCTCTAAAGTGTTTGGACCTCACAAATCCACAGTCAGACAGATTGTGTACAAATGGAGGAAATACAAGACAATTGCTACCCTTCCCAGGAGTGGTCAACCAACAAGGATCACTCCAAAAAAGAAGAAGATGTGTAATAGTCTGAGAGGTCACAAAGGATCCAGGGTAACTTCCAAGCAACAAAAGGCCTATCTCACGCTGGCAGATGTTAATGTTCATGAGTCCATGGCAGAGTTGCAAGGAGAAAGCCACTGCTCTCCAAACAACTCCGAACATTGCTGCCCATCTGTAGTTTGCTCAAGATCATGTGGATAACCCAGAGGGCTATTGGAAAAAAGTTTTGCGGACAGATGAGACAAAAATAGAACTTTTTGGTTGAAATAAGAAGCGTAAGCGTTATGTTTGGTGAAAGAAAAATACTGCATTCCAGTATAAGAACCTTATCCCATATGTTAAACATGGTGGTGGTAATAGTATTATGGTTTGGGCCTGTTGTGCTGCATCTGGGCCAGGACGAATTGCCATCATTGGTGAAACAATGAATTCTGAAATACGCCAGCGAATTCTAAAGGAAAATGTCAGGACATCTATCCGTGAAAGTGGGTCATGCAGCAAGAAAACGACCCCAGCCACACAAGTCACTCTACCAAAGAATGGTTAAAGTAGAACCAACTTGTTTTCGAATGAGCAACTCAAAGTCCAGACCTTAATCAAACTGAAATATTGTGGAAGGACCTGTCCTGAAGCAAGCAGCTCATGTGAGGAAACCCACCAACATCCCAGAATTGAAGCTGTTCTGTACTGAGGAACGGGCTAAAATTCCTCCAAGTCTGATCAGCAGTTACCAGAAACATTTAGTTGTAGTTATTGCTGCACAATGTGGTCACACCAGATACTGAAAGCAAGAGTTCACATGCTTTTGCCACTGACAGATATGTAAAACTGGATCCTTTTTCTCAATAAATAATTGAGTAATAAATCTATTTTTTCTAATCTGTTTGATTGGGTTCTCGGTCTACTTTTAGGACTTGTGTGAAATAAAACAATAAATTGTAATTTTTTTTGTAAATGAAATTTTACGTTAAATTAAAAATATTCTCCTGACGCATATAAAATATGTTGCTGAAAATAAAAAAGCATTTTTGTGATGGTGCCTTTGAAAATACTGGCAGGGCAAGAACAAATCTGAACTGATTTATTGATAACCTCCCAGAACCAACAGTAGAATATGTGACTTGAATGGCAGGAGTACAAACAAAGGCTCTGCGTAATAATAAAAGGCCACTGCTCAGTGATATAATCAGCAATAAGCCCTAATAATTAATGAGACACTGGGAGGAGGGGTAGGGAGGCATGTTCTCCTTCTGTAACAGAACAGCGGTAACAGAATGTACCAAAAGAAGTGCCAAGATGAGGTATGTGTGAGATATGCCAGTGAGTGGGCTGACGGCTGCCTGGCCAGTTGCCCCGGATGATCCCACAGAAGTGGCTACCGATGGGCTACTGACAGCTGGAGCTGATAGCACTGGACGCAGAGCTGCTATAATAAGCCACAGGCCAGTATGATGATATATATATGTGAAACTCCCTGCCCTCGACTTGGTCTCTGGATATTTTAAGTCTCATATCCGATACAGTTAAGAGATAATGGGAATGTGTTGCAGGAAATAGTTATCAAGCTCAAAAGGCTCTGACTTCTGTCCCAGTGAACCCTAGGCACGATCTACTATGGGATATGTGTAAGGTCCAAAGTAAAACAGCCAAGAAACATTTATCTTGATTGGCTATTGACTGCGGCTTCATACTGTAAGATGTTTTTTGTTTACCTAATGATGTAATATACAGCATAATGACCACTGGAGTCAGGATAGATGTCATATTTAATTTTACAATTTCAACAAACAGACTCCATCACAAACATCCTCATTTACATTCATGCCAAAATTAAGCCCCTATGCCTAACAGCTCTGTGTATATACCTTCTATGGAGTAACTCTGCTCCAAATGGTGTAGATCAGGAAGTAGGTGCATGCAGTTTATGCAGCAGTAGGTGAAGAAGTCAAGCACCACCACTTTGCCTGACAGTTCCTTCCTGAGTGACAGCGGCCCGTCTGTGTTCAACCATTCCAGTCCTGCAGAATAACAATGGAATGGTTAGAGATTTAAAAAATTGTGAGTTTTAGATTCAGTGGTCCTTACTATATAATATAGTATATACATAAACTAGGACTATCAACATAATTATATTGTTTAAAAAAAATTAAGTCATAATAAAGACCTCTTTGGAAACGTACTGAGGGCCCTAGTTACAAACCAATAGATGATCACTAATCTCGGATCTCTACGTTACCAGATATGCATTAGATCACTTGTTACAGCTTTACCACTCACTGTTGATTCAATACAATATTACACAGCAGACAACAGCACTTTGTTATTGGCTTGTCATGTTCCATGATGCAGGTCATTTATCTAACACCACAAATCGATCTATGACTGGGCTGAAGTTTTAAATCCACTCCCATAAGATACAAATACCGGTACTGTAAATACACTCATCACCACTGAGTTCATTTACACTCTTACCATCTTCAAAATCCGGTATAATTAAATCTTCCTTCTCGTCTATTTTGTGCAAATACTGATGTACGAGATTTTCCTTCTCTTGTTGAGTTGTCGAGTCCTCTAAGGCACAATCTAGTTGGCTCTGAATGGAGAAAATATCTGTCAGCTTACTGTAAGACGCCATGACTCCCACAACAATAACATACCAGAGTTTATGCTCGGCACTTTCGACAAACATATCACAACCATATCCGTGAAAAACTTGTTTTGCGAGCAGTAAATATATTCGTCGAACTACTAAAAATAATGGGTTTAATAAATGTGTAAATAAAGGTCCTGGATGCCTTATGGGATTACCGGAGATGTTATGCAATATGGAAAATGCGAACATCAATGTGAAAATAAATGCTTTCAACGTTGGCGGTAAGTGCAATGAGTCAATGACGGAAGATAGTGGTCGGTTTTTATTTCTCAACTATTTCTCAACGGTTTTTGTTAAAACACTTTTTATTTCGGGATTAAGTTCTGCATGATACGGTCTTTGTGCGGTTGAGATTTTGTGTGTGTTTTTTTTTGCATTAGGAGACCATGAATGTGATGTTACAAAACAACTGTGTTAATCAAAACAAACCAGTAGAATCTGTTAATGTTTACAAATGTCACAGAGCGGCTCTGAGAATGACATCTGGAATTATAAACCTCTTAAGAAGACCAAAAAACGAAGCTGCAAATCACAGATATCAAGGGAACGTGGGACAAAGAGGAGAAAGGACAGCAACCCTGGGACATCATCAGTGCAAAAAACAAAAGTCAACAGTGCTGAAACACACACTGATTTTAACCAGAATAGCAATACTGCTCCCATTTACACTGTAAGCTCAGAATCTGTGGACGTGAATCATGGTGGGACACTTTCTCAGGATGTCCAGGATACAGACACTCAGTCAGGAGGCTTCTGCCCTGTCTGTCAAATGCCATTTTCCCTTTTGGTGGTTCAGTCTCAACAATGGCATGTTGCAGAATGCTTAGATACCCCTGTTGACAATTGTAAAGGTAATGTTTTTATGTGTGTCACACACACAGGTATACAAACATACACACACATATATATATATATATATATATATATATATATATATATATATATATATAAAAAAATAAATAGATATTTTATACACACACACATATATATATATATATATATATATATAAACAAAAACTTTTGTTAGATGCGATTAATCGATTTGAAAGCACTAATATATATATATATATATATATATGTGTGTGTGTTTTGTTGCATAGTATTTGTTATTTAAATTGAAACATAAAAAAATTCATTGATCCTAAGGTTTGATAACTCCGTCATTATTAAAATTATCCATGAATTGGGTGTGAGAAATTTTAATGTTCAATGTTTGTGAGAATACGTATAATATTTAAGAAAAAAATTGTTTAAACTTTTTCTGCCTTCTAATGTTACAGAATGTCCAGATGGTCTTCAATGTACGTCCTCCATTCCCAATCATTACAAGAGGCACAACCACTCTCTGCTCGCTCAGAGTCGAGCGTTGAACGACTGCACGGTTCAAGGCATCTCAGACTTCAGCTTGAAGTCACATAATAATGTTGCTCCTACAAATGGTACAGAGAGCTCAGTGTACAGTGCTTTAAATATATCTGCTTCATCCAGCCAAAACTCATCCTCCGGTGATGTGCCAAAGGGAACTCCCACCCAGAGCAATGCTCTGCTGCTTTTGCGCTCCCCTAACACTGAGGATATCAAGAAAAAGAAAGGCTGGTCTCCTTCCATCAAAAGATCTCAGTCCCAGAATTCATCGCAAGAGTCGAGAACGACAATTCCATCTCCAGTCAAGGCACATTGTGTTCACAGTGCTGTTCAGACGCAGACTAATGAGGTTAAAGAAGAGCTCTTTGAATGTAATAATGATGATTATATCTCCTACTCTCCACTCTCCGAACTTCCAGATGTGGATGAGGAGCACAGGATGCAAAAAAACAATAAAGAGATACTGTTTCACAGTACTGCATTGCAGGAAGATGAAAATGAAGTTGATGATGATTCTCTTAAACTGTTCAGCGATGAAGATGATGATCTGTTCTTTGATATGCTGGACCAATATGAGACTGGGAACAGGAAACATGGACCAGACAAAAACTTAATAAACACCTGTGAGAAATTGCAGACATCGTTAGCACCTGATAATCACCTGACCACTTCCCATTTCACAGGTGTTTCTGATGGAACGTTTCAGCAGAGAGCTCAATCAATGGGAAAACATACCACAACAAACAATGAAGGTCCAAACTCTCTGCTACAGTCACCCCAAAGTTTGGTATTAGAGCATCTTCGGGATCGTATATCTAATCCTGCACGTGTCAACAGTTTGGCTTCACCTCATGAAGAAGTTAACGCCACTTTCATAAACCAAGAGTTGTCTTCCACCCAAACAGCCCTATCCATAACTCAGAAAACACCGTCTATGGCTCCTAGGAGGACTCAGAATAAGACAGGTCCCTCTGGATTAAAGCAAACAGACATTGGAGTGTTTTTTGGCCTGAAGCCATTGAGTGAAAAAAAGGCTGAGGAGGAAGTGAAGGCAACGGTCGGAGAGGCTGATCAGCAAGGGCCTAGGAAAGCGAGGATTTCAGAAGCTCAGGGGGAAGACCAGGGTAGACGGCGTAGGAAGACCAAAGCACCATCTGAAGTGTCCAGTGTCTCGCCTGCTGCAGAAGATGGTTTGACTAGGCCCACGCAAACAGAAGGAAAAAGAGGAGGGAGGGCAGAGGGGTGGAAGAGATGGAGCAGAGGATTAGCGACAGATGGAGAGCCCAAGGAGCCCAAGCGCTGTCCGTTCTACAAGAAAATTCCTGGTTTGTGAACCGCTTAAGGCTTTTGTTTTGACCTATTCAATACCAATTGTTATGATTACATAAGCACTTATACTTCATGTCTTATAAGCTGTGCCAGAATTTTAATGTACCAGAATTTATTTATTTTTGCTATGAAATAGCTCTGTTGTTTAGCTTGAGGGACAATGTTTTAGTCGATTGTACTTTGGATACTATAATATGATATTTCTCTGTTCAGGAACTGGATTTGCTGTGGATGCTTTTCAGTATGGGACTGTTGAAGGCGTCACAGCCTACTTTCTCACTCACTTCCACTCGGACCACTACGGTGGCTTGAAGAAAAACTCTGTCTTGCCCATCTATTGTAACAAAGTATGTCTTCCTGCCTCATTTCACTTTAAAAATCATACAAAACGAATTTTCCTTGCTATTTAGAAACAGAAGAGTTTTACTTGTAATGTAGAAATACTCTAACATTCAAAATTAAAATCTCCCTTCCAAGAAACTAAAGGGATATTGTAGTTCACCCAAAAATGAAAAAATTGACATGATTTGTTCCAAACCTTTCTTCTGCGAAATGCAAAAACATCTATTTCTCAATATCTTCTTTTATGCTCCACATAAGAAAGAAATTCATACAATTTTGATCAACCTGAGGGTGAGTAAATTATGTCAGAGTTTTTATTTTTGGGTGAACTATCCCTTAAAGCTGCAGAAATGTCGTGGTTTTTATATCAGAATTGTCAACACATTAGCATAAAACCTCAGATTTATATGTCAATCGATGTCTAATGCTAAGGGTCAGGACACAGGTGGAAAATGGAAAACCTTTTGGCACAAGAAACCTTCACTACCACTATAAGGGGACTTAGAAAATGGGGAAAGCAAAATGGCATGAAACTGTAGAGAAATGTTTTTCATTTTTTTCCCTCAATGATATTGTCAGGGTGTTTTCATGACAAAATGGTGTTAATCCTGGCAGGTAACTGGTAACCTTGTGAAGACCAAGCTGAAGGTGGATGAGCAGTATGTTCATGTTCTCCCAATGAACACAGAGTGTATAGTACAAGGAGTGAAGGTCACTCTCCTGGATGCTAATCAGTGAGTGTATCTTCTAACTAACGAATGTTTGAAGCCAATTTTATTTATTTTTTGCAGGACCCTATTTTTTTTTTTTCGTAGCTTTATTATCGTTTGGACTGTTCATACAGAGTAAGACCTTAATTACTATACCTGTTTCTCCCCCCCAGTTGTCCTGGGGCAGCCATGTTGCTATTTGTGCTGCCAGATGGCCAGAAGGTACTCCACACCGGTGACTTCCGGGCTGATCCGTCCATGGAGCGTTACCCAGAGCTGCAGGGTCTCAGGATACAGACCCTTTATCTAGACACAACGTGAGTTCCCTACTAACAAAGCTACTTTTCTGTTCTGCTTTCTGTTTCTCTTGTGTCAGTGTGTCTCTGCTAACCACATTACATCACATCACATCAACTGAGACGGATATTAATAGGTTTAAAAAATCTTATCTTACATAGGTATTGCAGTCCAGAGTATACCTTTCCCACACAACAGGAAGTCATCACCTTTGCAGTAAACACAGCTTTTGAACAGGTCACGTTGAACCCTCGTACACTTGTGGTGTGTGGCACCTACTCAGTTGGGAAAGAGAAGGTCTTTCTAGGTGAGTGAGAATATGTTGTCCTGCTTTGCCCAGACCTTTTGTAGACCTTGTGCTTCTTTATCCACTCTTGAAAGGACAGATTGCTCGCCTTTCTATAAACCGTGACTATCATGAATGAGGCTCATAAAAAAAAAAATTGTTTGCAGATACTGTCCTAACTTGCCTTTGAAATGTTCCTGTTCAGCAGTTTGTCTGACTGGCTTCCTGTTCATTTTACAAGATGCATCCATGATTAATGTCTTATGCCCATTTACTTCTAAAGCTCTGATCACATACAGTAGTGTTATCTCCATTCACCAGTAATATGAAATCTCTTTTGACTGTCTTGCTTAATTACAACTTCTTTCCAGATCCCAATAGGTTGATTTTCATTCCTTGTGTATATAGAGATAACATTTTTTTACCTGTCCCACCTGTTACTCTAGCTGTATCGGAAGTGTTAGGCTCTAAAGTATGTTTGTCCAAGGAAAAGTATAACACCATGTGCTGCCTGGAGTCCGATGAGATTGCCTGGCGCATCACTACAGACTGGCAGACGGCCCAGGTGCATGTGCTACCTATGATGCAGCTCAATTTTAAAGTGAGTTTAACTACATTAAAAACTTCTTCGACGTGTTTCTCATATGTCAGTTATAAATTACGAAATGCAAATTTTTTTCATCTGCAATTTTTGCTGTTTGAGATCATAAGCTTGTAAAAAGAGCTGATTATGCTAAACACAATCAATGAGGCTGTTTACTTATTCAATTTGGAGTTTAAAATTCATGCAGAGTTCAGTGTTATCTTAAATTTTCCTTGACAGCGAGTTTATGCTAATGTCGGAGGAAAAAATTAGGATTCTAATTACAGAGACCAAGTGCCAGCGCAGCAGTTCTGGCAGCGGTAGCACTGATTGAGTCTGACTGAAAGTAAATTCTAATGAGATAATAAAGATTAGTCATATGATGTGCACTAAACCATTATACTCCTCTTTTCTCACACATGCCAATGTAGATGTTGATTCAGAGCAATATTGGAGCTGTTCCCAATAATAAGGTGTTTAAATGCCCATGACAAGGAGGAAAAATTTCATGCCGAGGTTAATTGTAGATTGCTCAACATTTTCTTTTGCAGCAACATTGAAAAGTAATTATGCAAATTGAAAGAAAGAAAGAAAGAAAGAATGTGATTGCAATGTGGCATCATTTGACTTTGATTACCCTGTAAGTTTTTGCCAGATACTCTACCATTTAAAAGTTTGGAGTGGGTAAAAGTCTTTACTGCCACTTTTAATCAATTTAAAGCATTTTTTCCTGCATATAAGGAAATTCCTGCATCTTATTGACCCCAAACAACAGCATTGTATATTTACATTTGGATTTATTACATTTGCCCAGGGGCGTAGCCAGAACTTTTTTTCAGCCATATAAGACGCAGTGATTTTATTGGAGTGGCAAAAAACTAAATAAATAAACTCTGCTTCAAATCTAAAGAAAATCACTTAACATGAATCTAACTGTGACCGTGTGTAGCCTTTGTGGAATACCATAAAACGGATGTGAAATGGAACATGCATAAAATGGATTTCGTGTAACTGCACCTCAACAAACACTGGTTAAACTGTTCCCTCTGCTATGAGTGCTGTAATTTCACAGAATGTGACTTGTCGAAACACTGTAGTACATAGATTACACATTTCTCATAATTATTCGTGAGACTGCGTTGCCTTATCCTAGAAGAAATAATAAATATTCATGGCAGCACATGTGCTATGGAAGCTTGTTTCTACCACTGAATAAAAAATAAAAAGGGTAAATGCGACTTAAATCACACTTCTGACATTTTTTTTCTAGCACTTGCAAGTTTACATCTCACGATATATGTGAGATATAAACTCGCAATTGAGAGTTATAAAGTCAGAATTGTGAAATATAAACTCACAATTGTAAGAAAATGTCAGAATTATGAGGTGACTTTTATCCCTCAGAATTTAGACTTTATAACTTGCAATTGAGAGTTTGTGGAGAGTTTTCCCAGACAGGGAACTTCATCCAAAAAAACTAGTCAGCCTAAATGTTTATATGACTAGATGCAATTATGATTTTATTTTCATTTTTTCCTTTCATGTTTTCACAACCGCCCTTTCTTGACTGCACAGAACCTGCGGACACACTTGAATAAGTTCTCCAGGAAGTATGACCAGCTAGTGGCCTTCAAACCCACAGGCTGGACCTTCAACCAAACTGTGAGAGTGGAAGACATTCAACCTCAGACCCAAGGGAACATCAGTATCTATGGTATGTGTCAGTCTATTTATAAAGGATTTAATAAAATGATTGTATTTATCTGAGTCGTTATAGCAAGTGTTTAAGTGCCGTTAGGGAAGTGGATGTACAACAGAAGGGGTTGTTTCTGTAATACCGTATTTGCATTTTGATTGTATAAGAGGAAAAAAAAATACCCTCCAAATATTCCTCCAACTTTTCCTCCAACTTTTCCTCCTTACTGTTTGTCTGGTGACTTTAAGAGCCCTAGGCAAAATGAGTGAGTATTTTTGTCATCCTTTTAAATCAAAATGGAAATAAGGCATTTGACAAAGCAAATAAAGAACACCTTATCATGTTTACTCCATTTGACCGTTATGGCGGTTTAATAGGTTTGCTCCATTTTGCTTAATTGTAGGCCTTTACCAACAAAAATAAATAAAAAATGCAGAAATCACGTTATATTTGATTGATATGTCACACCATCCTTTCCTTAATAAGATTATAGAAAGGATTGCTTTCTATTAAACTGATTTTCAGTGTAGACGCAACATAGCCTTGTCATTCTGTTCCACTAACTGACAAGATTATACCTAATGGCTTTGTATGTGAAATGTAATTACATTGTATTTCTTTTTTTTTTCGCCCTTACTGCAGTTGTAGGAAATGCTGAATGTTGTCTCAGGCTAAGAACAGCATGCCTTGTATTAACAGAATCAGCAGATGTGATTTGACCCAGAGAAAGACACAAGATGTCAGATTTTGCAAGCCCAGGGTTTTAATTTCAGAATATCAGCGGTCTTTCAGCCGAACCAGGTGCTGCCTCAAGCACTTGATGCATCTCATTTCACAAGCTCTGCTGGAATCTGAGACATCCAACGTAGGAATTAATGGGAATTTGTGCTTATTTCAGGTCTTTACACAAAGACACTATATATTTGTACAATAATGGTACAAAAGGTTAGAATATGACTCTGCTTAAGCAGCAGAAATCATTGTTGATTCACAAACTTTTGACGATGGCAAAAACCTATTTTTGTGTAAATAGGTTTTCCCTGCATCTCAAAGATTTTGAAAGATACTTTCCCACTCTGTACTTATCTATTCCAGGTATTCCCTACAGCGAGCACAGCAGTTATCTAGAGCTGAAGCGTTTCGTGCAGTGGCTGCAGCCGAAAAAGATCATCCCCACTGTGAATGTGGGCAGCTGGAGGAGCAGGAAAGCCATGGAGGGCTTCTTCTATGAGTGGCAGACCGAACCCAGAGTCCTTAGCTAGACACCATGTGCCCCGAGAAGCTCAAGCTGTGGAACAAGGCAATAAAGTAAACTGACATCCACAATCAAACCTTTGACCGAACAGTCAGATGGTGCCTTTATTAATTGGACCACTGAGTGTTTTGGGCTGCCTTCTCACTTTTGAAAAGAAGGGACTTCAACCTGCCATTTAAGTGCTGGTTGCACGACGGTTAATAGTGTTTTTACATTTTACTATTGGCTCCCTTGACTGTTTTTACCTTGCCAGTGGCTAATGCTGGAGGGGACCACATATGCTCTCTTATTTTAGGAGTTTTTTTTTTTTTTTACTCTACGTTTCTAAAGGAAATAAACTTGTTTCACACGTGTACTAATGATATTGTTCTCTGAATTGCATATTTTTATTTTATACTTGTGCACATACAAGCAAATTTGACTAAAAACACATTATTTAACAAACCAAGACACTTTGCTGTAAATTTAAATGCTGGAAGTGATCATAATTCAAGATATAAGAATCACAAGATTACGTTTTTAAAATCAGTTTATGTCAGTTTGCCACCATGTGGTTACAGAATATACTGCAGTTAATTGCATTTCAGTACACAGATTCACAGACATATCTGTAATCCCAACATTTATTTACTGCTACTGTAGAGGAAAGTTGTAAATCTGTTTCTATTATTCATTTTTCACTATTCTGTAAAAGTATAACAGGTCTTTCCTCTTTAGTTAGATTTAGTAGAACATGAGCTCAGCAAGCCTTCGTCTAGGCTACACAGGAAAACAAAAGCTACTTGTTTTAAAAACCTGTATGTACAACCTGACGACCTGGGTTGTTTGATCTGGCACTAACAAATCATAAATTCCAGTGAAGCATAGTTTTAGAAATCTCCACTAGCGAGTCTAGAAGTTATAAACACTTTCATCAGCTCATTTTGTTTTAAACAACCGTCAACTGATCTCCAGCTCAGCGCTGCTAGTTACTCACTGAGAAAAAAATGCATGAGAAACTTGATGAAGAGAGAATAGTAGGGGCCTGAAAAATCAGATGAAGACGATAAATAACGTGCTATGAGATTAGGTCGTTTAGTTTTTGTTCTCAGCAGGGTTCAGAATGTAGAGGAACGGAGCTTGAGAGCCGTCGGATGGTCAGTTTTACCTGGAGGGGGAGCGAAAAACCAAAAAAATTAAACTATAGTTATATTGTAGCCCTGATTATTACAAAAGCATTCTTGTACTCTGACTCATGACTACCTCATCCTTGCTAAGTCTTTTTAGGTATCTGTGCATCTCCTCCACTGTGTCTGTCAACAGGTCATTGACAGCCAGGATCTGATCCCCCTTCTGGAACAGACATGGGTTCTGAATCTGCTGACACTCAGACACACTGGAGAGGAAAAGAGATGTGGAGGAAAATAACATACCTTAAACATAAGAAGTATTTCACACATACATGCACATATAGAGGTGTATAGACAGATACTATTGGATAAATTATGTGATTGGATTCCCAAAGGATCGATCTTTTCAGTCCGTGCTGTTTTCATTTGATGAATGAATGGGAACATTGTAGCGCACCTCATCCAATAAATCGAGATAAACTTTATTTTTTTATATGAAGCAAATTCTGTCAGTTTTATAACGAAATTCTAACTATAAATACCGTTTTGGCGTTAATTAATGTGGTGTGACAGACAGTTCAAGCGAATGAATGAATGAACGCCAGAAATTATGTTTAAACATACAATACAATGCCCAGCCTTAATATTGTATAGGCTAATTGTTGTTGTTACATACATCCAAGCAAACTTGCATGAACTTAGCTTAAAAACCAGAGGGCACATGGGCATGACACTTTTGGGGTCAGCTCAACGTTAGAAGTCTTCCAGCAAATAAAGTATTTTTGAAGCATTGACTTAATTTATCAGTGAGAATTGTACCATGGTTTGCCCGCCTCCTCTGTAAAGATCAAGCTGTTCAGCTCACGATGACTTACACGGATTTCCTTCTCGACAATGGTGTGCGTTTCACTGAGGAATGGAAAACAGTGTCAAAATGTAACTTGAGTCCACCACAATTTCATAACTACAGTTGATTGACAACTAATTTCTGCAGTTTTCAGATATTTTCAAACAGTTGTTTTCCATTGAATTATTCTTCATACTAAGGTATATTTAGATAGTACTAGATAGAGATATAAGTCACAGCAAGAGTTTTCAGAGTTATTATTGTTCTGGTTTCTTGCATTGCACAAATTCTGGGATGACATTGATTGACAACCCATTATGGTGGTGCAGAAAGTTACAGAAAAATAAAACTACTAAGCTTCAGATTTTATCCTCTAGGGTGTTTTGTACCTATCTGACTCAGTCGACTCAGTTTGCTGTGTCAAAGAATTGAAGGCTTTTGTGACACAATCCAAAAGACTGCCTTCAGATGAACCAGTCACACTCTGCCTTGAGAGAGAAGCAAATAAATATAATTTATTATTTGCAGCACCGATCAGCAGCCAGTAAAACATTACTGCACAAAGCCTGTGAGTTTATAAAATCAGGCGTCTAAAATCAGCAAGCTCATCTGCATGCAGAGTACATTTATAAAAGACTGCAAAATGACTCTTGATTACCACAAACAAGCTTTCGTACATTCATTGCAACATTAACAATTTTAAAAGATGGAAATCAAATGAGCAGCAAATCAAAGACAAATTGGCCTATTAGACCACCTCATGCTTATTCAAGAAGCTCACAAATGGATTTAAATCTAAAGAGTAATTTTACCAGAGGAACAACAATCGCTGTCTAACAACTTAAAGAGAGGTAAAGGACATTTAAATCTAGAATAAATTTGTCATACCTTGATGACGTGTCCTCTTTGCTGTTCTCATCTAGGGTTTCCTCTTTTTTCATCTCGTTATACACCTGAATACATAAAACAAAGGTATGTTGGTTTTTTAAAGTCAGAATGAATCATGTGTTTGGTTTTTATAAGTGAGAGCCTGTTTTTATTGGTTTAACTATACAATACCCCTGTTGCAGATGGACTGTTCTTGGGTGCTTGGCTACATGGACCATGCTGAGTGGTAACAACTTTAGATGCTGACTTCTTCTTTGGAGGCAGTGGGGGTCGACTATCAACTTTAGTCTACAGTTGAGAAGAGGTAATACTCAGAAATAATGCTGACAAGAGTTACAGTCACACACAAGCATGTGATTGTGAAAGCAATGTTGATGAGTTACCTCTTCAGTGTCACAGAGGTTTCGGTCCCTAGAGTTGGATTCTGCCTTGATCTGAGGTTCAGTTTGTGACTCAGATTTGATATTCTATTAACACAATTTGAAAATTAACTGTAAGTCTCATCAAATTACATTGAAAATGATAAAAAAAATATATGAAATTGCAATATATTTAAAAAAGTAAAATATTTAATATATAATTTGAATAATGATTTTTTCAAAGAGAGCATTCTGATTACAGCTTTTCACATTAGGCAAAATGTCTAACCTTCCAAACCCCGGATAAAGCACTGTACCATCTATCCACCTCCTCACTGAAAAAAACAACAGAGCACATATAACAGCACTACAACTACTATCCTTTATTTACTGGCCTTTATGGTAAAGCAATGATAGTCATAGCAAACCTGGTGTCTCCAATGAATAAATATTCTCTTTGGACCTTCTCTTTTGGATCTTCTGTTTTCATGAAGAGCACAGAGGATGAAGAGCACCTGAAGTTTTTGCAGATCCATTCAAAAGCTGAATGCGATTCAGGGCGCGTATACAGCTGTGTGATGCTACATAAAATAAAATGATTGATAATACAATTGCATAATATTAACCGTTTTTACTCATTTGAAAAACATTCAGCAGATTTTGTCTTACGTGGAAACCACAATGGATTTTATATAACTGTCTCTCTCAGTGGTTTTGTAGTATTTTAGCTCATGGCTGCTGTCTTTTGTCTTTGCGAGCACAAAGAAGCGACGCTTCCATGCTGTCTGCAATGGACAATGAAACTTGACATACAGAGATAATACATGCAAACTGCTGATATTTGTGTTTAGGAAATCTAAATATTATACCTTCATTTTTATCTGGCCAGAAGGAGGGGACTTGTACAGATAACCTGAGTATACTTCGTTTGCCTCAGCTGCTTCATTGTGACATGAAGTATTGGAATCTGTTGCAAAAGAGTACATGTGATCAACCAGACAATTAGACAAATGTTTTCTTCTGATCTCTTTTCAATTCCATTCTGGTTCCAGTCATTCTATATTGTTCGAAATAAATTTCACACATACCTGATTTACTTCTTGACATTTGGATGATGTTGACTCTGCTAAAACAGACATGATATGTGTTGTGAGTGATGTCTTCCTCACACACATCTGACAATTGTTAAGTAATGATTAATGCTTGAGAATTTACAAAATTGAAAAAGCCACAGTGCTGTAGCTATTTTACACAAATGTATTCATAAAGTAAAAAAACTATGATCTTCACACCAGATCTTAAAGGGACGGTTCACCCACTAAAGCTAAAATTCTGTTGTTTAGTCACCCTCATATCATTACAGACTTGTATGCTTTATTTTTGTGGAACACAAAAGACCATACAATGAAATTCAGTGGGTCTAATGTTGTTTTGTACAAAAACAGTTTAAACATTCTTCAAAATATCTTCTTTTGTGTCCTGCAGAACTGTAAGAAAGCACTGTAAAGAAATAAAACCAGGCAGTCATAAGATCAGTAGACCTGCAATAAATACATTACCTTCACTACTGTATGTGTTGCAGTTAAAACAGTGTCCTCCTTGCCGCTGTCCTGTTTTCAGAATGGATGATATGATTTTGAAGGAAGCCAAACTCCTTTTGTCTTTGAAGGAGGAGTTTCTAGGTATGTCACCAAAGAGTCCTCCCTTTATTGAAAGCATTTTTTTTTTTTTTAGGTGAACACGAACAGAATTCTTTTTTTAATTGAAACTAGCAGATTATTACTGGTATTGACTAAAAGCGATGCAGGGTGATTTTCTTTTCCTTAATGTCTCAGATAGTTGTGGTTATTTATGCAAATTTCTTCCAATTTCTTTTTTCCAATTTCAAACTTCTAGAAAAATTCCACCACATTTCAGCTTCCTTGATAAAGGTGCACGCATTACCTTGTTTTTGGTCATTTATTATAGAATTAGATTATGTCATATATGTAGATAATACATACTGTATATGTAATACATGTAATACATTTGTACTTAGTACATTGAGGCATATTTCCAATATTTACATATGACTATATTTAATATACTTGTAATAATGGTCACTAATAATCGTCTAAAAGTCACTACTGTTTAATAATAGTCAATAATACTATCCTCATAGGCATACGATCAGATAAATTATTGACACTCATCAAGGGTCCTAGATGACTAAGATGAGTGCCTTGATTTTACATCTTATAAGTAAACAATAAGAAACTACTTGCACATGGACAATAAATTAATGATTAATTGATCACTCTCAGTTAGAATCAGATTATGTCTGTATGTGGTTTTTGGTTGCACTTCATTTTGATGGTCCCTTTAACACATTCTGTTGACTATAAGTAACATTGCACCTTAATGTCTACTAACTCTCATTAGAATGTTAGTAGAGTATTAGTAGACTGGTATGGTTGGGGTTAGAATAGTTACTTATAGTTAGTAGAATGTCTTTTGGGGGACCATCACAATAAAGAGTTAGCTGATATTAAGCAGACAGTCTACTAATACTCTAATGTTCAGAATGTTCAAAAGGGACCATCAAAATAAAGTGGTATTTGTGTGTGTGTGTGTGTGTGTTTGGCTTTCTGGGAACGATTAACACAAGGAACTAAGATGAAGTCTTAAAATGCCAAAACATTCCTACTGTGCATTTCACCCGGAACAGGGAACAATTCCCTTAACACCTGATGTACTTGTTAAAACATAATATCCTAAATGAAAAATCCACAATCTGACTTGTAATGCAGCCTGGAATGAAATCTTAATCACAAGTTCCTTCATTTTGCCAGAGGACAACTGACCCACCGACTGAGCCTGGTTACTCCCGAGGTTTTTTTTCTCCATTTCTGTCACCTGATAGAGTTGGTGTTCCTAGCCCCTGTTTTTGGCTTGCTTAGTTGGGGGACACTTAATATTCAGCAATATTATTGATTTGACTGCTCTGGCACTACTGTATGAGAGCTGAGCTGGGTGATGACATCACTGTTTTCTGCAGAGCTGCTTTATAGGTGAATTGGAATCAGTGCAGTTTCAGAAATCACCACTAGAGAGACCTATTCGCTGTAGACACCCTGGAGACATATAACACCTGATTTGAGCTATCCGTTGGCATTCCCATTTATCTCAGTGACATATGCAGGACCCCAAAAATCTGCAATATGAGATCTGCCATCTTAGTTCTTGTGACCACAGAAGTTTTGAGCCAACAGTCAATTGCAGCCAGTTGCGTCAAACACCTTGTGTTAAGAAAACCACAGTGTTAAGACACTTAACACCTTGTGTTAAGAAAACTTGTGTTAGATTTCATTTGTTTAGAAGTCTAACCAACACCGTCTCTACTACACTGGACGTGACAGTTGACACATTGCGTTGCAACAGCTAGAAGCTGTCTACACTGGACACAAAGCCAACGTTCCTATGAGAAGTATCGCGAGTGCTTGGAGTATACGTCATAAATAGACCGAGGCATCAGTGTACAGATGGGAATTTGTCGTGATACTCGCGATACTTACAGTGTAGACCGCATCACTAATTATAATGTGTTCTATTGTTGCGTCGCATCACGCCGCTCATGTCCTTTGTAGACATGGAAGCATCGTGTCCTTTCTAACTCAATTAAGCATATTGGGTGTGTGCATCATAGATATCAGTCATCAGGTAAAAGATGACAGCACTCCTCTGGTATGCTAAAAAGTGTGCCAAGTCTTTATACTGTAGGAAAGGGCAATCAGTCAAGAAGAAAGACTAATTATGGTTACAATATATTATTAGACTAAAACATTATTTAAAAATAATAAAAGTATATACAAATTAAAAGAAAATTGCAAATATGCACAGCACACACACACAAAAAAATTTGAAAAATGTTTTGTTTGTGTGTGGTAACTGGTAATCAGTTGGATCTGAGGGCGTGGTTTTAAATATACAAAAACATTCTGACATCACTGATGGGAACAATATGTGAGAATAAGGAAACACCTTTTTGCATTATGAATCATCTTAAACTATACATTTAAATACATTTTGGCTCCAGAAATACACACTACCAAAAGTAAAAAAAGTCTCTTTTGCTTACCAAGGCTACATTTATTTGGAAAGAAGTAAAAACAGTAATATTGTGAAATATTATTACAATTTAAATTCTCTATTCTATTTTAATACATTTTAAATTGTTATTTATTCCTGTGATGGCAAAGCTGAACTTTCAGTAGCCATTACTCCAGTTTTCAGTGTTTCATGATCTTTCAGAAATAATTCTAATAGCTGATTTGCTGCTTAATATTTGTGTGGATTTTTTTTTTTTTATGGACTTGAAAATGAATATAACTTTTTTGTAGCAAACTTCTACATTGTCTCTTTTGATTAATTTAATACATCCTTGCTTAATAAAAATATTATTTATATTATTTATTTATTTAAAAAAATCTTACTAACCTCAATCTTTTGTGTAGTATGATTTACATGATTTCCAGTAGTCAGTGTCTAATGTTCAGTTGATCATTAGAATTAATGTTTATTAGTAAAGCCATTGGCCAAAATAGTTTCCTCTAGAAGTAAACTCTGTTTTAGAGGAATCCTAATGTGACTACAACTAAATGTAAAATGAATGTTGAAAATAAATTACCATTAGCAATATCCATATATTCTTCAAGACTTGTGTATTTTGCTAACCACAGTTTATTTCTATGGATAAACAATGGGTTCTCTAAGCTGTTTTTATATCATGCCGGAAGGAAATAGGTGATGCTATATTTGGAAGCCTTTTTCAACTTTGAGAAAGGCGTTGAACTATCCACCTTATCACAGAAAATACAGAAATGTACTGGTCTATAGTTATTTGTAATGTAACTGCTTTGCTAGAAAAGCATCTTGAAGAGGGGTAATTTTAACATGAAATATATAAAATGTATAATAGTTCTTGTTTCCCCTATATGCATCAGCAGCAACATACAGTAAATCTAATCTAATCAATTATATTTTTTGTATATTTTGCCTTCTAGTAAAGTTTCTTGGATGTGAGCCATAGATTCCCTGACAAACCTGCTTTCTTCAATGAGGAAACAACCTGTAATTTTCTGCGATGGATAAGGTTTCTGCAGACCCATTGGTATGTCAGATACAGATCAAAGCATGTTCTAAGAAACCCCTTAGATGAATAAATGGTGCAAATCTCGTTGTTGGTTCTCTAAATTGTACATTTATATGCATGCAACATGTAAATAATGTCCTTTAATGTGATATTCTGTATTCTGTTTCCAGTTTATCTCATTGGATTCCAGACATTGTCAGTGTCATCTTACTAAGTGATGTATCCTTAATGCAAATAACTGTTTCATTTGTTCATTTCTCTGCATGGGTGTCATTTGGGTCCATCATACATTATGAAACATTTCATAGATCAAGTGCCTGCTTCTCTGGGTATTGTGTTCTTACACAGAAATAGTGTCTCCTGTTCAGTGAATTTTCAGTAATGAACCCATTATTAATTGGTTCCTAACAACACTCTCCTATTTTGTTTACCTTGCTCATCCAGGATGTTATATGTGGCTGTGTGTGTATTATGCATACACAACTATACATACAGTTACAATTGGTGTTTCTACAGTTTCAGTCTTGTTGTCTTTCTCCACAATGACACCATTGTTGGTTACCGCCTACATGCATTTCACCTTTTGTAGGTGTCCTCTGATCCGTGACCATTTCATGACAGTAGTGCAGATCTGGATGTCTTTTGTCTTTGGCCCTGATGGGAAGAGAAGATGGAATTTCTGGTTATTCACTCAGGTAAAATGCCCATCTGCCAGTCACAAGCAACAACATCTTATCATGAGTTTGTATTTGGTTGTCAAAACCACCAGATAATACATGAATAAGCTAGTTGGGATATATTCGAATAATGATAAATCTATTATTACTTTAGTCTTATCTTTATAGATACTTTACAATTAGAAAAGCATTAAATTGCTGCAGAAATCAAAAAACACTACTACAGTATGATTTACACAATGCTAATTGTGAGACAAAATCTGATTATGTAGACAAAAATGAGTTAATTCACCTTCAGCACTTCAAAATGCAGGTGTGCTTTTTACAGAATGTGGAAAAACTGGTTTTACTCAGAGACAGTAAAAATGCATGATGGATGTTTACAGTGGAGCTACAGATCTTTGTTCTTGGCTGTGATGGGAAGAGTTGGTGGAGTTTCTGGTTAGACGTTTTGTTTGTTTTTTTAAAAAGTCCCTCTCAGAGTATCAAACAACATCTGAGTTCGGTTCATCATGAGTTTGTAATAAGAATTTGGTTGTGGAAACTATCAGTCATACATGAATAAACCTAACCCTAGATATTTAGTACTTATAATGTGGTACGTTATATATACTATATCTAGTAATAAGTACTAACATATCGTTATAAGTACTAATATAAATGATTGCCATATTCAACAGGATTCACTTTACATTATTTTATAATATCAGATTTACCCATGAGCCATGTGTGATTTTTAGTAGGAACAAACAATATTTTGACCCCATATTGGTTGTTGTATAGGCCAATCTTGTATATTTAAAGTCCCCCTGTGGTGAAAATAATGTTGTTTATATGTCTATATGGTGTTTTTATATGCTTTAAGACAAACCATGTGCAAATTCATAAGTCAGCACAATTGCTGAGTATTTTCTCCTTAAAACTGCAGCGAACCAAAGATACGGTTTAAAATCGCTGGTGTTTCATTCTGACGTGACAAACTACCTTGTAACCAATCATGTCAATGTGTGGATCTCTGAGCTGGTGTAAGTGGAGGCGTGGCTAATTTGCATATTCATAGAACCGCATATACTAAATGAGGCAAGGATGTAAAGTTACATTCAAGCTATTTTAAGGCACAAATAATTTTTTTCAAGGAAAAAACATTTAAATATGTAATTTTGGCGATCAAAGATGAGTTTTAAGGGATAAAATGATTGACTACAAGGGGACTTTAAGGGCCCTATTTTAACAATCTAAGCACATGGTCTAAAGTGCTTAGATTGTTAAACGGATCTGCAAGTGCACTTAGGGCTTGTCCGAATCCACTTTTGCTAGTTTAATGACGGGAAAAATGGTTGGCGCGATTGGCGCATGGTCTAAAAGGGTTGTCTCTATTCTCTTAATGAGTAATGGGTGTGTTTTGGGCGTAACGTGAAATCCCTTTAAAAACAAGTTGTGCTTGCACCATGGCGGCTTGCTATTTTCATGACGGAATTTGCAAGCGGAAAGACTGAACGCTTCTCCAGAGAGGCAACGGATCTGCTCCTGCGCAAGGTTAAAGCACTTAAGCAGATCATCTACGTGACAAGCCGGAATCCTCCATATCTTTATGTACACAATATTAATCTTTTACATTGTAATCCTTTTATTTTTTAATATTTCGTATGTTTGTGTGCTGCTGCACGTCCCTGTGTGTGCAATAAGTGTAACGTGCGTTGTGGACCCGCCTATAGGCGCACATTACTAACAAAAAAAATATTTGCCATCGACTTTTGGAACAATGGCGCAGTCTATTTCAGTTACCTCAACATAGCAACGCGCCAACAATGCGCCTGAACACACCTCGTTTTCAGACCAGCAGCCCATGAGCACACATAGGCTTAAATGCATTTGCTGTTTAAACAACGTGGCGCAGGACGTGAAAATGATAACTGCGTAAGGCTGAAACTAGCAAAAAACACCTGCGTCGTGCTTGGCGATGAATTGCGCCGGGTGTATGATAGGGCCTTTTAGATTTATATAATGTAGCATTAATGTAAATAGATTCTTGTGAAGAGCACTTTCCATATATGAAAGCTTCAGATGCCAGTTGCTGTGTGCATTCATGCATACAAATTAATTCAGTTGTTAATTTCTTAAAAAATACAACAATCTTTATTACTTTTACTTTGAAATGCACAATAAACTCTCTTGTATAATATCCAACTAATCATTAAAATCCATTGATTATACCAATTGTAACCCCCTGAGCTCTATTCATTAAATCGATGGTTTTTAGTGAAACAAACAATGTTAAGAGTTATGTGTTTATGAAAGTTTAATAACATTTCACAGTGTAAGAATGTGCAAATGCATGCTTTTGTACAGCTATATATTAAGTAGGCTACATTTTCAGTAATCCATCTAAACATTTAAATCAATGTATAATGATTTGGAGCAATACATCATTGATTACATGCTTTTCAAAATGAAATAACACAATGACTGTAAAATTGTATATACACAGTATATAAACTATCATATTGTTAGAATTATAAAAAGTACGGAGCTCCTAAGGAGGCATGTTGAGATGGGAGGAAACATTATTGTCAATGCTTTTGCGTTTGCTGGCAAATGTTTTGTGTTCCCCCGAGAAACTTTGCGTTTGCTCACAAAGAACACGAAAGATTTGTGAGCAAATGCAAAGTTTCTCCAGGGAACACTAAAGTGTTTGAGGGGGAAGCACAAATGTTTTTTTGTGAGGGAACGCAAAGGTTTTCGGGGGAAGCAAAAGTTTTTGTGAGGGAACGCAAAAGCATTGACTTTTCCTCCCATCTCATATTTTTTCCACCCCCATGTCCCATTAAGGGTAAAAAAAAGTGCAACTTCAAAAAGGTTCAAATACATGAACAGTTTAGACTTGTGCATTTTTTGTTTACCCCGAATTAACCTTCAGTTCATATTTGTTATAAAGTAATACTTGACTCTTGTTCTTCACATAAACAAACCTAGACTAATATATACCCACTACCACTTATACAGTTTTATGTACATACAGTCTAAATGTTACTCATTTCTTTCACTCAATGCCATTTTGATGTCAGTGAATCTAACATAATTCATTCGCATTGTTTTAAGTGGTTTATGTACAAGCAAAAGAAGACAAGGTACTTTGTCTTTTTCTAATTAACACCCTGGTTTCCACCTGTATAATTAGACTAAAATGAATGAGCTTTAATGTTCAACAGACCTTAAACTAGACGTGTTCAACATTTTTGATAACTCAGTGGTGATAAGATAATTCACATGAGATTTTGTTTCATGTCCTCAGTGTGATGTGCAGAGGCTGGGATCCTGGAAAGCCCAAATAGTGAATTTTACCTGCAGATAATTTCAGTTACATTATTTATAGATCTCTGAGTTTAGTGACTCGCTTAGTCTTCTTAGGTATGTCTGTATCTCTTCTACTGTGTCTATTAGCAGGTCATTGAAGGCCAGGATTTGATCCCCCTTATGGAAACGACGTGAGTCCTGAATCTGCCGACACTCAGACACACTGGAGAGGAAAAGGATGAGAGACAAAGAACAATGAGAAACATAATACAATGTAAGTTGTTCTTTTGTACTCATGTTCATGTTTTCACTATTAAGATACAACTGTAATAACTAATTATGTATAAATGAGAGTGGTACCATGGTTTGCCTTTTTCCCGTGTCAAGATCAGACTGTTTTGACTAATGCAGATCTTCCCGCCATGTGTGTTCGCATTTCACTACAGAATAGAAATATGCATTGATGATATTCAAACAGATGCCACATTTTTCATAGCCTTAGTGCTGAATATAGCTGAAAATCAAATGGCAAATGAAATTAAGAAATTGTTTCCTTGGTCAAACTTTATATTAAGTGTCTTTAACTATGGTTTACTAACATTTAAACAAATCATTTGAAACAATGCACTTCTTGTGTAAGTACATGTTTTACATTGTAAAAAATACCTGCATGTAATTACAACTTTAATTTATCCATATCACCAAACCTGTCCCTAACCTTACCCGTATCCCACCTCAGTAGCAGCAAAAGTATTTTGCAATACAGCATGAAAGTAGTACACTGTACCTAACAATTCATATTTTTTTAAAGACACCTAATATAAAGTGGGTTTCCTTTTATGCATTATACTCTAATTGTATTTCTAGTGTTGAACTAAGGGGGAAGGTGAACTAAAATGATAAAAATCACCTGTTGTTTAAAGGCGCCTCATTCAGCTCAGTAGAGGCACAGTTCCCATTGAAGTTGAGGAGACAAGGCTGAGAACGTATCTCACCTGTACTCATTCTAAGGAAAAAGGTAAGAAAGTGAAACAACAATGACATCATCCAGACATATTCAGCAGAAAAACACAGTTTAAAGCTGCCATGATGTCAGTAAAACTGCACTAAAGTCAAAATGTAGGCTACCGTTTATTTTGATCATCTGTATCCTGGTTGACTGCACCATTGCACGCAGAGAACTCGTGGCCATTAATGGATGTGCTGAAAAAGACAAAATAATAATAAAAATGAGTTTAACTATGTATTTTAAACAAAAGGGCATCAAGAATCTAGATAATTTTAGTGTTAAACAAGGCTCAGCCTCAGACCGATGGTTGCTTAATCGTTCTAGTCAGAGATGATTGCTTCTCTCAAGTATTAAGATGCTAAAACAATGCTAAAACTTAGCATTCATCCATGATCAGACCTGTTCAGCAAGACTGGACATTTCCAAACGACAAAACAGAATGTTCAGCAACGCTAACTTAAGAGTTGTTTTGTAGTCTTTAAATAAACAGAATTACATCAATGTGTAACATCTGAGGCACAGGGGAATGAACTTCGTGAGCACATTACTACAGTATGTGTCAGACGGCAACACGCACTTCATTTACTGTATCTTGCACAACTAACACAACAGTGCAATGTCATGAGGTGAATTGAAGACTTCAAAATTACTTTGTCTGTATGCATGCAGTGTCTGCCTCCTGTTGGACATCTTCCAACGCCGTTTGCCTAATCAGGAAAGACCACAGAATTTAATTAAATGTCTCTCAGAAAATTGCATTTTATCAACAGAGTACATTTCACATTTCACTAGGCCAGTTAAGGGGAAAACACCTACACTGATGCCATCAACATGTATTCATTGTTGTCCTCTGGAGATTCATCCTGTTTCCCATCCTTCTCGTCTTTATCCTTGTTAACTGAAATCTGTCAAATAGAAGTTTGAGTTTTTGTCATATGGAAGTTTAAAAACACTTGTGTTAAAGAAGCATATGCAAAAGTGTAAAACCTTGCGCTCTGCTGGTACTGGAGGTTCGCTGAACTTGCGAGGATAGTCATAATGGTCTGGGGTTGGTGGAGGAGATAACATCAATTCAGGTGCTGACCATCTTTCATCAGACTGATCTTCAACCTTTTGTTCTGAACCGCTCACAGGCGCAGATGTTGATCTACTTCTGTTGTCCTGAGAAAAAGAAAAAAAAAACTATGTGAGCATCCACAACCTCTCAAAAGTTTTCACACACTTTTTTGTTTCTTAGGGTGTTAAAACACTCATCAAAGTACGGTAAAAATAAAGAATCAGTAAGTGTGTCCAAAATTTTGACTGGTAGTTTATATGTACATGCATGTGCGTAAAGATAGAGAGATTAGAGAGAAATATTAAAAATTTTACCTCAAGGGCGTCAAATGTATATCTCCGTTTATCTGATTTCTGGGTCTTCAGGGCTTTGCACCAACCATCCACATCATCACTGAAAACACCAGAAAACATTTAGGCCTACCACTACTGTTTTGGAAAAAACATCATCAGTTGTTTTAAAATTAAAATTAAAAGTTTAAACAAAACAATTTCTAGAATTATATTAACAGTATATAACTTATTTTAGAAGTATAATGATTAAGCGACTGCTTAAAGACTCTTATTCTTACTGTGTCTTTTTCTTTTAATTTGATGTCTCTTTGTTTATTTCTTTTTTTTTTGAAGACTCAATTTTTAAATGTGTATATCTTCAAAACCAAAAGACTGGCTAAAAGCCACACTTCATGGAGACTTTTATTATTTTTTTGTCTGTATCATGCTGGCTTTCATGGAACTATGGTATGACAATGAGAGATATGGTCAAAATGATGGTTGCAAACCTGTTTTCGCCAATAAGAAAGTAGTCTCTGCTGTTTTTGTGTGTGTTGTCTTCCACCCTCAAGAACAGCACAGAGGATGGAGGACACTTGAAGTGTTTCTGAATCCAGTCCCGCATCTGATGTGTCTCTAGGCCAGTAAACATCAAGTTGATCCTTTAAAACAGTAAGAATTTCCCATTATAGTGTGAAAATATGTTTATTTTTGAGTGTGACAGTATTTTCCTTACTTAGAAAGGTCTATCTCTCCCAGAGGTTTGTCTCTCTTTTCGTCGTTTGTATAATATGTCAGATGGTAGGCGTCTTCGTCCGTCTTGGAGAGCACAAAGAAACGGCGCTTCCATGATTTCTGTGACAGATATACCAGGTAAAACTGTTAAGTTTCATGAACAGAGAAACTGTCTTTGACAGACTGCAGATATTTCAATTTCAAGTTGAAATGCAATATGAGACATACGAAGGTTTTTAAAAAGGCCGGTTGACCAGGAGACTTGTGCAGGTATCCAGTGTACACTTCCTCCACCATTGCTGCTTCTTTGTAAAACTTTGCAGTTGTTGCTGCAGAAACGTGAATAAAACCGATTAACATTAAACACGTAGATAATGACAAAATAAATTGAGTGGTAGGCTTTCTTAATTATAACATTTATCAAGAGGTTTTAGACTTACTTTTATTTTTGAACATGTTCATGTCGTGGCTTTTGTGCTAAAATAGATGTGAAATGTTTAATTTGTTTTACTGTAAGCACTGAAATCAGATACAATCGTATTTGAAAAAACATTTACATAAACATTTTGTAATATATATATATATATATATATATATTCAGTGAAAAGTCACCACAAAACTAAATAAAATGCAATGGAAATGAACTATTTCCATATTTCATTCATAATATGCTGTGAATAGTATCAGCATTATTTCTATACAAGCATCACAAAGCAGAATCATCATATCAATAGCCATATTCTATAATATTATTGTCTTACCTTGTGTCTCTGTAAAAGTAGTGTCCTCTGAAAAGTTATTTAGCTCTCTCAACGTGCGTGTTATGATGGCAGATTAGGAGGAAGCTCGAGGCTTTTTGTTTCTTCCAGAGAGTTATTCTGGTAACAGGAGGAGTTTCTGGTCATATGTAAGCTCAGGCTTAAAGGTCCCTCCCTTTTGATTGAGTCAGTCATTAGTTTGTGGAAATTACCAGACAAACAAGACGATCATAATGGCTTTGTGGTATTGTAGAAAACTTGATACTACAAAAAGAAATTAGCTTCCGAGCATATGCAGGAAACTGTAACTGGAAATATGTACAAATATACACTGAAACCTGGCACTTTTCCAATTTATCAGAATAAAGGGATTTTTTGTGGTTAGAAGCTCCTGGTTTCCCCTAGAAATGCAAAAGGTTCCAGCAACAACAAAAAAAAAAACCATACAATGGAAGTCAATGAGACCCATCAACTTTTTGGTTACAGAGATTCTTCAAAATATGTTCTTTTGTATTCAGTAGAAGAAAGAAATTCATACAGGTTTGTAATCAACTTGAGGGCGAGTATCTGAGTAAAGGATTTCACCCCATTTTGGGGTTAAATTGGAGTAAATTTCATCTAACAGTAGGGGGGAACAATAAACAAAAAAGATTTCAAGAGCAATTTTTGATGGGGACACTAATAATACAGCCAAAATTGTACTTGTAGTTTACACAAAGGGATAGTTGTTTAAATATGAGTTAGGTAGGTTCACCACGCGGTCATATTATAATTATTAAATTATCTTGTGTCCCCCACATAGTATATTAGGTTTCGTCTGGGACAGACAAGACCACTGATCTGCTACTTAACATCATATTGAGCAAATCCCAACACACCGGTAGATCTACAATATTAGCCTAGTATCAGTTCACACATAGTGCGTATCGCTGTGTTAGTTGTAGTGGGTGACTAACTATCCAACAAGCTACTATTAAACAAGCCACCAAACAAGCTAGGTAACATTATAATTGCTTTCATAGCAGACGCATGGAAAAATAGATTGGATGTTTTTTTTTTTTTTTTTTTTGTCATGACTAATTTATTAATGACAGCATCATCTATATTAAAGAGAAAATAATCAATTCATCCAACGATTAAAGTGAATAAGATGGCCTTGACAGCCGACTTACTGGAGTTCCACAACTACTGAAGAAATGTAAGCTTAGCGTTAAGTTCTGCCAGGAAGACTCAATCAGCGTGTCATGAATTAACTCACTTCTAACCAATCATGTGTTAACACTCTCAGTATAAAAGAATGGTACTTACATCCGTCTGAGTTCGCAGATACTGACGGCGCCAATTACCTCCATCCTCCCCAACCACCTCCAAGATGGTCCTTTCCCTCCATCCTCCCCACCACCACCACCAGGATGGTCCCTTCCTTTACCTCCAGGGGGTCGGCTGCGCCCCTGCCTTCATCTTCAGGCGGGATTTGCAGATTCCGTTACCCTCGCATTGCTTGCTAAGGACGGGGCCTACGCCAAAGACTATGCTTGCTGAGCTATTAATAAATTTACTCTTGTTATATCATTTTATCTCCCGAGTCTTTCTGGTAGAACTTGATAATCTAGATTTATTTTTATAATAGGAGTCTGGGTGAAGGGTCCCTGAGAATGTAAAGATTGAACAAAGATTAAACTAAATTGTGTCATTGATTAGTGTACGGTAACACTTTACTTGAAGGGGTGTGCATAAGACTGACATGACACCTTCATAATTATGACATGGCAGATGTCATAAATATGAAGGAGGTCTTATGCATGTTTATGGCAAATGTCATTAAGTGTCATTCGCTCAATTATGACATTTTTAATGCAAATATGACATTGTTTGAGATGTCTTTATGACAACTTGACATAAACCAATACATCATAACCTGTCAGTGTCTTTGTCATGACAACTTGACATTACCAAGACAACATAAATTGTCATAAATATGACATAGCAGATTAATTATCAAACTTAAGAAACCACTTAGCTTTAAGGGTTAACATTTCATTAAACTGTTAGGCGGTTGGTTTTGACATTGGCTGTCATGAGGCCATTATAACTGTGTCATGAATGTTTTTCTTGACCTCAACTACAGTGGTACAAATTTAATTTGTCATTAAAATGTTATAATGGCTTCATGACAGCCAATGTCAAAACCAACCACATGACAGTTTAATGAAATGTTAACCCATAAAGCTAAGTGGTTTCTTAAGTTTGATAATTAATCTGCTATGTCATGTTTATGACATATTTATGACAGGTTGTGTTGTCTTAGTAATGTCAAGTTGCCATAACAAAGAAATCTCACACAATGTCATATTTGCATTAAAAATGTCATAATTGAGCGAATGACACTTAATGACAGTTGTCATAAACATGCATAAGACCTCCTTCATATTCATGACATGTGTCATGTCATGATTATGACGGTGTCATGCCAGTCTTATGCACACCCCTTCAAGTAAAGTGTTACCGATAAATAGATTTTGAGGACAAATTGGAACATTTTACAGTAAGCAAAGATTTTAACACAAGAAACTTTTATAATTAAAATGCTACAAACAATATATCTTACAACAATCTTTATTTTACTTTGCAGTGCACAATAAACTCTTGTGTATATATCCAACTAATCATTCAAATCCATTGATTATCCCTTGTATCTCCGAGCTCTAATATTTATATCTAATATGACACACAATCACACACAATCAAGGTTTAAGAGTTATGCAAGTTTAATAACAATTCACAGTGTAACAATGTGCAAATGCACATTTTGTACAGCACAATTCATCAATATATTAAGTAGTCTATATCTTCAGTAATCATAAATCTAAAGAGTTACTGAAACATTTAAATCAATGTATAATGATTTGGAGCAATACATCATTGATTACATGCTTTTCAAAATGAAATACACAATGACAGAAAAGTTGTATATACACAGTATATAAAGTATCTCATACTATTAGAAATGTAAAAAAAGTGCAGCTTTAAAGATGTTAAAATACATGAACAGTTTAGAACTGAACAGTTTAGAACTGCACATTTTTCACAGTGAATTAACCTTCATAATTGTAATAAAATAATACTTGACTGAATCTTGTTCTTCACATAAACAAACATGAACTAATATATGCCCACCACCACTCATACAGTTTTATGTACATATATACACTCCAAATGTTATCAATTTCTTTCACTCAGTGGCATTTTGATGTCAGTGAATATAACAATTAATTCACATTGTTTTGCATATTTACATGATTAATGTACAAGCAAAAGGACAAGGTACTTTAGATAACCTAATTTCCACTTCTGTCATTAACGCCTTGTCTTCCACCTGCATGATTAGACTCAAATGAACGAGCTTTAATATCCAACAGACCCATTGACCTTAAACTAGGTGTGCACAATATTTCTAATAACTCAATTGTGATAAGATAATTCACATGAGATTTAGTTTCATGTCCTCAGTTTGATGTGCAGGGTTCAGAGTGCAGAGGCTGGGATCCTAGAAACCGCCGAATAGTGAGTTTTACCTGCAGATAATTTCAGTAACATTTATTTATAGCTCTCTGAATGTAGTGATGGAAAAACATCAAATGAAATCATCATCTTACCTCGTCCTTGCTCAGTCTTCTTAGGTATGTCTGTATCTCTTCTACTGTGTCTGTTAGCAGGTCATTGAAGGCCAGGATTTGATCCCCCTTATGGAACAGACGTGAGTCCTGAATCTGCCGACACTCAGACACACTGGAGAGGAAAAGTATGAGAGACAAACAATGAGAAACATAATACAATGTAAGTTGTTCTTTTGTACTCATGTTCATGTTTTCTCTATTAGGATACAACTGTAACATCTGTAATTATTTATCAATGAGAGTGGTACCATGGTTTGCCTTCTTCCTGTTTCAAGATCAGACTGTTTTTCAGACTGTTTTGACTAACGCAGATCTCCTTCTCAACATGTGTGTGCATTTCACTGCAGAATAGAAATATGCATTGACAATATTAAACAGATGCCACATTTTTCACAACCTTAGTGCTAAACATAGCTGAGAGTCAAATAGCCAGGAGACTAAGAAATTAAAATAATTGTTTCCTTGGTCCCACTTTATATTATTTGTTTTTAACTATGGTATACTAACATTTAAAGGGGTCATATAATGGTACATGCACTTTTACAAGTTGATTGTACTGAAATGTGTGTTGGCAGTGCCTGTACACAACCATCATAAAATGATAAAAATCCATCCAGTGTTTTTTTTTTTAATCTTATATGTTTTCCCCCATCTCAAATCAAGCCGTTCGATTTTGTGACGTCGCAAAATCGACGCCCCTCCCACGATTGTTGATTGACAGCAGCGTTTCAACACAGATCCGCCCTCGCTCGTGTGCGAGCTGTCAATCATAGTCCGCGCGGTCATTATTGATACGCTGGAGCACTGTCTATGAGCAGAATGGCGTCTAAGCGATTGTGGTGTTCTGTTCTTGGGTGTAATAAGGAACACAGCAGTCATTTTGATGTTCCTAAATCCGAACCGCTGAAGACGCAGTGGCTGAGTTTTGTTTTCGAAGGGAATATTCCCCACGATCAACGTCAATGCTTTCATGTTTGCGCGAATCATTTCACACACCAGACTGCTTTACAAACGAGGGTCAGTAAAGCTGGTTTTGCTAAGAAGCTGCTCCTGAAAAAAGGATCGGTACCAACTATTCGTGTTCCTGCTGCACCTCCAGAAGAAGAAGTGAGTGTAACGTTTTATTAACCTTTATATTAATATTTATATTAATCTTTGTAAATCGCTTGCTGCACGCTTCACGATGAATGCGGCTAAGGTTTACACTCAGGGTACATTACGGCATGTTTTCTATGTACGACGTTCTCAATATAATTCATAATCCCACGTTTATAATGAACAACGCGTTATGGTTATTGTGTTATGGTTATAACAAACGGTGTACGCACAGAACAGAGGGGCGGGGTGAGCAAAGCTCATTATCACTTAAAGACACATACAGTTAAACGGCGTGCTGAAAACAGAGCTGTTTTTGACCAGGTAAAATTAGTGTTTTCTTACAATACTAATGAGAATTTTTAATTAAAGTATATTACAAACTTTTAATTTAGACCCTAAAGAATCATATTAGCTTGTACAAAAATGGCATTAAATGACCCCTTTAAACAAATCATTTGATACAATGCACTTCTTGTGTACATACATCTTTTTTACGTTGTACTTATAATTACAAAATACCTGCATGTAATTACAGCTGTAATTAATTTATGTAATTACATTATAATTACACTGTTTACCCTTCTCTTACACCTTAAACCACCCTTAAGCCTATCCATATCACCAAACCTGTCCCTAACCTTACCCGTATCCCACCTTAGTAGCAGCAAAAGTGTTTATCAATACAGCATGAACACAATAAGTGCATTTTACATAACAATTATTATTTTTTGATGCAAGTACAAAATGATAAAAATCACCTGTTGTTTAAAGGCGCCTCATTCAGCTCAGTAGAGGCACAGTTCCCATTGAAGTTGAGGAGACGAGGCTGAGGACACATCTCACCTGTACTCATTCTAAGGCAAAAGGTAAGAAAGTGAAACAACGATGACATCATTCAGACATATTCAGCAGAAAAACACAGTTTAAAGCTGCCATGATGTCAGTAAAACTGCACTAAAGTAAAAATGTAGGCTACCGTTTATTTTCATCGTCCGTATCCTGGTTGACTGCACCATTGCACGCAGAGAACTCGTGGCCATTAATGGAAGTGCTGAAAAAGACAAAATAATAATACAAATTTGTTTAACTTTATGTATTTTAAACAAATGGGAATCATGAATCTAAATAATTTTAGTGTTAAACAAGGCTCAGCCTCAGAACTATGGTTGCTTAATCGTTCTAGTCAGAGATGATTGCTTCTCTCAAGTATTAAGATGCTAAAACAATGCTAAAACTTAGCATTCATCCATGATCAGACCTGTTCAGCAAGACTGGACATTTCCAAACGACAAAACAGAATGTTCAGCAACGCTAAGATAAGAGTTGTTTTGTAGTCTTTAAATAAATGAAGAATTACATCTATGTGTAACATCTGAGGCACAGGGGAATGAACTTCGTGAGCACATTACTGCAGTATGTGTCAGACGGCAACACACACTCAATTTACTGTATCTTGCACAACTAACACAACAGTGCAATGTCATGAGGTGAATTGAAGACTTCAAAATTACTTTGTCTGTATGCATGCAGTGTCGGCCTCCTGTTGGACATCTTCCAACGCCTTTTGCCTAATCAGGAAAGACCACAGAATTTAATTAAATGTCTCTCAGAAAATTGCATTTTATCAACAGAGTACATTTCACATTTCACTAGGACAATTAAGTTGAGAAGTCCTCTCAAACACCTACACTGATGCCATGTGCATGTATTCATTTTTTTCTTTTGGAGATTCATCCTTTTTCCCATCCTTCTCATCTTTATCCTTGTTAACTGAAATCTGTCAAATAGAAGTTTGAGTTTTTGTCATATGGAAGTTTAAAAGCATTTGTGTGCATACAGTATGTTGAAGAAACATGTAAATGTGCAAAACCTTGCGCGCTGCTGGTACTGGAGGCTCGCTGAACTTGTTAACATAGTCATTTTGGTCATCAGACTGATCTTCAACCTTTGGTTCTGGACACTTCTCTAAATCTGATCTAAATCTGCTGTCCTGTGGAAAGAGGTAAGTATGTGAGCATGCACAACCTCTCAAAAGTTTTGACACCCTTAGATTTTTTGTTTCTTGGAATGTGAAAAAACAATGATCAAAACACTTGAATGCTAAATGCTTGAAAATAAATAAATAATATAAAGTTATAATAATATTATGACTGGTAATTTATATATACATACATGTGTGTAAAGATAGAGAGAGACATTTTTTAATGTTTACCTCAAGTGTGTCAAATGTATGTCTCCGTTTATCTGATGTCTGGGTCTTCAGGGCTTTGCACCAACCATCCACATCAACACTGAAAACACCAGAAAACATTTACTTTTTTATTTTAAAAAATCATCATCAGTTGTTTTAAAATGAGAAATTAAAGTTTAAATGAAACAATTTCTAGAATTATGTTTGCAGTATATAACTTTAGAAGTAGAATGATTAAGCTACTGCTTAAAGAGTCCATGAAATTACTTTTCATTTAACTTCATGCATCTTTTTGTTTATTCCACATATATTTTCTGTATTGTCTATTTTAATATTTGAATGCTATATATGCTTTTGCGATATTGTAAACAGAAACAGTCATGCCAGTAAAGCTTTGTTGACTTATTTTGTATGACTCAATTTTAAATGTGTATACTTTCTCTTTGTGTACTGGCTTTCATGGAACTATGGTGTGACAGTGAGAGATATGGTCAAAATGATGGTTGCAAACCTGTTTTCGCCAATAAGAAAATAGTCTCTGCTGTTTTTGTGTGTGTTGTCTTCCACCCTCAAGAACAGCACAGAGGATGGAGGACACTTGAAGTGTTTCTGAATCCAGTCCCGCATCTGATGTGTCTCTAGGCCAGTAAACATCAAGATGATCCTTTAAAACAGTAAGAATTTCTCATTATAAAGTGAAAATATGTTTATTTTTGAGTGTGATAGTATTTTCCTTACTTGGAAAGGTCTATCTCTCCCAGAGGTTTGTCTCTCTTTTCGTTGTTTGTATAATATGTCAGATGATTGGCGTCTTCGCCCGTCTTGGAGAGCACAAAGAAACGGCGCTTCCATGATTTCTGTGACAGATATACCAGGTAAAACTGTTAAGTTTCATGAACAGAGAAACTGTCTTTGAAAGATTGCAGATATTTCAATTTCAAGTTGAAATGCAATATGAGACGTACAAAGGTTTTTAAAAAGGCCGGTTGACCAGGAGACTTGTGCAGGTATCCAGTGTACACTTCCTCCACCATTGCTGCTTCTTTGTAAAACTTTGCAGTTGTTGCTGCAGAAACGTGAATAAAACCGATTAACATTAAACACATAGATAGCCTACCACTCAATTTAATTTGTCATTAAATTGTCTTTCTTAATTATAACATTTTACTAAATGATTTTAGACTTTTATTTTTATTGGACTTGCTCATGTTGTTGCTAAAATAGATGTGAAATCATTTTACTATAAGCACTGACATCAAATACAATCAGATGCAAACAACATTTATGATTTTGTAAAACAAAACTAATATCCAGTGAAGACTAATTAAAATGCAATGGAAATTAACCCTCCATCATATTTCATTCATAATATGTTATGAATAGTATCAGCATTATTTCTATACAAGCATCACAAATCAGAATCATCATATCAATAGCCATATTCTAAAATATTATTGTCTTACCTTGTGTCTCGGTAAAAGTAGTGTCCTCTAAAAGTCAGCTCTCTCAACGTGCGTGTTATGATGGCAGATTAGGAGGAAGCTCGAGGCCTTTTGTTTCTTCCAGAGAGTTATTCTGGTAACAGGAGGAGTTTCTGGTCATATGTAAGCTCAGGCTTAAAAGTCCCTCCCTTTTGATCGTGTCAGTCATTAGTTTGTGGAAATTACCAGACAAACTACGTATTCATATGGCTTTGATGAATTGTGGGAAACTTGAAACTACAAAAACAAATTTAGCTTCTGAAGCACTTACAGTAAGCTATGACTGGAAATATGTACAAATATTCACTGAAACCTGGCACTTTTCCATTTATCAGATTGTAATTTATGTGGTTAGAAGCTTCCCTTCAGGAATGCAGGAGGTCAATTAATAAGATACCATGCAGAAATCATTCCTCGTTTCTCTGCTGCTGGGGATTTTAGGGGAAATTCTTGATAATTGGATTTCAGTAAATATGAATTATTGTATTTCCTCCACCATTTTACCTGGATTGTTTCCAAGTGTAGCATACTTTTGACTTGTTAGGGGGTTGGGGGTGATTGATGGATAAAAAAAAAAAAAATGTAGGGTTAAATAAATGTGTTGTACTCTATGCACAAACAATATATATTACAAACAGAAATACCATGGCATGACATTTCTAACTATTTGAATTCACATTAACAAATTATCTAATATGCATGCAATAATGATAATACTTTTAATGAAAGTAAAAAAAAAAAAAGATAATAGGAGTCTATGTGAAGGGTCCCTGAGAATGTAAAGATTAAACCAAGATTGAACTAAATTGTGTCATTGATTAGTGTACATAAGGGGTGTGTACTGTAAGTGAAAAATGTTTTCATTGTTGCACTTAGCTTGTTTCTGGCATAAAAATGCATTCAAATATGCATAGAATGCACCATTCTAGTCTTATTGTTAATGTGTAACATTAATGCTGAAAAGTATAATATGGACGTACAGTGCTGCTGAAAATAGAGTTACGACACTCCCATAGGCGTCCATTGGAATTGAGGAATGCGGAAGTAATGCGTAATGAATGTAATGAAGTAAGCTCACTCGCTGGTAAATTGATGAAATTACTGGAATTCTGCAATATTTCCCACCCTGTAGAAATTCAAATTAGTTTCTATGAAGACTGCTCATTCAAGGAATAACTTATCTAGCAACTCACTGGAAGTTATTTTGGATATATTAGATATACTGGAGTAGTACTGGATATATAAGTTTTGTTGAATACAACTGGTTGCCTTGTTTTTTTATATTTTATCTTTCTTGGGTTAAATTCAGTATTTGCTTGCATCCATTCATATTCAGTTGTTGTGTATGCTGTGAATATTATAAAATAACATTAGGATGTGAGTAATTCATCTTTTAAATGTAACACGGGCTGAATCCAAAATCGCCCCCTATACCATCAAGTCAAGTCAAGTCAAGTCAAGTATATTTGTATAGCGCTTTTCACAATACAGATTGTATCAAAGCAGCTTCACAGTATCAAATTAAAATAATACAACAAGGTTTGTTTCTAGTGGAATTTATTGATAAAATCAAATTAGATATCCCCAGAATATCCCCAACTGAGCAAGCCAAAGGCAACAGTGGCAAGGAACCGAAAAACTCCATCAAGTGACCTAATAGTGTCCTAAAACTCCATCAGGTGACCCAATGGAGAAAAAAAAACCTTGGGAGATCAAATAGATCAGAATTTGAGGGGACATCCATTTATTGTGGTGTCCGAAACCATAGTGGACGTTATTGAGTGCACTCGTTCTATCCTACATTGCACCACAATAACAAGTGTACAACTGATGTACACTCAACGGCTGTCCGAATTCACTTCCTCGTTTTCATTCACTCCTTCAAGTGAAATGTATTAGTGGACTAATGTAGGGAATAGTGATTGAGGGTTTAGGGGGCGATTTTGGATTTAGCCAGGCACATCACTTAAAACACGGCATGTCAAGAGAGCCAATAGCCCTGTCCCAAATGGCACCCTAAGCACTCGTGGTCTTCCTACGAGTCCGCACTTTCGTGACGTGATGCTACTTTGACTGTCGGGAAGAAGTCTGCTGCGGAGCCCGCATCAGTGCGCATGCAAAGGGCACATATGGACCGCAAAGGGTGCTATCTTAGTCCACAAGTAAGTCATTGTACCTTGTAAGTCCACAAGACCGTAAGTGCATAAGTGTGCCATTTGGGACAGGGCCAATGAGTGTTTGTTATCACTGCTGTAAAACGTAAAACTGTCGTAAATTTGACTTTTACGGTAGATGCTGACAATGGAGATCAAGGCCCTGTCCCAAATGGCACACTTCATATGCACTTTCGGTCTTGTGGACTAACCATGGCTGCCGCATGCGCGTGTCCGTTAAGTCCATGAGCCCGTAGTGTCCCATTTGTCATTTTAGGATTCAGAAGGGTGCCCCCCCCTTTGCGGTCGATATGCGCCCTTGATGCGCATTTTTCCCGACAGTTACGTCACGAAAGTGCAGACTTGTTGGAAGACCGCGAGTGTTTAGGGTGCCATTTGGGACTGGCCCGAAGATTAATCCTATAGAATAAAGTCTTGAATTTGGGTCTGTTCCTCACATTCGTATGCTGAATTCTAAAGATTTGGATTACAGCTCACAAATAAAATTGATTGCTTTTGTGAATTTATGTTTCGTTTTTAGTGTTTTTTATGACTGATCTATTGTCAGTCACAGCATAGCTAGGACTACTCAGAAAATGTATGTTTCAGCATATATGGAAACAAATACATACAAATATAGATCACATTGCAGCCACAGATACAGATAAATTGGTTTTGAGGAAAAATTTAAACATATAGTAAACAAAGTTTTTATCATAAGAAACCTTCAAAAGGCTGCATAGTACAATACAAAATACAGAATTAAAGAAAAGCAATACACTGAGTTTACAGAGTAACATAAAAACGGTAATTTCAGGGTATGAAACAAAAGTAAATGAAAGAAAATGAATACCAGAAATCTTGTATATTTAAATATTGCAAAAAATTGACATCGAAATCACACACAATATAGTTTTAATCAAATGTGCATGTTAAAACAGATCATACATTTACATTTTATTTTCTGTACATTTCACATCAAGGTGAATGTTTATTAGAACATGCATTTGTTTGAAACAATATAATATTGTAATATTATAACTTCATATAGGCCTAATTGAAACGTGGTTTGAAACGTAATATTTAAATATACATTTAGTAGCCTATATTTACACAGTACATAGCTGCACAAATTTCTTTACTGAAGTATTGTTCTGGTCTTTTTGAAAATAAGCTGCCTTGTTCTAATATAATTGACTTTTGGTCATTTGCTTTAATCATATTGATTTTGTGCAGTTCATATCATCATCAATATCAGTTGAGGTTCCCAATGCAAAACTATTATAAAAACATTAATTTTGCTTTGGTTTAGTGCAAGTCAGTGAAACAAAATATGATTTAGAATATAAGAATCCTTTTCAACCTTACTTTCAACAAACTACTTGAACTGTGAAAATAAAACAACAAATATATCTTAAATTCAGTCTTGTTTCCAGACTGTTATGACAATTAGCACTCAGTAACAACAGGTAAAGAAGCTGGAGTTTAGGATGAAGCCTGCATTCTGACAATTCATCTGTGTCGTTATCTTCGCGGTTTGTTTCTGTTCTCAATTCTGTCTCGGGCAAAAAAGAGTGAAACTATAAGTATATTTGTGAGTATATGTTTGTATTTCCTCTTATGTTGTTTGCATGCATCTACCTGATTACTTGTGAATTTTACAGGAGAAGCATAGATGGGCTCGTGGGTCACATTTGATGGCAGCTCATGTGTAACACATGTTGTATGACCCCACTCAACTTCCTGTCATTAACACAATATGATATCATTAGATTATTGAACAGCTGCAAATTAATAATCAGAATAAGTGGAGTGAACTCTCAAAGCAAATCCCATTACAACAAGCAATTTTTCTAAAATTAGCAAACCTTTTTTTTCCCCAGCTTGTTTGATATAATCAGTATGGGTTGCAGAAATGAGAGTCACACTGATTATGGTGATCTCTCATTCTTATCTTGATTCACATTTATTGAGACTTAACTGTGCCACTCTCCTCAGGTGATCAAAAAAATATTCGCAGAAAAAAAAGAGTAAGTTCTAAAGACTTATTATTATAATTAGGGATCATAAAACCTGAAATACCGTTCTGTTGGCCACAAACCAGACCTATTTTTAGCAGACAGCCCCTTCCATGTGCTACTATACCTGCTCGTTTTCTGATTGTGGAAGTTCCCTGATGTGTCTATTCGACCCAAATGTCTGCGTAACAGATGTTTAATTCAGATTATTCAACTAAAAGAAAATATTTTGCACACCATGCGCAATTATGTATGAAATGCATGCATTTTCAAGTCAGAAAAATAAAAACATTACCTTGGGATCCAACAGTCTGTGTGGACGATTATTTAAGATGTCAAATAAAGCAGTGAACCATTTTTCCATCTCCCAACTGCACAAATATGTTATATTGCATCATTCAGAGACTATTTAAAAATAGTAATCATATCATGATTCTTTTTAAAACAATAGAAATGACAAAAAGTAATATGTTTCTGTAAAAGTCATCTCTATTTATCATAAAGATATCATATACAGTTCTGTGCAAAAGTCTTAGGCACGTTAGAATGGTCACACTTTAAATTAGGGTCCAATTCTCACTATTAACTACGACTTTTGCCTCAATAAACTCCAAATTACTGCTTATTAATAGTTAGTAAGGTAGTTGTTAAGTTTAGGAATTGGGTAGGATTAGGGATGTAGAATATGGTCATGCAGAATAAGGCATTAATATGTGCTTTATAAGTACTAATAAACGGACAATATCCCAGTAATATGCATGCTTATAAACAACTAGTTCATAGTGAGAATTGGACCATAAACTGAAGTGTTACCATAAATATTTCCACTCAATTTACGACAAAAAGAACAACAATAAATCACTGCCATTGAACAAAGCAAACACATTCAGGACAAACCTGTTTTCTCCAATAAGGAAGAAGTCTCTTTCTGGTACTCTAATAAACAATACGCATGAAGGAGAACATCTGAAATTGTTTTGGATCCAGTTCCACTTATTATCCATCTCGGGGTTCAAGAACATGAATGTGATCCTGCAGGACAGGCAGAAAACTGTACTTACTGTACAATAGTAATTGTGTAAGGAAAGTTTGTCAAGACAAACTACACTGTAAAAAAAAAGTTGCTACCTTAAATGAAGTACAATCAACTTGGATGTTTCAACTTAAATTACGTTAAACTCACCTTAAAAATTTAGGGTTTTTTTGGTGAGAAAGCAATGTAAAAATATATGTCGTCATAACTTATTGATCATACTTTTTTACAGTGTACGATGTTAAATAGATAAGATAGATTGTTGCTAAGGTGTTCTGGGTGGTTGACAGACAGGTTTTATGATCTGATGAGGTGGATCAGTGCGTACAATTATTGAACATACTTAGACAAGTCAATGTCTCCAAGTGGTTTGTTCATCTCTTCATTTTTATAGTACTTAAGCAGGCATATGTTGTTACTGTACTTTAGAAGAACAAAAAACCTCCGTTTCCATGATTTCTGCAAAAAATATATACAGGTTGAGAGAAATTAGCAAAGGGAGTCTCCCGTTAATGCACTATAAAACCTGTTCTGCTTCTTTTCCAGAGAAACATACCTGAGACTTGAACTTATTCTCTGGGGGAGATTTGTAAAGATATCCAGAACACATTTTCTCCTCGGCACCATGTATGTAAAATTCATAGTTTTTATCTGCAGAGACAAAGAATCTATTTAAAATTAAGCCATATGTTATGACAATAATGTCAATTAGAGACATTTAAAAGAACATACCTGCCATTGTACAGTTTTGGTGAGTAATGGAATGCTGTGAGTGTAAGTATAGGAACAGAACAAGTTGTTGTTACTTTAACATATTCAGCATGATGAATGATTTCAAGTGCCAAATGTTTGAAATTCAAGATGTTCTTTAATGGAACAATTACACGGTTAGGACCGGGCCTCCAAAGCCACATCCACATGGTCTGAGACTACAATAGGAGGTGTGACAGTAAGCCCATCGATCTGTGTTTGCACATGATGGACTTTTCTTTAAGATATTAGCAATCCTCAAAAACTAGTCTGTTAGTGACAGTGTAAACTGAGTCGAACAATAGATATTATTGTAAGCAGCACAAACAAGGAAACAAATACACACACACACACACACACACACACACACACACACACACACACACACACACACACACACACGTGTTTTCATGTTTTATGGGGACTTTCCATAGACATAATGATTTTTATACTGTACAAACTGTATATTCTATCCCCGTACACCAACCCTATCCCTAAACCTACCCATCACAGAAAACTTTCTGCATTGTTTCATTTTCCAAAAAAACATCACTTAGTATGATTTATAAGCTGTTTTTGGATTTCAGATATTGCCATCTTTGTAGGGACATTTTGTCCCCATAATGTAGGGTTTACCAGGACACACACACACACACACACACACACACACACACACACACACACACACACACACACACAAAGACAGAAAACTTCCTGACCTAAATATAGTTTTGTTTGAAATATTTATTCAGTTTATTCATTGGTATATTAATAAATAAATACTTTTGATTGATTGAAATACATTGATGCTGCCTTACATTATGTAAATCAGACAGCACAATTTCTTAGCTTTACCTCTTCTGCTACAGCAATCAAAATTATGCAAGTAATGTTATACAAAATTATTATTGTAGTATTATTATATGACTGAAAAAAATGACAGTTTCTGTACCTGAGATAGATGCTTCCTGTCTGTGAGAACACAACATGTAGTTAAAATATATGAGGAAGTTTACTCCAAGGTGAGAATCCTTAGAAGTGATGTCACAAGGAAGGCGGTGATTTAAACATATTTAGTTATGTACTTGGACAACAAATAGAAAGTAGAAAGAAGTAGCCTACAAGAAACACCAATGCCACTATTATCAAGTTTAAACTCACTTTATGTACTCACTAATCAAATAGTATAACTACAGTCACCTAAAGGATTATTAGGAACACCATACTAATACCGTGTTTGACCCCCTTTCGCCTTCAGAAATGCCTTAAAGGGATAGTTCACTTTGAAATTAATTTTTGGTATGTTTTAGCTTACCTCAAGGGCATCCAAGATGTAGGTGTCTTTGTTTCCGCAGTAGTTTCAATTTTGATATTTTTAGGTCAAACCGTTCTTGTCTGTCAGTCATATAATGCAGGTCTATGGTCACTGTCTCAAACCACAAGCACAGAGTCCAAATTAAAACAATTCCCTACGTCCAAATGAAACAATTCCCCATCATAAGTACAAAATGATGGCCTAAGACACGAAACGAGCGGTTTGTGTGAGAAAACGAACAGTATTTATATCGTTGTTATCTCTTGAAAACAGTACACGTCCAAATGATCTGACGGCGCGGGCGGGTATAGATATATACATAGATGTCGCCTTGGCTACGGTTTCGTTCCAATGAACTGCAGTAGCGAAGGCGACATCTAGTGTATACATCTATACCCGCCAGCGGCCGGGTATAGATATATACACTAGATGTCGCTTGGCTACGGTTTCGTTCCAATGAACTGCAGTAGCCAAGGCGACATCTATGTATATATCTATACCCGCCCGCGCCGTCAGATCATTTGGACGTGTGCTGTTTTCAAGCGATAACAACGATATAAATACTGTTCATTTTCTCACACAAACCGCTCGTTTCGTGTCTTAGGCCATCAATGTGTACTTATGATGGGGAATTGTTTCATTTGGACGATGGGGAATTGTTTTAATTTGGACTCTGTGCTTGTGTTTTGAGCCAGTGACCATAGACCTGCATTATATGACTGACAGACAAGAACGGTTTGACCTAAAAATATCAAAATTGAAACTACTGCGGAAACAAAGACACCTACATCTTGGATGCCCTTGAGGTAAGCTAAAACATATCAAAAATTCATTTCAAAGTGAACTATCCCTTTAATTCTACGTGGCATTGATTCAACAAGGTGCTGAAAGCATTCTTTAGAAATGTTGGCCCATATTGTTAGGATAGCATCTTGCAGTTGATGGAGATTTGTGGGATGCACATCCAGGGCACGAAGCTCCCGTTCCACCACATCCCAAAGATGCTCTATTGGGTTGAGATCTGGTGACTCTGGGGGCCATTTTAGTACAGTGAACTCATTGTCATGTTCAAGAAACCAATTTGAAATGATTTGAGCTTTGTGACTTGGTGCATTATCCTGCTGGAAGTAGCCATCAGAGGATGGGTACATGGTGGTCATAAAGGGATCGACATGGTCAGAAACAATGCTCAGGTAGGCCGTGGCATTTAAACGATGCCCAATTGGCACTAAGGGGCCTAAAGTGTGCCAAGAAAACATCCCCCACACCATTACACCACCACCACCAGCCTGGCATGATGGATCCATGTTCTCATTCTGTTTACGCCAAATTCTGACTCTACCATCTGAATGTCTCAACAGAAATCGAGACTCATCAGACCAGGCAACATTTTTCCAGTCTTCAACTGTCCAATGTTCAGCTTGTGCAAATTGTAGCCTCTTTTTCCTATTTGTAGTGGAGATGAGTGGTACCTGGTGGGGTCTTCTGCTGTTGTAGCCAATCCGCCTCAAGGTTGTGCGTGTTGTGGCTTCACAAATGCTTTGCTGCATACCTCGGTTGTAACGAGTGGTTATTTCAGTCAAAGTTGCTCTTCTATCAGCTTGAATCAGTCAGCCCATTCTCCTCTGACCTCTAGCATCAACAAGGCATTTTCGCCCACAGGACTGCCGCATACTGGATGTTTTTCCCTTTTCACACCATTCTTTGTAAACCCTAGAAATGGTTGTGCGTGAAAATCCCAGTAACTGAGCAGATAGTGAAATACTCAGACCGGCCCGTCTGGCACCAACAACCATGCCACGCTCAAAATTGCTTAAATCACCTTTCTTTCCCGTTCTGACATTCAGTTTGGAGTTCAGGAGATTGTCTTGACCAGGACTACACCCCTAAATGCATTGAAGCAACTGCCATGTGATTGGTTGATTAGATAATTGCATTAATGAGAAATTGAACAGGTGTTCCTAATAATCCTTTAGGTGAGTGTATATTATCTCTGCAATATACATTATTGGCACAGATTGCATGTTATTACCAGATTTACAGTTTGACATTGAAGGTGAAGTCACTTCTCTCACCACTTACAGACATTCAAATAGGTTTCCTGAACACCTCTCGTCGGAGATAGTCCGGATTTTCATTCTCATTCACTAATAATTGCGTTGATTATTTCGTATTTGTACGCACAAGTGAACTCACGAAAATTCTCCACCTAACTCACAACATGTGCGTATGCATATGAATTTGCTCTTAACCATCTTACATTGGATTGGAGAAAATTAGTAAATACGAAACAAAGGGAGTATTTTGACAGTATTTTGACTTTTAAAAAATTACCAATAAAAAATACATATCCTCAAATGATTTCACATAAAAATACTAAATGCGGTATTTTTTATGTAAGTAATAACTGTAGGCTACAACATTTTTTGTTGTTGTTTTTACAGTTCATCTCAGATGGAGCGCAAATGGAAAAGTACACTTGTGCTGTTGTGCAGTGCCGTTTCACACATCTATGAACAGAAGTGTCAGTTTCAGCATATTTGTATGATCTATGCAAGGGTGAAATCCAGACAAACATTTATCTGCTACATTCCAGAAGTCAACTTCAAAAAAGTAACCTCCTGACACCTTACCTTACACAGTGTAAAAACCCCTGCCCTAATTTCCAGCCATACTTAAAATGTTCTCAATCAAAGAGTCATCGCCAACCTACGTCAGTTCCCACGCACGCCTACTCATCCAATGGCGTGAGGCTGAATAATCATTGTTTGCTGGCACTGTGACTGGAAGTTGGCCATGATGTATCAGGGATAGAAAGACAGGCGGCAGCTGCAGGTGGCTTGGCACAGGCCTCAATCCAAACATTCCTACTCATACGCAATTCATAGAATTTGCATCAGTCATTACAACAGCTAACAGGGTCATGGCTGAAGCCTATAATTAGTGCTACCTGCTCCATAAGTGCTTCTGAACTATTTGGAATTCGACCCAGTTGCGACACGCAAACTTAAAACATGCAAAACTTACAACTTTAAACTTAAAATGCATCTGTAGATACAGTAAGAAGAACCTTGTCAAATTTTTCTTCTGGTTAAACTGGACACCCTGATTTAAACATTAAATATTAGTTGTTGCGACACATGCATCAACACTTTCAAAGGTCTTCCATGTGAAATGGTGATATAAATAGATGTTTTGTTTGGCTAGAAGTGCTGCTTCCCTTCTCTTTTGGGCACAATGTACTCAGACTACAGCAGGCCCAGTACAGCTCCTTCAGTCCTTTAGCCAGATTTACAGACCACAGTCGTACAACGCGAATACTTCCCAGGGCACAGGAACAACAGATGGACCATCACCCCTCCCCTATTCTTGGCATCTTAACCGTACAGTATAAAGCTCAGAGTTTGGGGCTTAGGCTAGTCGTTTGCCAGTGGAGAACAAGACTGGAAAGAAAACCAAACCAATCAAATTAAGCGAAGAACTGGTTCTAGTATAGATTGGAGTTGAGAAGTCAATGATGAAGACACAAACCCAGGTAAATATTCAGCTAATTTCTATTCATTATGATGGATATTTTCAACTTGATTTTGACTTTTGAAATGTCACATTCAAGGACACCCCAATAAAACATCAGGGGCACCTGAAGAGACAAAGAGACATTCTGGCTTTCCGAATGAAGAAGCTGTCATCAAAACAATCTGACTTCAACGTAAGTTGCCGAAACGTCCATTAACGTCTGTAAGTAAGCAGTCGGGTTTGTTGAGTATCTTGAGTATCGTTTATTATTCCACAGAGCAAGACTGCAACTCTAAAAGAGAAGATTAAGAAAAAATATGATGACATGAAGAGGGTTTTGGATGAGGATCTTAGAATTACTCTAAGTCAGATGGATCTTGAGACGGAGGCCATGGAGAGAACTGTTGAGGACAGCATTGAGAAGTGCTACCGCCTCACGCTGGAAATCGATCAGCAGCTCGCTGAACTATCTGCACAGATGGAGAAAGATCAACATCTGGGTCAAGAGAAGGTGCGTTTTCTGTAGTAACACATTTTTAGATGGAAATACTACAGTATATAACTGAGGTAGTAACCAAATACTTTTTGAGTAACTCCAAATTATTATTATTTTTTATGCCAAGGACCCCCAAATGCAATTCATCAAATATAAGGGCAGCGTTGAAAATATTTTTTTCAAAAAAATTAATACTTTGGTTTAGTGAAGATGCATTGAATTGATCAAAGATATTCACAAAAATATTAAGCAGCTTGACCGATTTTAACTATATTTAGAATGATTTCTGAAGGATCATGTGACACTGAAGACTGGATTAATGATGCTGAAAATTCTCAGGAATAAATTGCATTTTTAAATATATTAGAATAGAAAGATTTAATTGATGTTATTATATTAATTCACAAATATTACTGTATTTTTGCTTAAATAAATGCAGCCTTGGAGAGCATGAATGACTTTTGAATGTAGTGTATATATGTTCTTGTGTTAAACCCACAGTTTGATAAGAGTGATATCGTAAAGATAATGAAACACTTTGGTTTTATATTGTCATTGTAATAAAGAAAACTGTTAAAATATTACTTGGAAAATATTTTAGAGATGAATTAAATTTTTTAATGAATTTTTTGCTCCATAGATAAATGAAGGCATCTGCAGTGTGGAAATGTTCTACAAATAGCTTACTTTTTCAGCCCTAATATCTCCACCTCTTTCTTACTTACAGATGTCAGAGATGGAAGAAAGGTAAGTAGTGTTGCAGTTTTGGGAATTTGGTTTCTAGCTGGTCCATGATGGACATTTAAGTATGTAACACTCTAAAGTTACTGGAATATTTTACACTATTTTATTGTTTTATTTCATTTAAATGGTTTTCTTGTTTTGACAAATCTGTGGGACGGAAATGGGCCAAGCATTAAATCAAGCATGCAATCTGAATTTTCTGCACAACACTTCCTTCTTGTGTTGCATGTTCATTTTTTGACAAATCTGTGGGACTGAAATGGGCCAAGCATTAAATCAAGCATGCAATCTGAATGTTCTGCACAACACTTCCTTTTTGTGTGGCATGTTCATTTTTCTGCACATATTCTTCCTTGTTTATAGAATAATGGAGACTCTGAAGCTGACTGATCCAGATTTAATCCAGATGGATGAATTTAAGAACGAACAGCTGCTCTGCTTAACCATCAACCTGCTACTGTTCATACGTTCTCAGGTTCCTGTCACCAAGAAACTCTTCCAAAGCTGTGAGGATCTTAACATTTTCACATGAGAATTACTCTAGTGCTTTTAATATGCACAGCTAAAGCAAGTTCAAACATTCCTGCAATGTTTTCTATCATTCTAACCCCTGCTAAACCTGTCCCTAGCACCTCAGAGCTCTCGCAAGGAATTTGTTTCTATTTATAGACTCTAATTTTTCCATTTTTCAGATGCCCAAGATGTTGTTCTGGATCCTGACTCTGCTCACCCAAAACTTATTGTTTCCCCTGAGGGCGACTCAGTATCTTTCACTGACACCTGGCAGGAAGTATCTGAAAATCCCTCTCGATTTGACACCACCCTGAATGTGATTAGCCGAAAGAGCTTCACGGATGTTCGCAACTACTGGGAAGTGCAGGTTGCTGGAAAGACATACTGGGAACTAGGCCTAACTTACCATAAAATCCCCAGGAAGGGCCGAGAGGAGGACTGCTGGTTGGGACGGGGCCCAACGTCCTGGTGTGTTGAGTATTTCAATGGCGAATACACAGCCTGGCACAATGGCGTTTCCCATGAGCTCACCCATGTAAGTGGGAGAACCTTCGAGCGCATTGGCATCTTCTCCAGCTCAGAGGGAGGTTTGATTTGTTTCTTGGGGGCAGACACCATGACGCCCCTGTACAGTTTTTGTGCAGGAACCTTCACGGACATGCTCTACCAGGCTGTCTGTCCTGGCCATGAAAACCAGGGGACAAACAGGAAACCGCTGCTGATTTGCGATGCCTCGAAATCAGCCCCCACCTTGTGATAGACAACCAATGAGGGTTGGGGACTGGGGTTATCTATGTGAAAGAGGTTGTTTTTAAGGGTAGATTCAGTTTTTTGGAATTAGTCGGAAAATGTTCCTTAGCTTTGTCGTGTTCCTTATTTGATTATTGCTAGAACGTATTTGTATAAAATCATCTATGCCATTTTTTAAAATTATTTTACTGTATAAATGGGAAAGTATGAGTTAACATGTTACTATGTTTTCCCCATGTACACTACCATTCAAACATTTGGGGTCATATATATACACATATATATATATATATTTTTTTTTTTTTAAGAAATTAATTTATTCAGCAAGGATACATTAGACTTACCAAAAGTAAAGACATTTATCATTTTTCACAAGATTTCTATTTCAAATAAATGCTGTTCTTTTGTCCTGAAAAAAATAAATATGGTTTCCTCAAAAATACTGTGCAGCGCAAATAAATGCAGCATAATACATTTTCTTGATCAGCAAATCAGCATATTAGAATGATTTCAGAAGGATCATGTCAATTGTAATGATATTTTACTATATTAGTTTTTAGTATTGTATTTTTTCCCAAATAAATGCATCCTTGGTGAGCATAAGAGACTTCTTTCAAAAACATCTTACCGACCCCAAACTTCTTAAGCCCCCCTGTAGTCAATCATTTTATCCCTTAAAACTCACCTTTGATCACCAAAATGACATATTTAATAAAAAATCTGTCATGCCTTAAAATAACTTGAATGCAACTCTATATCCTTGCCTCATTTTGTATACGCGGTTCTATGAATATGCAAAATTAGCCCCGCCTCCACTCACTCACACCAGCTCAAAGATCCACTCGTTGACGATCACACGTTGACGTGATTGGTCACAAGGTAGTTTGTGACGTCAGAAACACAAGATTTCAAACCATGTTTTTTGAGACTGTCATAAAAAATCAGAGCAGTTTTAGGGAGAAAATACTTGCACATGGTTTGTCTTAAAGCATATTAAAAACATTAAAATCTTGATTTTCACCACAGGGGTAGTAGTGCATGCATAGCCTAGAAGTATTAATTAAAAAAATGACAAGAGTTCAATAAAGTTTTTTAATACAGTAAAATTAGGCTTACAAATGCATTCATTTGAAGTAAAGTAATTTAAACAAAAATCAGCCCCACTTTATACAGTGTAATGTTGACACAATCAATGAAAAAAAAAGGGCACTTGTGCCAATTATATCTTTTTTTAATTATTTTTATAAACATCCCTATTATCACAGTAAAGCATTTAAATTTTAAATCGATGGGGTATAAATTTATAAATAAAAATCTTTTTCCATTTCCTTTAATATAGTTTGAGCACTTCACTAATAATCCATGCATAAAGAAAAGAAGGCCCTTCATCTGTGGCAGTCGGTCGGTTGCACAGGCTGGCAGATTTAGTGTGTGATCTGAATGAACAATCAATAACTGAGAATGAGAATACAGAAAGAACCAAAAGAAAAAGGAACGAAACCAAAGACAAGCTCTGAACACATCAGAACCTTCCATCAAGGTTCAAACAGCACGTTAGGTCAGATGGATGATAAATGGTTAAAATGGTCACCAGTAATTCAATAGCTGCCTCTGTAGAATATAGACGGATTCGGTACAAAACATCAGTAAATACTGCATGAAGACTTTAAAGCTACAGTGTGCTCAAAATACACGGGATGCATGAAGATCTGATTTCGTTTTTTTTCAGTGAATGCAAACTAACCAGTGAGGGATAAATGAATAGCTTTTAAAACCAGTCAGGTGTCAGCATTACTTCACTATTTGTCACTCCATTTCCATACATGCCCTTTCTCTGCCCCCCTTTGAAGAGCATTCCGGAATAACCAAACCAAACCAAGCCAAACTGAAATGCTACAAATGGTCATTTATATAGAGAGTAAATGCTTGAGTTTTGCTTCTTTTCAATATAAAACAGAACAACAGCAATTTTTTTGTGTGGTATGGCGTGTCTTTTTCAAGCACCGTATATACATTTTTAACAAAGATTTTTTCATTCATATCCAAAAAGAGTTTTATCTTGTAGGGTAAAAATGGCAGCAAACTTTCAAAGTTGGCAAAGCAACATGGATATTTTACACTGCCAGTTGACAAAGATCATACATGACATCACTATTCTCTGGAATACTCTGAGGAAGTTGAAATTGAACATGCACTGAGAAGGTAGTGAACTCGAACAGGAAGTAGCACAGAGGAAGACCTTTTCGGTGTCTGTATGCCTAACGTAAAAAAAATTGCTTTCACACACAAATCCATCTGGGATCACCCCTGAATATTGTGACCACTTGGTCGAGTGAAGTCAGTCAGTGGTCAGTCTTTGTACACCTGATGTGTCTTTCCTAACCTGCCATTCTAAAATGTGCACCGTAAAAATGTACAAATATTTTGCTCAAGTATCAGACTGAGGTTTCCCTCCTTATGGCGGATCAATTATGTTAATATTTACTGTTAAAAGATAACAAATTAAAAGTGTGCTACTATAATGTCCTTGGCAAGAAAATGTGTGTGCTGAGAAAAGGCAGTCGGAGCCCAGCATGTGAAGATGGTCGACTCAGATTAGTTGAAGTAGAGCTCTTTAGTCAACATGGACACCACACAAGGTATCTGTTTCTTCTCGCTAAAACGAGGGTCCTCTGACCAGGACTCGAAGCTGGTGGCCACCTTGTAGTTAACCCGTGTGAGGATCTGCATGATCTCAAGCTGCTTGCCAAACTCATCAAGAACGTTACAGAGGGCCTGGACAAACCAGGACCCTCGGCCCGGATTCCTCCAGGAGTAGTAACCTGTGGGAACAAATGTGGAAGAATGTTAAAACGAACAGGATTTAACCCAGGGCTGGGTATCTACTCAGATTTTCAGATTCACAACCTCTTGATTTGATTCAAATTGATTCAATTCTCATTCCCCTGGGTATATTTCAGTTTTAATATCCATTTTGGTTATATGTGAAACACACATTTATATATACAATTCTTGTACAAATATACACTACTGTTCAAAAGGTGTGGGTCAATAAGATTTTTTTTTTATGAAAGAAGCCTATCATTTATTTGATCAAAAATATAGTAAAACAATTTAAAAAAAAAGTTAAATTATTTTTATATGCTTGAATTTTAAGCAACCACTACCCCAGTATTATCACATGATCCTTCAGAAATCATTCTAATATGCTGATTTGGTGCTCAAGATTTCTTTTTTTTTATTATCAAAGTTATAAATGGTTGTGCTGATTATTATTTTTGTGGAAACAGTGATACTTTTTTCAGAATGGAGACATTTATTTGAATTGAATTGTATGTTTATATATCAACTCCTGAGTTTGTGATTCTTTTTGATTGAATCATAAAAGTAATCTGTTCATCAATGAGCCTAGACTGCTCAAACTATGTTTTTGATTCACTAAAAAGAACTTGAGTCATTTGTTCATGAATTAAGACTATTCTGGTCATTGCTGTTTGTTATTGCGTGCAGCTCTAGAGGACAACTCAAGATGTGTTTTCTTGCCACTGTTTCGTGGTACTCTTTGAGACAAAACTTCCTGCATTCCATGACTAAGAGAAGAAAAATTACCTGGCACAGTTGAATATGCGAACAGGAAGTCTGCCTCTACCGGAATCTTGTGTCTTGGATTGGCATCTGTCTCTATCGTGTCATTGGGCGGTCCTGAGTCAGTCTGTATGCCATCATCAAATTCAGAACCCCGACAAGCCTGCCAATGAAAACACATGGCCATGTCAATATCTGCCTAGAGTGCACTTCAAAAAACAGGTTCACTCCGGGTATGGTGCGACTGAAATAGCATTAAAACAATAGACACCGTTGTCTGGAGTTGCTCCATTTTCTCCTCCTTCACTTCTTCCTCATCATCCTTTCTCCTCCCCAAATCCTCCTGTAGCCCTGCTCCCCTTACCTGGATGAAAAAGAGCTTTGGCTTGCCCACGAGGCTCTTGCACATGTCTCCTTTGAAGAGCGAGGTCATGCTCTTGATGGGAATGGCTCCATCCGTGCCGTAAATCATGCCCTCCTCGCCGTGGCTCAGCAAGATGCAGGCGAAGCAGGAGCTGTCGCTGTGGTCCTCTTCTGAGACTGAAATACATATGTGAGAGAAGAAAAAGAAAACGGTTTTGTCACACTTTAAACTGTCGGGACCACTATCGTCAAAGACGATTGACAATTAGCATACAGTTAGGTTTGGCGGTATGGTTCTGTTCTGGGCAAGAACTCCCTGCGCATCCATGCAGCCTAGCATGGATAAGAGCAGCAATAACCCCCCTTAGGGTAAACAGAACAGAACCAACATGAATGTATTGCAGATATCATTAATTCAAGATTTTAAAGTACAACATAATTCGAGATTTGATTCTGATTCAAGGGGAATCAAAATGCCAAATCCTGACTGACGAGAGGAGGAGCTGCTGATAATACTGAAGGAGCTCATATTTGTATACAGTGATGGGTGTCGTATTCCTATAGGTAGACGGGGATCAGCTGAGAGTCACTGATGACTAACCTGACCTGCCAGAACTGACGCTATGCCTAATTTATCTTAATGTAGAGAAACTGTGAGTTTGCCAACAGCAGGGGGTAATTTGGGCCACTACAGAGTAGAAGGCAGCAGATTCAATACTGAAAAGCATAGCTAAAAACTGTTCCATTGGTGTCATTAAAACTGATTATATTAGCTAATAATTGTATTTTTTTCATTCTTATAATGTATACCTGTAATCTAATTAGCTAAGCGACACACTAACACCTAACAACCTATGTAGACCAACCCCAAAACGGTCATTTATGTGGTTTCATGATGGTTATAGTGCATTAGAAAGCAGGTGCCTTTGTAGTCAGGTGACAGTGAGGCAGCTCAATGGGTTTTGGAACAAAACTTCACACAAACAACAATCAAAATAACATAAGCCATTATGCAATTTTCCAGCGATCAGGCAGCCCAACTACATTCTGTTTTAGATACTTTTCTGGCTCTTACTGATATATAATACTCACATACGCATGTTCTTATATTTCATGTTTGTAATAAAATAAAAATAAATTCCCAGTAGAATTATGTAAGCTTAATTTGTAAACCAGATGTGGCATTTTAATGATCTGGGGTAAAGATGAATATTTTGGCCACTCACCTTCTTTAAGTAGAAGCTCCATTTCCTTACAGGTCTGGTCATTGTAGACGGTAACGTCAAAACCCAAGCTTTTAAAGCACTTGAACAGCTCTCCAGCATCCCGATCCGTGCCATTGCGTACATTCATCCCTTAAACACAGAGCATAAAGTTAGCGCCATTAATCTAACTGAGCATCGACCTAGTAACTACCTACATTCAACAGTTTTATTTTCTTGTAAATCTTTTAAAGACAGTCACTAATGCCTGTGGTGTTTTTACAGAAACTATCATGGAAGAGCAAGTTTAATTGTGTACTAAGTAGATTTTCTTTTTTGACTCATTGCCGTACTTTAGTATCCTAATGTTTTTTATAATAAAAGTCATTTGTTTACTTTTGCAACAATATACAGGTTTTTTTTACACATCACAATTTTAGATCTCAATTTTAACAAATCATTTGTCATTAAATGTTTTCAGGGGAAAAAAACTTTCATATCATTGACAAATAATTGACAAAAAGCAATGCAGAATGATGACATTCATTTTATTTTATTTTTATGTTTACCAATAATGAACTGGATATTAACTTTTTGGTAGAGGCTCATAATAATAAAAAATAAAAAAACAGTTGAGCATGTGATAAAAAAAATAAACGTTTTTTTAATTATTAATATTAGCATCCCAATAAATTCAGGTGTTTTTGCTGGATGTGCCAATTAAAGCAATAAGCAATTTAATATTGATTGTTCATCACAAAAAGTCATGTAGATGAAAACTCACCTGTCTTATCATCAAAGTTCTTGTTGTTGATGATGATGCACTTGCCAATGCGCCGGTGGCTCATCTTATACTGGAATGTTGGTGAAACAATCCTGTAATGGCTTTCAGAAGATTGCTCTTTTTCCTGCAACTTCCCATCCTTCTTCTTACTGAGAGACAGAGATTGACAGTTAACCAATCTATTACAGGACCTTCATTCTATATATATATATGGTAACACTGTATTTACGGTGTCATTGTTACATATGTTACATGTAGTTACTATATTAATAACTATAAATGATGCATAATTACATGCAACTAACCCTAAACCAAACCAAATCCTATAGTAAGTACATGTAGTTACTTAATATTACTCAGTACTCTGTATAATTACAGTGTAACAAAGACACCTTAAAATAAAGTGTAACCATATATATATATATATAAAAGAGACAATAACACACATCAAAATAATAAAAAAAAGCTCAATCCAACCTCAAGCAAAATACAACCCATGCCCATCAGAGAATAGGAAATGGCAGCTAACCGGGATATCATGAAGACAATTAAATCCCTTTATCGATCATAATATTAGCTGCATGGTGTCCCAAAGAAATAATATTCCACATGCCTGAGGTAAAATTCTCACAAACGTCTCATATCTCCCTTGTCAAATTTCCAAAAGAATCCGTCCAGATTAGAAGGCCACAGTGGCCACTGGATGTACAATATGTGCCAGTATTCCAGAAGAGCCTAGTCATCATGTTACCCAACCACAACAATGGGTTCCTTCCTGCCTATACACACTCTCTCACACATATGAACAGTGGAGTGAATCACAGGTGTCCCATGTGATGAGGGACAGCAAGCCCCCCCCCAACTCCCCTCCAACTAAACCCTACCTCATATCCCACTTGACGGTTCTCCTACCTGCTCTCTTCATTAAATGGTACGCCACTCTGCATTGAAAAGTGCTTCTCTTCCTTCTAGATCTACTGAATTTGGCCCAAATTTTAGGCTCTTTTGGGTGGATTTTTTCCTTGTTGTGCGGTGTGGTCTGTGCTAGGGTCCTGGCATGCTCTATACTCTATAAAGAGTGGAGTGGTGGCTCCGCTGGGCAGGGGCGGCGCACGCTACCTGAGTCAGCACACACGCCACCCCCCAGAGCTTTCGAAAGGCCTATTCAAACCCATCGACCAAGGTCATGCAGGACAACAGCACACCTCTACTGACAAACATACTATCACACTTACATATTAGGGCTGTTACTCAGAGAAAGAATACTCAAAAGTGCCACCAAACGTACAGTCTCTTTACATAAGTGAATTTGTTTATTCACAAAGAAAGTAGTCTAGTATAATTCTAAATATGCGAAATATAAAAGAGCTATGAAATATTATTCTGAACATCTCAAAACACATTCAAATATCGCCTATATGATGCAAGAGTTACAGCGGCTATGTCATTTACAAAGAGGACTGTGGCGCCACCTAGTGTATGACACAGCCTTCAACACAGCCTTTCAACTTACAAAAGTTTTTCTCACTTGAAAAACAGGTTAGGTCACTTAAGTCGTGGTTGATTTCTGCACATTGCATAAATGAATGGATGGATGACGGATGGACAGACAGATAGGCGGATGAATGGATGGATTACATAAAACACAATCTCACCTGCCAAAAAGGATAAATCTCCCTTTGCGGTCAGGTTTCGCATCTGTCACGTCTCCTCCTCCATAGTTCTCTTGGTCCTCCTCCGTCACCTCACTCTCAGCAGCAGGGGTTTCTTTATCCATTCTGGAGCAAGAATGAAAGCTGGCACTGATCAGTAACACAAAGTAACTTTGGGGAAATAAAGATGAGTAACCATGTGGAATTTCTGAAAGGCTGAAACTCTGGTTTTCAAGTTATACTGGATAATTATCTTGACATGTTGTCATACCTTTTCCCTACAATGATTTCCCACTGTAACAGTAGTTAAAAAAATAAAAATAATAATTCAGTGGGTAGACTACTTGGTATTGTCTACCATGGACGTCAAAAAAAAGGGATTCAAATGAAAGAAAAGTTCTTAATCTGTTTTAAGATCTATTATTCGCCATGATTTTATAGTAGAGTAAATAACTGTACAACTGTTTCTATAGTCAATTTATTTTTCAGTTTCAGAAAGTCCCTTTCAAACAGTAGTGGACTTTGTTATTATTCAAATACTCATTAAATTAACTTTTACTTTCACTTTGTGGTGTTATCTCAACTGGATGTTTAAAAAAAAAAAAAAAAACTTTAAACATCTATTCATTTATGGCTCAGAGGAGAAATAAAACCCTTATGTTTAGCCTATGTATGAGTATTGTTGGAGCTGATGAGCTATGGACGTGTAACGTTAACGTTAGACAGTGGTTCACCGCGTTAACACCCACAGAGGATTGTCGAGGGAATGATGACATACTACTGTAATACAATTACTTTAGCAATTATTGATGCTAATATAGTTTTAGTCATTTACATGAAGTATTTAATGTGTTCTACTAGAGCTAAATATTTTGCTAGCTGTAATTAAAGGTCTCACTTAAACTTTCCAATGGCAACTTGTCGCGTTTAACAGTTAACTTACTAACTTAGCCTAACTTTAACGACTTTCTAGAGTGATTCTAATGTTTAACATTTAAATAGCAGAACAAACCTAAACCAGTTTACAAACCTAAGTAATAAATATAGCCTATACATTTTGATTTCGTAATACTTCAGTTCTTAATGTTAATGAAATGCAGAATTTGATAGAACAAGTACGTTAGCTAAACAAAGATGTTTCAGCGTAGCTTGATGTTTTCATAACATTCCTAACTGTTAACCAAACGTTATATATTTACTCTCGAAACTTACATTTCTGTCGGATCAGCCTCTGTTTTGTTCATTGTTCATTCAATTAAGTCCAAAGACACACTGAGAAAATGAAACTACGGTACTTTCAAATACCGATCTTCCACTTCCAGTCGGAGTGTCTGATGTATTTAAAGAAACAGTCCCCGTCCCAGATATTGTGCGCTAACTTCCTGTAGAATATAATTCAAACAACTGAAAACATGATATTAGTCTGAAATAAACATGATTTATTTATAGATTTAAACGTATTTTATACATTACTAATAATCGTGTGTGTGTGTGTTTGTTTGAGCAGGTGTTTTTATGTTATTTATTGGCAAAACCCATAGACAGCAAAACCCAACATTTCCGGATATCAAAGCTGGCGGGGAACCATGGCGCTGAACTTCGACACCTGTGTGGACTAATGCCCTGTCCTTGTCTCTATGGTCTTGGTCACTTGAGAGCGCGTGCACGCGACAGGAATGAAGTGCGCAAGACTGTCCCATGGGAACGAACATGTTCAGTTCGAAGGGGACTGCAAACGGCGTAGGGAATAAGGGAACATCGATACTTCACTTCAGGAAGTGGAGAGCGAAAATCAACCAACTGTCATTCATTGTGCACCGCATCACCAGTCTGAACTAACCACTGAGCAGAGTCAGTGGAAGAGATTTAATTTTTAAATTTCTAACGGCTCTGAGTTTACGTATGCATTTGAGTAACGTTATTAATAAATATTGTTATTATTATACAAACTAGTCATAAAGTAGTCTAATGAACTAATACAATGAATGTTTTTATTTTTATTTATTAGATAGGCTACGTGTTTTGTATATAGGCTATAGGCCTATTATATGATTTTAAATTTGAAAGTGAAGTAAATTACAATGTTTATTTAAGTTATATCATAATCTGCGCGACCCCGTTGTCGCCTTTCTTTGATGACGTTGCAGGGCATTCCAAATTAACTGATGTAGGCCTACCGTCTTCAGGGAGTAGGGAGCAGTGAACACTCACTGCTAGGGACCCTGTCCCTGTCGAATGGAACGCAGCTGCTCTACACTTATTGCGGTCTTGGCCACTTTAGAGCGCGTGCACGCGACAGGAAGTAAGTGCGCAAGACTATAAGTGTGTCCCATCGGATAATCAAAAGTTCTACACACTTGCAGTCTTCACGCCCACTTGAACACTTGGGCCAAATACAGGAAATACGACATGTAAGTAGACGGTAAAGTGCAAAGACTGCAAGTGTGGGTATTTGGACAGGGCATAAAACTCCAATGACCACTGGATCACTCACATATAAGCGAACATAACTGCAGTTCAGAAAACTCTTCCTCAAAACTGATACAAATTATATGGTTGCAATCTAAAAAAAAGTGAAGCAAATGGCTCAAAAGACTAAACAAGGGGGAATTTCTGTATGGGCTACATTTACATTTATGTAGAAGAAATTATAAAACCTTGATTTTATTTATTCATGTTGAGACATTCACTCATTTTGCACACTATCTATTTGCTTCTTATGAGTGAGTTACTTCTTCTAATCAGTGGCGTAGCATCTGGTAGGCCTACTGTAGCCTATGCAGGGTTTGCATATAAATACCGAGGGGACCTGTTTAAATAAATTGCATATGGGCCCAGGGCTGTCTTGTTATGGCATTCCCTCCCATTGGTTTTTCATTAAATGCCAGCTGCATTATTTTACATCACTGGTCTAGGCCAATAAGTCTGAACTTGGCATTGAAATTTATGTTTTCCTTCTTATTAAAAAATGAATCTTCTCACATTTAATATGCAAATGTGCTACAAGGGTTACAGTTACATAGCTAATTGTTAATGGCTAAATTCAATTAGGTTTTCTAACATAAAAGTTGAGGGCCAATATTTACTAATAGGGCTATATGTTGACACTATTAGCCTACTATTCATTAGGGGCAACTTGACTTATTTGTTTATTTTATTTAGAAATGCAGAAAGTGACAAATTCACATGAAGGATGAATAAAAATGCTGTCAATTTCATTTTAAAACAAACATCATGGTCACACTTTAGATTAGGGTCCAATTCTCACTATTAACTAACTATTAACTATGACTTTTGTCTCAATAAACTCCTAATTACTGCTTATTAATAGTTACGTTTAGGTATATTGAGTAGGAATTGGGAAGGATTAAAAATGAAGAATATGGTCATGCAGAATAAGGCATTAATATGCGCTTTATACGTAATAAACAGCCAACACCCTAAACTAAATCCTAAAGTAATATCCTAAACTAAAGTGTTACCAACATCATATACCAGACTAAAAATCAATACATTATCCCAATTAAATTTAAAGTAAATGAATACCTTTTTATCCCATACTGAGAAATATCCATGTTCCCATTTGAACAGCCTCTTTGTCTTCTGGCCTTTGACTTTGGAAATAACTTTTTGTATTTTCAGAATACTTTTTTTTTTTTTAACATTTATAACACCAATGACATGAAATAAAGGACAGACATTCTAATTTATATTATAACTTTAACATTTATTTATATTATTAATTTTGTTTCGACTTGCAGTAATTAACCTATAGGAAAAACAAAATTAGTACAAATTGTAAAACTGCAAATGTCAGTGGAGTAGAAATGTGCAAAATTATGTAGTCAAACATTTTATATTATTTCATAAAAGTATAGAATTTTATACAGGATTTCTGTTATATTTTAAATATTTGTAATGACTGTCAGTGGACATGTTTGTCACCATATTTTGAGAATGGCTTAATCATCTTAAAGTTATGTAGTATATAACAGCATGAACAATTAAATCTTATTTGAGAAAATGACGGAAAGCCATGATATGCTTTTAGAAAGAAGGCATTTCATAACATGTGCAATGGTCAATCTAGCCGTGACTTCATTCACCTATTTAGAGCATGTCTGAAGGCTGTGACTAATGTACTCAAAGAGAACAACACCGTGATCACAATTCAGTGACATCTCTCAATGTAACTGACAGCTGGTCAACCAGTCAGCTGACTGGCAACAGCTAAAGAGGGGCGGAACTCTGCACCCACTGACATTTACTAGACAGGGTCTCCGTCAGAGAGCAGATCTAAGTTTAACACAGGACAGAAGTGGGCACAAGGGACTGTCTGGGAAGCCTCGCTTTCCTGTACTGACCGTTTTTACAAGTTGTTTTTATATTTCTCTGGAGTTGCCGGCTTAATTGGATACAATTATGAATGTTCAAAAGTGTGCCAGGTGCGGGTTTGTGGTGTACCCAGCGGAGAAGATCAATCTTATCGGTCAGGTAAGGCTTTACCATGTGTGTCTCAATTTAAACGATAGTCCATAGATTATCATAATGAGATCATGTATTTTAAAGTTAAGTCTATCCATGTTTTCTATGACTACTTTGGACCAATTAAATTGGACAGATTTTAAGGAGGAATTGTATTCAGTTCTTTTCATTTTCTCACGCTCTGCATGAAATATCCCTCTTTTCTCTTTCAGAATTGGCACAAATCATGTTTTCACTGTGAGGACTGTAAAATGGTTCTGACTGCCAATAATTTTGTCAGCCATCAGAAAAGGCCATACTGCCAAGTGTAAGTTTTTGAGTAATTTTTGGCTCGAATCTCATTTTTTTTGTAACAATTAAGGCTGAGTGTTTCAATAAGTCAGCATTATTTTTCTTTGCGTATTGGCTGAAGGCATAATTTGCAAAATTTGGCCCTTTCATGTGTTGAATATATAATTATTTGTCTCTCATATCTCATAGGCATAATCCAAAGAACAACACTTTTACAAGTGTTTATGAGACCCCAGTCAACATCAATGCCAAGAAGCAATCTGTGGCAGCCAGTGAGGTGAGGCTTTGTTTACATCACAGACAACAGAAAACACAACCAAACTTTATTCAGTCATATTTTGTTTTTCTGTAACATTGGGGAACAATTATTTTAGGGAGTACAAGCAAAAAAAAAAATAAGGTAATGCTGTTAAATTTAGGTGTATTTCTATATAGAATATATTAAATATTAAGTAAGGCGTAATGTACAGTCAGCTGATCTTTATCACAAAATAATGGTGATTTATTTTGCGATAATGACCAGTTGACTGTACATTATCCCACTTATAACACGGCTTCTTAACAAATAAATTGTGTAATAAGATCTGAATTGAAATTATTTTATTAGTTTACTTATGGAGACTTTAAAAATACTTGACTTTAAAGATATTTAAGCTCATTAACAGCTTTGAAACACAGGTATGCGCAAAGTTTTTAAATGAAATCAATGATAAATTAATGAAAAGGTTCTTTTAAACAATCATACAGATTCAGAGAAACTTTACAATTCAGCTTTTTAGGCTGCCTGGTGCTGAACTAGTGATGGTCAGTGTATACTGTCTTACACTGATTTACAAGCAAAAGGTATTTAAAGAATTGAATATGGGTCATTTTGCTCGTAATACCCCCTATATGAGTTAGGTTAAAGTGTTGTTTTTAGGAGAGCTCAAAGGCCCTGGTGACTCTACAGGATTGGAATGAGAACTGCATCTCTCCAGTTATTTCTGTGGTGTGACATGATACTCTTCTCTGGCCTTCTTTATGTATTTGCTGTTTAAATTTATACCACATGAATATAGCCCACCTCTTTTCCTTTCTGGCTCCCTCTCTTTTTCTATATCTCTCTCTGTGGGATCCCCAGCTGCCCCTGTCTGTCACTGGGCTCTGCGATGATGGTCTTCAGAGTGACAAATTGCAAACCACCATACTTCCATTTCACATGTATAATTTCATTTCATCACCAGAAAATGATCAAAAGACAGTGCAGAAAAAGACCAACTAGACCCACTGACGTTGCATATCTTTGAATATGACTTTGCTTGTGCTTATAGGAAGCTCACTGACAGCTCCATGTTTACATCCCTCTGGTTTTTTAGAATAGATATAGAGAAGAAGGGGAGCGTTTTATGTCCACTTTTCACTATGACATGAGATCAAAAGAAATCGAGCAAGCTCGTGCGGCCAGCCAGCTTGCCAGTCAGGTGAGTAATCCCCTGATAAAAAATATAGACTGTAGGAACAGAAATCCATTAAGTTTAAGTTTAGCCATGGACTTCAACATGTGACTGGTTTCTAATCTTTCTAAAAGCAGCAAGGTTACCAAACTGAATTTGTGGGCCAACAGTCATTTTACTCAGGCAGCGTTACCAGCCAGGAAATCGTACGTGTGACCCAGGCTCAGAAGACCATTAGTGACGTGAGTGGTCTGATTCAGACACAAAGGGCAAATGCTTTGATAAATGAGGCTCTTGCTATTATCCTGCATCAATAAATGGATAAATAATGATGATGTATTAAAAAAAAAAGTGACCTGACATGGTAATTTGGGCTGCAGGTGGAATACAAACGAGGCCATGAAGCGCGCGTGACGCAGTTTACCTCTGTAGCAGACACACCTGAGATGATACATGCCAAGACTGGAGTCTCATTGGCCAGTGATGTAAGGACAAATTTCCAAAGTGACCTTTGACACTGAAATGGCATGCAAGGTTTTAAGAATTCAAGAATCTTCACAACATTTTTGTGAGCTTGGTATAGTATTCTCTCATAGCAAACTGTGGTAGTAGCGAATTCTTTATGTCATATTTCTAATGACGGTTGATCAAATCCAAACTAATTATATTATAATATAAAATATTGTAAGTATAGTAAATGCAACCTTTTAGTATGTTAGATTAAAACGTAACATTTTAGACATCTTACCCCTGTTTATGTGATAATTATGTGATATTATAATAATGTTTCTTATCTGTGATGTGATGTGTTATGTTGATTTACAGGTGAAATACACAGAAGAATATGAACAATCTAAAGGAAAGGGCAGTTTTCCAGCCATGATCACTCCAGGATATGAAATGGCAAAGAAAGCCAATACACTGGCTAGCAATGTAAGCAAAACGGTTCTGTTGCAAAAAAAAAGGTGCAGTTTCTTTCCTACCAGGTCCAGTATGAGTTTATTATTCCTTGCTTTTTTATTTAGTTGGAGTATAAGAAAGGCCATGAAGAACGAGTGTCAAAATACACCGCTGTGACGGATACTCCTGACGTACTTTTAGCTAAAAATCAAGGGAAGATCGTCAGTGATGTAAGTGAATAGAATCTTGAAAATTCTTTGTGGCTGAATACTCTTCATATATCCTCATTTTGTGTCTCCTTCCATGAAAACAGTATGTCTACACTGAAGGCTATGAACAGCAGAGGGGCAAAGGCAGTTTTCCTGCCCACTTCACTCCTGGATACCAGGTGGCCAAAAAAGCAGGCGAGATGGCCAGCAAAGTAAGTTTCCAAATGTGCGATCGCATGGAAATGCCAGCTGCATGTGCGTGATAGATGTAAAATCAGTGTTGTTTTCGTGCAGGTGAAATATCAACAGAAATATGAGCAGGAGATTAAGGGCAAGGCCAGCACTGAAGCCGGGGCTGCGGAATTTGCTTTGGCCAGGGAGAATGCAGAAAACTTCAGTCAGGTGATACAATGCCCTTTTGCACATACAGTACCTTTGGTTTACATCCTATGTGGTTACATCATTCCACATGGTTATACTAAACGTCTCTAATTCCTTTAGCATGCCTATACTGAGGAATATGAACAGCAAAAGGGCAAGGGCAGCTTCCCCGCTATGATTACCCCTGGATACCAGATGGCCAAGAGAGCCCATGACATGGCCAGTGATGTGAGTATCACCACTCCTGAAGTGGTCTGTCATGTATGTCACTCTAGAGGCATCAAAAGGACATATTTAGACTTACTGACTGTCTAAATGACTGATTGTGTATGTTCTCTCATGTCACAGGAATTCATCCTGACAGATGAATACAAGCTTCCTGTAGAGTAGATTGAGCTCTTTCTGGTATTGTTGTGTTTGAACACCTTCCTTACCCCTCTCTCTCCATTTTTAACCTGCAGCTGAAATACAAGAAGGATTTGAAGAAGATGAAGGGATCTTCTGCATACCACACTTTAAACACCGAGGACAACCTGACTCTGAAGAGTGCACGCAAGATCAACAAGCTTATGAGCGAGGTGAGTGACATATGCCCTTGGTCAATTGCTTAAATATGTTGAGATGAGGTACAGGAGAATAGATGGAGGGCATTCTAATTTGAATAGACATTTACTGTCTATCTCCAGTAAAAAATATTTAGAAAAAGCCTTGATTAGTTAGCTGTAGATTTGTAACATGGCATTTCCAGACATAACGTCTCCACACCTGCATTCCCCAAATCCCATGAGCCCTCCTATTGAGCCCAGCCACCCACAGACATAAACAAAGAGAACACGCAAGCCCAGGGCCCACATCATCATTCTATTTTGACCCTCTCACTCGACCAGTAGATATTCCTGCATGCCACAGTGTATGCCTGATGATACCATCCTACCCTGATTTACAAGCAAATGTCAAAAGGGCACATGGTTTTCTGTGATAGAGACTTAAAATTGCCTATGTGACCCAGACATCCTCCCATTATACAGGTTGAATACAAGAAGGACCTTGAGAACACAAAAGGCCACAGCATCAACTACTGTGAGACGCCACAGTTCAAGAATGTGTCAAAGATGGCCAAGTATACCAGTGACGTGAGTGCCTCATCAATGATGTGACTGCTAACCCAAAGAATGACTACATATTCTATATTTAAGGTGTTGCTGTGCTGGGCACTTTTGTGCAGTTATATGCAAGCTCATTCACTCTGTGTTTGCAGAATAAATACAAAGAGAATTACACCAATCACATGAAGGGGCACTATGAAGGGGGTGGCATCGACAAACAGACCATGCATGCTATGAACGTCAGAAAGCTTGCCAGTGATGTAAGAAAAAAAAAAAAAAAAAAAATTCTGAACATAATATCTCTCCTATTTTGTTTTATTACCAGGCATAGAGTAGTGTGCTTACATATTCTCTAATACCATTTGATTTCAGATTTCCTACAAATCAGAATATGAGCAGGAGAAGAATGTGCAGGGTGAGTACAACTATCCAGCCACCATCACCCCATCCTATCAGTCACAGAAAAAACTGGAGCCGCTCAAAGATGTAAGTCTGTCATTCTTGTTGCTGCTATAAACTTAAACCTCCTGTATTAGAGTGTATAGAATTTGTCATTCGGTAATAATGCCAACCTTAATTGCTTGAACAGTGCTGCGTTAGCCTTACAAATGATCTTCTTTACGCTTGTAAACATGCAAGCTAATCTAAATGGATGTCCTTTTTCTCCCACTCAGAAAAACTACAGACAACATATCGACAAGCTGAAATTCAGCCAGGTTACGGACACTCCTGAAATTGTGCAAGCCAGAATCAATGCTCATCAGCTTAGCAATGTAAGCATCAATTGTCCTTTTTATTGAGTGTTTAAGTGAATTTAATACAACATATCTACAGTAAGCCTCACATATAATCTCTCTCTCATTAAAGCTGAACTACAAAGCCAACTATGAGAAGACAAAGACACAGTATACATTATCTCAAGATACACCAGAACTTAAGAAGGCAAAAGCCAATGCAGAACTTGTCAGTGATGTAAGGCTATGCTCACACACATTCCAGAGCCTTGGCACATTGTTTGTCATCCATATATAAATAGTTTACCAGTGTTGATTGCATTGTTAAGCACTTTCTTTCTGCACGTTCACAGATCAAATACAAAGAAAACTGGGAGAAGAACAAATCCAAAGCATGTGATATCGGCCTGGATACTCTGACACTCAAAGCTGCCAAAGCCTCTCGAGACCTGGCTAGTGATGTAAGAATCAAATGTTCAATGTTTAAATGTAAAACTTCATTCAAATTTGTTTTCTTGGATTGATTTGATTTCTTGGGCCGTACAGATCAAGTATAAGGAGTCATATACAAAGAACAAGGACAAAGCCATTGGAATGGATGTGAGTGACTCTAAAACACTGCACTCCCTTCAGGTGGCCAAGCTTAGCAGCCAGGTAAATCTGAGTAGCCAAATTCAGGTTAAGTTAAACAAAACTGGATTTTTCCCATTAACATGAGTGCTCAATCTAAGATTCATCAAATACTATAGCCTAAACAAAAAACAATTAAATTTCTGTGCTATAGGTCGCTTATAAAAAGGGTTCTAAGGAGACTCAATCCAAGTTCCACCTTCCTTTGGACATGGTGAATCTGAGTCATGCTAAAAAGGCTCAGGCCCTGGCGAGTGATTTGGACTACAGGACGAAGTTACACGATTACACCGTCCTGCCTGATGACATGAAAGTGCAGCAAGCTAAGAAAGCTTACCAACTGCAGAGTGATGTAAGAAGACGAAAGCGTGTCTATATGCAAGAACAGAGTAGAATGATACAGATGATAGGCATTCATTTATGCATGCTAAATGGATATTTGTTTTGGCTCTTTTAGAACAAGTACCGATCAGACCTGACCTGGATGAAAGGAGTCGGATGGGAGGCTGATGGCTGCCTGGATGTGGAACAAGCCAAGAAGGCAGGAGAACTACTCAGTGAGGTTGGTGATTACAAAATGTGTATTTCATACTGTTTAGACTCGCATAGCCAGTCAAAAGTATTTCCCTAGGATTTTTAACAGTAAAAAAAACATCCTGGTAAATTTATCCTGCTACATTTTTCACCTCTATACAGAAAAATTATCGGCAGAAGGTGGACGGTGTGAAATTCACACAAGTGGCAGACACTCCTTCCATCATACATGCCAAGAAGAGCCAGGAACTACAGAGTGGCGTAAGATAAGATCAATCTGATTGAATATGTATCTCCTCAGTGGACATTTAACTGGAGTCCTATCTGAGATTGGTTGGTGTTTTCTCATCCTCAGCTGACGTACAAGGCGGGCACTGAGCAGACAATGCACCAGTACACTATGAGCAAAGATGAGCCTCTCTTCAAGCAAGCCAAAGCTAATGCAAAGCTTCTCAGTGGGGTATGAAATGAATCACATGAAACTGTACTTATGTTGCACCAATAACCTGCACACAAACTAACAACCCACCGCCTGCTTTTAATCAACGTTACATTGGTAATTTTCAGAAAACATATAAGGGTATTTGGGAAGAGCAGAGAGAGAAGGGTTTTGAGCTAGGCCTGGACACGCTTTCCATTCTTGCAGCCAAAACAACAAGAGATCTCGCCAGTGATGTGAGTGACCGAACACTCTACTGATACACATGACTCACTTGGCACTTAACTAGACACTGGAATCTTAAGTATCGTGACTTATAGTCTAATCTCCTGATATTCCATTTATGTAGGTGAAGTACAAGCAAGAATATGAGATGACAAAAGGGAAGATGATTGGTGTGAAGACTGTGTCAGGTGATTCTCAGATGGCCCATTCGGCCCAGGCCACCAAACTCCAGAGTGACCTCAACTACAAGAAAGAGTATGAAGACACCAAGACAAAATACAGTTCCTTACTCGATATGATGACCCTCACCCATGCCAAGAAAGCCCAGGAACTGGCCACTGAACAAAACTACAAAACCTTCTTACACAAATACACCCTCCTGCCCAGTGATATGAAACTGGAATGGGCCAAGAAAGCATATGGCCAACAGAGTGATGTAAGAGCCCAGCATTCAATTGAATGGCTTGTAAAGCCAATGACTTGTAAAGCTAAATGCAACAAAACTTTGTTTTCTTTACAGAAAAAGTATCGCTCTGACCTGAACTGGATGAAAGGGGTAGGATGGGAGACCACTGGATCACTTGATATACAACAGGCCAGAAAAGCTACAGATTTAGCCAGCGAGGTACAGATCAGCCTCTCATGAACGTGACCAACCATACACACTAAATGTCATAGTTTTTCTTCTTACAGATCTTAAATTCAAATAACTTAAGTGAGTCATTAGATTCCTAGGTCATCTGCAGGACTCTCCAAAAAAAATTAAAGTGGAGTACCACTTGGAGAATAGTTATGTAATGCTTGCATAGCGAATAGCTTAAGCAATAGGTTAATGGATGGGGTTATATTTAGCAGAGAATATATCTGCTAAACTATACAATGTGCTCGGTTCATTAGCACTTTGTATAGTTTATTAAGAACCCTTGTCTCAGCAAACATGGCTGAGAACTATATTAAATATAGGCATATATCTTCAACTAATACAGTAGTTGAGTATTTTACTAAAGAAGAGTTATTTTATATACTAATTTACTTACTGTTTAAATTTTAACCTTGGAATAAACTGAAGGTTTTAAGACTTTGAAAAATGTACAGCAGAGAAACATTATGATTTTAAGTGCTGCTGTTAGGCTCCTCCATGAATATTATTAGATGCACTTACTTTGAGTATAGATGTCAAACTCAGCTAAGATAAAAAAGCATGTGCTTAGGGGTTAACACTTAAATTATGCATGTGTTAAAAGCTATTATGAAATGACTGAAGCAAATCGTCCTTGAAATGAAAGACCTTGAGGGCTGTACACCCAAGAGACAGTTCAGACAATAAATTTAAAACACATTTATCTCCCAGCACTGAAAGTCAATATAAATCTTTGCCATGACCTGTTTATGTTCCAGAAAAAATACAGACAGAATGTGAGCGCTCTGAAGTACACCAGTGTGGAGGATACACCAGAGATGGTCCAGGCCAAAATCAGCAGCAAACTGGTTCTTGATGTACGTCTTTTCTATAAATAAGTATTTGAATCTATGAATTGAATTCTGTGACAATTGTTAAAAGAGAGGAGAAAATGTTGAATTTTTTCTTCATGTATGTGATCTTCATGTCAACAGAGATTATACAGAAAGAAAGGAGAGAATGAAATGCACAAGTACACATTGATTGGAGATATTCCAGAGCATGTGCAGGCTAAGATCAATGCCATGAACATCAGTGAGGTGAGAATCCATTACACACACTGCTGTTTCTGTTTCAGTAGCTATTAATAACATGCACAAACAATTGAATTTCCACATTAAGTAGAATTCTTTTTTTTCATAGTCACGTTACAAAGAGTCCTGGACAAAGATTAAAGATGGTGGCTACAAGTTGCGCTTGGATGCTATTCCATTCCAAGCAGCCAAATCGTCTTCAGAAATCCTCAGTGATGTGAGTATTTTGTACACAATAGGGATGAACTACAGTTTCTGTTGTCCGTTTATCTAACTGTATAAAATGTTTACCTCCAGCAAAAGTACAAGGCACAGTTTGAGAAGACAAAAGGGAAGATGATTGGGCTAAAGGGACTACAGGATGACATAAACATGGCTCACTCTGTGCATGCCACAAATATACAAAGTGATGTGAGTATTCCAGCAAGGAGACAACCGAATGAAGTACCATGAATGTGAGTTTGAGAGATCATGCTCAAGCAATTGATCAACTTTCTCTCTCCTTAGCTCAAATACAAAAAAGACTCTTCTAAGTCGCATTCTCAGTTCCATCTACCAATGGATATGTTAGACGTGCTCCATGCTAAGAATGCTCAGTCTCTGATCAGTGATCAGGACTACAGACTTACATTACACAAGTACACAACACTGCCCGATGACCTCAAAGTGCAGGCTGCCAAGAGAGCATATGACCTACAGAGTGAGGTAATGTCTTATTCAATGCATTTCCACTAGTATGATTACCAATACTCATTGCTCCACAGAATGCCTCTGAAAGTCGAGTGCTCTTGAACATACTGTGTTTATACAACAGAAACTCTACCGCTCTGATCTGAACTACCTTCGTGGTGCGGCCTGGATTGCCACCGGTGCCTTACAGATTGAAGGATCCAAACGGGCCACAGATCTAATCAGTGAGGTATGAATGGCTATTTAAATTTCAACACTTTGATCCAGCATGGTCATCTGCACTGCTGTTCAAAAGTATGGGCTCATTAAGATTTTATTTGAATGAAATTAAAACTTTTATAACAATTGTACCATCTCCAAACTTTTGAACAGTAGTGTATGTATTTTTAAGTCACATTATAAATGTATTTATTTCTGTTGCCTAACAGAAAAAGTATCGCCAACAACCCTACTCTTTTAAACACACATCTGTCACGGATTCTCCGGATATTGTGCATGCAAAGACCAGTAGCAAGATCAATAATGAGGTAGGAGGACATGCAATATTGTCTCTGTGTTTTGTGATTTGCAGTGAAAGAGGGATTATAATGTCTTGTGGTCTGATATTATTTAGCGCTTGTATAAAGAAAAGGGAGAGAACTTCAAGCACAACTACACCATTACTGCTGAGCGACCTGAAATCACCCAGGCCAAGATTAACGCTGCTAACTTCAGTGATGTAAGATGAGCCTTCCAACTCTATTTTTGTGTTTATGGATATTGCTACATCATAAAATCCACTATTCTTAACCGAAATGTATAGCTCACTTTAAAGATATTCTAAAGAGGAATTTATTCAAATGAACTTGCATGCAAGACCATAAAGACAAAAGTTTTGACATTTTCTGTTTTATTTCAGGTTAAGTACAAGGAGTCATGGAATGTGCTAAGAGCTCAGGGTTATAAACTCACCATGAAGGATATCCCCTTCCAGGCTGCAAAAGCATCCACCAGCATTGCTAGTGATGTAAGATTACACTCTCTAAATGTATACACATTTATGGGCAAAAACAGCTCTGATAAACTCATGCATTTATATATATGTTTAAGCAATCATGCCGCCAAGTTTGTGCTAAACAGCATATTCTAGAAGTACATATTCATCCATATTCATTATGTTCATCCAGTTGAACATATTCGCCTCCTTTGCCTTGATAGGTTCAATACAAGCACAGCCATGTATTGGAGAAGGGCAAGCACATCGGAGCTCGTAGCCTTCTGGAGGACTCGCACCTCATGCATTGCATGGAGATGGGTCGTCTGCACAGTGACCAGCATTATCGCAAAGACGCTGTGTCCACCAGCGGCCAGTATCAGCTGCCTCTGGACATGGTGAACTTGGTTCAAGCCAAGAAAGCCCAGGCCTTAGCCAGCGACCAGGATTACAAGACTCGCATCCACTCTTACACAGTCCTACCTGATGATATAAAGGTGCAGTGGGCCAAAAAGGCATATGACCTGCAGAGCCAGGTGAGAATGAGTAAGGCCATAAAAGATTAAGATCCTGATCTTTAGTTTTGGATTTATACCATAAAGGAGTGACAGGGCAAAGCATCTCAATACAATCATTAAAATCTCGTCTTCTTTGTCTTTTCAAAGAATGTATACAAATCAGATCTGAACTTCATGAAGGGAGTGGCCTGGGATTCAGCAGGCGCACCCCAGATGGAGTCTGCAAAGAAAGCCGGAGAGCTCATTAGTGATGTAAGTTGCACTCAATTCAACATGAAATCAAATTACCCTATTTACTTTCTTAACGCAATTTCCTGGTCTTATGGTGAATTAATCACCCATGCACATTATTCCAAAAAATGCCCCTGTAACCTAACTTGCTCTTACTCAACCATCTTCACTTTTATGCTGACATCCGTAAGGCCAGACATCAAACAGGCCATTGGGTAAATTTAACTAATAGCAGAACTGCTATTTAACTATTTTAGATTTGGAGACATTCTGGTATGGAATACCCACTTTTCACACTCCAATCAATTATCAATGATTTTGTTTTCTTTTAAAAACCCTGCTTCACACATATTATTAAAATGAAAACAGAAATAAACTGGGTTGCGAGTGGGGTTTCACGTTTATATTCGTAATTTTGCCAGCATACTTTGATACAATCACGGTTAATAATAAATGCTTTTCTTCATCGTTACCCTCTGTAGAAGAAGTACCGTCAACATCCTGACAGTCTGAAGTACACTCAAATTGCTGATTCACCAGATATCATCCATGCAAAGAACAGCTACATGCAGTGTAGTGAGGTAAGCTTCATCCAGCATGCTTATTTCAGTGTGTGTGGAGACAGTGATTGTGAAGTGAATAACATGACTTTTATCCTGTTTCAGAGGATGTACAAGTCTGGAGACTCTGATTCTATGCACAAATACACATTGCACTCTGATCATCCTGACTTCATCAGAGCAAAGATCAATGCTCAGCAAATTAGCAATGTAAGGGTCTCTTATTAGAGGTATCTCAGTATCTCTGAAAGAAGTCTCTAATGCTCACCAAGGCTGCATTTATTTGATCAAAAATACAGTAAAACAGTATTATTGTGAAATATTGATATTGATAAATATTGTTTTCTGTTTTAATATATTTTGAAATATAATTTATTCTTGTGATGGTAACGCTGAATTTTCAGCATCATTACTTACTTCACACGATCCTTCAGAAATCATTCTAATATGCTGATTTGGTGCTCAAGAAATGTTTATTATTATTATCAATGTTAAAAACAGTTTTTGCTGCATAATATTTTTGTGGAAACCAAGATTTCCCAGTATTTTTGATGAATAGAAAAAAAAAAGAAAAAGTATTTTGTAAAAAAATGTAAAAGTCTATACTGCCATATTTTATTAAATGAATATGTCCTTGCTGAACAAAAATATAATAATAAAAAAAAAAACTTACTTGTAATAATAAATTGTAATAATATTTAACAATATCACCTTTTTACTGTACTTTTGATAAAATAAATGCAGCCTTGGTGAGCATGAGATTACATTAAAAAAAGATTTTGAACATTTGAATGATATTGTACATCCTTTAATATTGTCTATGCTCTTTTTTTCTCTTTCACTTTGCAGAAAGTGTATAAAACATCAGGTGAGCAGGTGAAGTCTGCAGGTTATGACTTCAGGTTGGACGCCATTCCCTTTCAGACAGCTAAGGCATCTAGAGAAATCGCTAGTGATGTAAGTTATAATCAAAATGTTTATCTGCCAAATTGTGCACTATTTCATTAAGTAAAACCCAACTTCAGAATTTGAATTTAACATATGTTGTACCATTGCTTCTCAGTTCCGCTATAAGGAGGCATTTGTCAAAGATAAGGGCCATCAGGTGGGCCTTCTCAGCGTTGAGGATGACCCCAAGATGAAACACTCATTGGCTGTAGGGAAGCTCCAGAGCAACAACTTGTACAAGAAGCAGTCCCAGGAGACACGCTCTCAGTTTAAGATCCATGCCGACCAGCCTGATTTCCAGCATGCTAAGAAGAGCCAGGCTCAGCTCAGCAATGTCAACTATCGCCAGCATCTCCATGACTACACCTGTGATTCTAATCAGCTCAACGTCAAACACGCTAAACAAGCCTACCAGCTGCAGAGCGATGTGAGTTTTGGGATTATTAAATGTTGTGAAGAACTGTATTGATGCCATTGTATGCCAATGTCTCTGATGACATGTGGTTGACATGAGACACTATGCGTGTGAAAATATGAACTTGCAGTGACTTGGTAGCAATATATGCCAAAAGTTTCTCAGATTACATTATTTTGACAAATGAATTGTTCTTATAGTTGTCCTCGTGTAGCAAGTTTAATGGTCCTGACTCTGTGGTTGCAGGTCAACTACAAATCAGATCTGAACTGGATTAAAGGTGTGGGCTGGACCCCACCAGGCTCTCATAAGGTAGAAATGGCCCGCCGTGCCGCAGAACTGGGCCTTGCTGAAGGTGTGACCACTGATGAGGCTATCGCCCAGTATCAGCATCTAATGGTGAGACAGAACTCTACAGTACATCACAGTATTACTTATCTGAAGATATCTGAATAGGATCATTTGCTCTGTTTCAAACCCTAGTGAGCTGCTTTGTTTGCATCCTAAGCATCATGAAACCTGGTCATTTTGGAGCACAAGCTAAACAAATAGCACTGATGATGTGACTGTGAATGGATTTCAATAGAGTTAGGATGTTAGCATGTTGCTAACCTAATAGTACAATACTTTAAGAATAAAAATACATAACATACACAAATATTGTACATAATATATATAGATATTTTTGACACATTTAGTATTTAATTAAATTTAAGCCATAGTGAAACTTAAGTCGACATTCAAAAATGGAGGCAGATTAACACAAGCTTTCATGGGCGAGGTTTAAGTGGACTAAATTATTGGAAAAGTCCTGCATACATCGCCTGAGAGAAGATTAAAACATTTTTTAATGTGGACTTTAAACATTTATTTATAAAAAATAATTTCTCTTAGCTCATCCATCATCTTGGATACTGAGGTTGTCGTAGTGTGTTATGGGATACTGCTTTAGAATGTATTTATTATTTATAAAACAAGGTATATTTGGAGGCATATTAAGTTTTAGATATGGTCTTCAAATCAGGAGTGCGCCTTCAAATGGCAGCGCACTAGGTTTTGGAACAGAGCAGTTGTCATGCTTTTAAAATTTTTACCACATTACCAACTTGACTCTATTTCCTCTCCCCATAATGCATTTGATCATTTTCTTCTGTCTCAGATGCTCAAGAGACAGCAGGAGTTCCAGGAGCAACAGCAATCCACCACAGAGCAGACGGAGACCACAAAGGAGTTCCAGCAGCCAGGAGTCAATCCTGATGCTATGGAGATCCTCCACGTCAAGAGGAAGAAGACTATTCACACCACATTCAAGCAGGCCAAGACCACAAAATCCATCACGTCACAGTCTGTTGCTTCCCATTCAACCACAAGTCAGTCTATCACCAACCAGTCCTCCAAGAAACAATCCATTATGAGCCAGTCTCATGCTGATGAATCCACCGCAAGACAGATGATTGAAAACCAGGCCATCACAGATCAGGCTGCTGCAAAGTCAGGAACAATGTAATCTGTCATTTGTGTCCTCCTTACTTTTTTTTTAAATCTAATTTATGAACATCATGTAGATCCTGGTGTTCTCTGATTGTATTTTTAATTGATCCATAAATGAGGGCTATTTAGATGAAAGCTATAAGTGAAAAGTGAACTTGAAGATGGTTAAAGTAAGTGCAGACTGTAAACAATGAAAATCATGGTTGGTTTTCTTTTTAACTATGGTTTAATGAAGGTGATTGTAGTTATTGTTACGAAAATATATCAAACAAAGCTGCATGTATGGACAATGTATGTTAAGAATAAGGGTGAGCGTGATTTTGGAGAAGTGGCCTCTCACTGTTTAAGAGTAAGATCCATGTACCTCTTGTGGATTTGATAGTAATACGTTATGTTTGATATATTGGATATATTGTATGTCTATCAAGTTACGCTTTATGAGAAAGCCCCACAACTCAGAATTTTAAGTGTGAATTAAGACACATAATAATAATAAAAGTTTTTGTTTCAAATGTCCTTCATAAAACATCTCACCTTTTTAACAATCTTGAGCACTAGAGGGCAGTCACAGACAGTTTTATTGTGTTGATAGTTGATAGTCTTGTTATAGACCTTTGTTTGAGGAAGGACTTCTCTGTTTAATGAGATAGATGGATGGATGGATGGATCACTGTAAAAGCTGTAAAATAGTGGTATTCCTCCTGGCAGTTTGGAGGAACTGCTCAGCGGGGCCTCACTGATATTGCTGGGACATAATGAAAATCAGTTTAAGCGAATAAATCATGTTTATTTTCTTGCTTTTCCAATGCAAGTGTTGACCCATAATGCCTAAAGCAGAGGTGCTGAACAACTGTTGTGAAGGAACTGGTGATGGTTAGTCCATGAGAACACTTGTGAAGGCTGATGCGAGTTCACAGATGAGTTCTGGGCATTGGACTATTGGAATTGGTTACGGGAATCGGTGGAAAAACTCTCAAAAGAAAAAAATAGGTCTATTCGCTTCAAATGCTGCATTATAGCATATGGAATAAAAACAGTTTTCTTTTAACTTCAAGCACTATTATAGTAATCATATTCATACAATATATCTATAGGATTAGAACAGCTGGGTTTTCTAAATGCATCTTTCTAACAGTGATTCCTCAAGAGTGGTGATAGGATACACACAGAGGATGACTAATTATGACAATTTTTGCAATTAGTGCACATTTTGCATGCATATAAAAGCAGAGTTGTGTTTTAAAGAAAGAAAAAGCAAAAATCAAAGAAAAAGCAGCATCCTCTCAGACAAAGTTCACTGCTGAGAAAAGAAGAGAGCCTGACATCTCTAAAGAAAGCTTTGAGTAATGTGACCATTTTTCCTAGAGACAAGAACTGCCAGTGAGTCAGTGGGTTTGTGGTCAAAGTGGTAGTAAAATCATCTACTGAATGTGTGCAGTCATCATTCCGCCCTGTTTAATTTGGTGTCCAGCAAACCCCTTGTCACCCAAGTTTCTTTATGCATCTCACTGGACCTTTAATAGTGAATTTCTATTGCTTTTGTGCTTACTACTTTACAAACACACAAGTGTGAGTCAATACAGGGAGCTGGACATGAATTTCACTAATGCAAACCTGATTGAAAAAGGTTGGCATTATCTTGAACGGCTCACAAAGGCATAAATGTGCACTGATGTTTCTGGTATTTCTCTGAAATGAAGGCCTTGATCTGAACTAGTTTAAACAGAAGTTTTATGATCTTTCGTGATGGAGATCAATTTCTAAATTCATAACATAACCAGGACAACCCAAGAGCATCAGCCACTTGGCTGTCTTTAGTTTGCTTTTGCAAAGAACATGAATGTTCCAAAGATCTTAGGAAACACTGCCTAACCCTTTGAGTATGGTTTACACATGTTGTAAATTTCAAGTGTACCTTCAAGCTCATTTTGAAAAGAAAATACTGTGCACTGTGTATTTTCTACAGCCAGTGAGGGGGGACCAGCGGACACACATCAAACGTGACATGGTGGCCAGTCAGTTCTGTCCAGTTTGAAGTGAACCCTGTCCGTTTAAATAGTGCCACATGGCTTGTATAAAAAAAGCCTGACTTAATGAGTTGTATTCCACTGGAGTATTGGCTTTCATGAGTCGGCCTTTCCACATGGAAAATAAGGACATTCCTGAGTCTTCTGTGCTGCAACGCAAACTGTCAGAATTAGATCCGTAGATGGAAAAATGAACACATGCTCTCTGCCTAAGTACTGTAATGCAACACCAGTGATATTTACAGAAGGGGCTCTCAACTGGTGGGTTGCGACCCAAAAATGGGCCACAGGTCTGTTCTGATAGGGTCGTGACTCGTGGGGAAAAATAGTTAGGATAGCAAAATGAATGGAGAAAACGCAACCCATCTTTTGTTGATTGCCAAATCAAGTTCTACAATATTTTTCTGTAAATACATCTGTCACTTGGTTTTTACCAAAGCCAAATCAGGCTAATGCTAACAGGTTAGCAGGTTTCCTGACATGCAGTTTGTGTCAAACACAATTAGTTTTGTGGTAAGCATGAAACTATTTAGCCTGTCCCATAATATTCTGTGCAATATTTTGCATAGTCATGCTGTTGATTGTAATGGTATTACATTTCAATACAAAATATTTATACAAAGAACTTAAAATGGATAGCAGAATGCGCGGAGGTATGGAAATACATACGTTGACAGGCAGATAGGGCATCCTATAATTGCATTCGGACCGAATGCAATGATTGGACGAAGATTTTTTTGGTCCTGAGACTTCCACAGAAGATATATGTAAATTGTTTAATATTTAGACCCCTTCTGATTACTATCACGATGTGAAGAGTTTCAACCAGCAGGCCTATAACAAAAAGTGTTTTTTTTTAGAACACCACTAACCACTCGGTGAGTTGCACAGTTTTGAAAACGAACGTTAAGGGTTGTTTTAAGGGCATGTTTGTGCATGGCCATTGACTCCCATTCTAAAGTGGTCATGGGCAATTCTAAAATAGTCAAAAAGTCACGACAGGAACCATTGTCAAAATTTCTTTGTCCACCACTCTTGTTCATCCAAAACAAACTACAAAATAGACTCAAAGTGTTAAATACCGGAATTGTCCTTTAAAAACATTGCCTATCATACCTTTAAGGACTTTTTTTTATAATAATAAATTTTGCCACTGTGTTAGGTAAACCTTGGTCAAAAGCAGTTGAGCGCCACTCATTTACTCTCATGTGAGACATCAAGGACCACAAAGTGATGTAGCTAAACTTATAAACAATACTTGATCCACAATCCCTTTTGTGTGTTTACGCGGTTGGCTCTTCCTTATGTCCCATATGTAATGCATTAAAGATCTCCCGTTGCTTCTATCTCTCTTTCTCTCACGTTTTCTCTGTGGTCTTTGGCAAGAGGGACAGAATAAATAAGAGGATTTGCCTCTAGGTGCCAGGGCAGGGTGACCTAAGTGTGAAAATGAGAACAGGATGCACGAGAACGGTTGCTATGGCAGACCTCAGGGATTCCCAGCAGAGTGAGGTTTTCTTATGAGTTTTTACTGGACACGGTTCCATTGGAAAACCAACCGTTGTAATGGCTGTTAACCATGTGCACAAATAAAACGTGTAACATACTTCACTTTTGCATCATGGTTCCATGACATGACATTTAAAGCTAATTTGATGGCTGCCTGTTTTCGCTCCTGCCTCACCGCAATGCCCAAGCTCTCCGTTTGTGACGTGCAGGTTCACAGAACCACTGTGGAATCCTGCAGAGAGGGAAACAAGCGTAATGGAGCCATAAAACCGAACCAATCTATTATCGGCCATTTTTCACTGTGAATTTGCTGATAAACTTCATCTTTGTTTAAAGTCGCTGTATTAAAGGGACTTTTTCTAGCAAAGCAAGAGATGGTGCATTGCAATTGCACCAAAGGTAATCCCACTCATTCACATTGCTTGCTGGGGTCACTTCCCAAAATCCACAAAAAATATAACCTAATTGCTGAGTTATTTCTTTTGGCTCAAAAACCACTTCTTTCTTCAATAAATTTGTGAGTCCCCCTGGGGTCCAGTTATAGCTTGGTTTGGTGAATTGCATTCTCTCATGAGGTAATAAGAAGCATTAGGCTTGGCAGAGAATGCTGTGGAAAACAGATATCCCAAACTGGTAAGTTTTTCCATACTGTGTTCAATGCTATGTACAAGGGTCTACATAAAGTCACGTAACCTTCACCAGCAAACATTAATTAAGTAGGGGATAATGAACTGAGGGGGTTTATTCTGCAATAATGACATGCTGACTGTACATTTTCCTGCTTATTACATGACTACGCACCAAATAAATCTAATATGTGGACATGAAATATTGATTTGAGTTAAAATTATTTTATTGTCACATTATGTTCTGTTTAGTGTTGTTTTCATGGACTTTCAGGTTGTTGTCATTTGTCACATGTCTTTGTTCAGATTCCCGCCACTCATCTATCTCCTTGGTTACAGTCATTAGTTCATCCATGTCAGCTGTGTTCTATTAATTATCCTTGTTTGTGTTTGTTTTATAAGTTCATCCCTCACATTCATTCTCTGTTTGGTCTACGTTTCAAGTTATGTGTGTGTACCCTGCTTCCTGTTTAGACTCATACCTGTTGGGATTATTCTATTAAACTGTGTGTTGGAACTTTATTCATTCTTGTCTTCATCTGCCTGTCTACACGCACACGTTACTTTTATAAGTGTAGCCTACCTGCATACTAATGCTATGTTCCATTTACCTCAGAAGAGGGATGTAGGAGCTGGGAATGATGTCCACCATGTTCTGTTACACAGGTTGAAAAACTAATGAAACATCAAGGCAAACCTTTGCTGGTTCACTACGGTTGATTCGCTGAACAGCCATATTGGATTCTCAAGTCGAGGTTTTGCACTTGCCCTGAGTTTCCCAGTCACAGCTCTGACTTGAGGGGGCATTCCAGTTAACTGAAAGGAGTGAAAGATTTCTGATTTTGCAATGGGCTCGAGTTAGTCGTGTGGATTCACCATGTTGACCAACAGAAACTGCTTTCTGCTTGGCTAGAAAGTGACTTCTATGTGAGCTGTTGCTATTGAAAATTTGGCTAAATTTGGCTAATGAGACCCCATCTTAATAGGAAATAGACTGCTGGATGGTGTGACTTACCGAATCAAGTATTCCAGAGAGCCGTGTAATTAACATTCAGAAGGTATGACTGCAATTTATAAGCTTAAGCTAATGTGATCTTGGCTTATGAGTTATTTTGACTAAAATGAGTCCAAAAATCCTATTTTGTGAATTTTGAGTAATGTTTTCCAATTGATGTAATTCAAAAAGGCTTTATGATCAGATAATTAACCAGGCAATTTCAAAACCAGTATATTTTTTGCCACATTAGTTGAGCTTTTGACACATCTTTTGTTATATGGCTAGCTTTTACGATCTCCTCACAGTCTAGTAAAACAGACCTCTGCTGTAAATTCATAGATTTGATTCAGAGTTTGAGGGTAAAATTTGGCCATAATTTGTATCCTTATTAAAATGATATCCCAATTATTAGCTCACAAACATAGTACATGGAATATGACCTCATCTAACCAGATGATTTGTTTTGCAGAGCACCTTATCTGGAAATGGAGCTACATTTCATGTCCAGTCAGTGTAATTTGAGCATTTGCACGCTCATGTTTAGTCCATGTGAACGGTTTACTTTTGTTCTAGCACAAAGTTTAAGGTTTATTTTGGGAGCAATTCAGAATTCCATCTGTAGAAGTCATCTATTTTCCTGGACAAATTTATCTAAACTGGAAAATGTTTTCCCTGTGTGAGCTAGAATGATGTTTCCATATTTACCTTAATTGTGGTGAACAAAACAAAAGAGTTTAAAATGCACATTAAATAAAACATTACAAATTATTCAGACTGGAACAGAGGAGATGAAAAGGAAAACATTTAGAGAGAAGAAGGTCTCTGTCAACAGATGGTACTGGAAAATGATTTTAGGTTTGGACTGCAGCATCAGCACATTCTTCAGCAACTGGCAGTATGTTTGAAACATCATGATACCTTCCATGTTTCCTCAGCAGAATCACCTTGGACGGTAGCCTCTGGCAGACAACTAAATTATATTCATTAGCCTGACACAGCGTCCTTAGCTGAACTCACATTGCCTGATAGCAGGACCTTATACACACTGTATCAATTCAGTAATCTCATATCCTTTTATACCTCACAGTGTTCCCCATATGTCTTTGATAAATTCGAGTGCTTTTTAAAGAGGCTCCAAAACATGCTCATATTTGGACAAAGTTTAAGCAACAACAAGATTTAATATCAAACACACTGTTATCAAGATATATAAAGTGTTCTTTTTAACGGAAGAGCGCTGCACTGTAGAGTCCAACAGTTCTAACTAACACTTTTTAGTTAACTTTACTTAATGTCTTAACTTAATTGTAAAAATCTAGTAATCTGTACTATCTACATACTATGCCTTGTTTACTCAGAAAACCCAAGTTAAGATTAATTGATTGGTTTGAGAGCCATTTTGTCAAAAAATAATAATAATAATAAAGAGGCAGGGTATTTCTTATTAGACTTTTCACATCTTTCTCTAGTTGCATTCACTCATTTCCCAAAGTCATCTTGAATGTTGAATTGTCAATACAACTGAAAAATTTGAGAGAACATCACATAAGCTGACTTCATAAATTGATGTTGATTTTCCAGAAATGTTATTTGTTGAACTCACCATTATGATGATTAGTGTTCCCTTTGGTTGGGCATTTGGAACTTCATTTATATTATTGCAATTCTCTTCCTATTGATGCAGCGATGCAGTAAGAAATCAGTTATTTGGTTTTAAAGGAATGGAAGTAAGGTTAAAAAACAGAAAACATTCAGAAATAACATTTTCATAACTTAATGGGAACATTAGCAAAGCATTCTTGGACAAATGTTTTGCTAGCTAAGATATCAGCCATGTCATGCTAACAACATGGATAACCTGCGTGTGCAGCATCATTATTTCCTTCCGGTATCTGTTCATCTAAAAGGACGAAATTGGTTTTGACGTACATTTGCTCATGAAACTGATACACCTCTGGCACAAAAGTGGCTCTTGGCTATTTGTTTGAAAAATATTTTATTACAGCTAATAAAAGGTCCTTACTTTTTCCTTTCCGTCTTAGTTTATGATTTAGTACCACTGAAACATAGCTGTGGTCAGTGCCCCAAACTCACCCTGCTATTACACACATCTGCAAAATGCCAATTAGCCAACTCACCCTCGCTTTCAATAAAGGGTTATTCAGAGAGTTCTTCTTTAAACACAGACATAGGCCTATGTTTATCTCTAAAGCTTATATTTAGAAAGCACATTTCCAATGGGAGGACCAGGGCTGCATTTTAAGCCTAAGTAGATCATAGTCACCATTTCCACCAATGGTCTCTACAATCAACTTAGCTCTCCTCCCGATGCTTTTGAGAAACGCAGCCCAGATCAATTGCAAGCGGGGCGAGTAGGACCTGAGGGGTAACATGTAGTCTGGTGAGCTAAAAGAAAATCAACAACAACAATGTAAATTATTACAGACAATTTGTTACTTTTATAGCCTTAACCATCATCATCATCTTCTTCCGCTTATCCGGGGTCGGGTTGCGGGGGCTGCAGTCTAAGCAGAGATGCGCAGGCTTCACTCTCCCCAGACACTTCTTTCAGCTCTTCCGGGGGGACACCGAGGCGTTCCCAGGCCAGCCGGGAGACAAAATCCCTCCAGCGTGTCCTAGGTCTTCCCGGGGTCTCTTCCCGGTGGGAAATGCCCGGAACACCTTCCTGGGAAGGCGTCTAGGAGGCATCCGGAATAGATGCCCGAGCCACCTCAGCTGGGTCCTCTTGATGTGGAGGAGCAGCGGCTCTACTCTGAGCTCCTCCTGAGTGACCGAGCTCCTCACCCTATCTCTAAGGGATCGCCCAGCCACCCTGCGGAGAAAGCTCATTTCGGCCGCCTGTATCCGGGATCTTATCCTTTCGGTCATGAACAACAGCTCATGACCATAGGTGAGAGTAGGAACGTAGATTGACCAGTAAATCGAGAGCTTCGCCTTGCAGCTCAGCTCTGTCTTCACCACGACGGACCGGTACATCGACCGCATTACTGCAGAAGCTGCACCGATCCGTCTGTCAATCATCCGTTCCATCCTTCCCTCACTCGTGAACAAGACCCCCAGATACTTGAACTCCTCCACTTGAGGCAGGAACTCTCCACCAACCTGAAGTGGGCAAGCAACCCTTTTCCAACTATAGCCTTAACCGTTTGTTTAAATCGTTGAAGGTTCTTCTGATTGGATGAAAGCACTAATGGCCTTTGACCCCGTACAAGCTTTCAAGTGTTTTGACAGCCCCTTCATTTTTCCCCAAGGACTGCACACCATAAATTGGCACCATGAGGCAGCTATGTACTGCAAGACTACCCACGTTGCATTACTCAAACAAGAAATATGATCTGAGAAGTCTCAAATCATATTATTTCCTTTCTTGCCCTGTTTGCCTGTAGCCATTCAAGGATGGTTTGATGTTCATGTTTTCCTCTGTCTGATTATTTCCAGATAACCAGTGTGATTGTGGATAGATCAGGCAATTTCATGTAGACTGAGTGAGATAAAAAAAAGACTGACAGAGAATCATGGAATAGAAAATATAAAAATATCCTGAAGCAGTGGTTCTTGAATGCAGTTGTGCAGGACCTGCTGATCCTGCTGGATGGATTGTTTTACAGTGCTTGACTTAAACTAATTTGAATTGCAAATGTAAAAATATGCACTGTGACAAAGTTATCTGTTTAGCATGTGTTAAGGCATATGTCATGCAATGTGCGTTTGATTTCCATGCATTCTATCAGTCAGGGGATTTGTATTTCTGTGAATTTGACTCAGTTCAGCTGTAATGATTCTTCATTCTCCTCAATGAAATGTGGTGTATGTTTTATGCATTAATGATACCGAGAGAGTTTGTCCTCAGCCAGGGCTGGAATGCCAGCACCTTAGCCGTGCATGCTACGACAATAATTACAAAGCCAGATTTGTGACTGACGTGATCCCCTTCAGAGTGCGGGTGAGCCAAGCCAAATCAAACTCTTTGATATACAGGTTTTAAAGTCCTGATGCATATGTAGGTCATTTTCATTTGCCCTGGTAATAAATTATTGACTATGGAAGCAAGTGCTCACTTAAAAGGTAAGTTCACCCAAAAATGAAAATTCTGTAATCATTTACTCACTCTCGTATTTATCTTCGAAACACAAATGAAGATTTTTTTTTTTTTATCTGAGCGATTTCTGTCCCTCCATTGACAGCTACACAACTACCACTTTGACTAAAAAGTTCATAAAGAGATTGTTAAACTAATCCATTGGAATTGAGCAGTTTAGTCCAAATTTTCCAGAGAGACACAATCACTTTATGTGATAAACAGATTGAATTTAGGCTTTTATTCAAACGTAAACATTGATTAGCAAACATAAAAGCTCAAACGAACATGCTTGACTGAAGCTCAAACGTGCTGAGTGACACACGAGAATGGACGTCATTGGTTCTCGCAAGTCAAGCAAACATGCTTGAGCTTCCGTTTACCACAACTGATGTGCGCTTCTTTAAAACGCGGCGCAGGAGTCGTTTATGAGACGAAAAATGAGCGAAACTGTCAAAGATACGGTGAATGTTCACTATAGACCTTGTTGTTCACAGCAGCGCCATCTTCCTTTTTAACAGGAATGAAAGCAAGGCTTTGATTGTTCTGCTGACGAAACACTGCAAAAATATCTTTCAGAGAAATTTCAGTAGACAAAACCCCCCAGACAATATGAGCTGTGAAAAATTATAAGTGATCTAGGAGCTTTATGCTGCTTTTACAGTGCATGCCATTGAAAACACAGTAGGTCTATCCCTCACAGACCTTATAGAACTTATTCAGAGCAGCGCCATGACAGTTATGAACCTACCCCAACCTAAATACCCTATATTAAATCCAATGACTATGCAAATGTTTACTGTTGTATACTGTGATTTATGTAAAACAAACATATGATTTGAATGTAAAAAAATGTGATGAGTGTTTTGGGGATGGTTGGATTTATTATGACCTACAGTATCCAAACAATTGTGTTTTATTTTATTAATTTTTTTTCACAAATTGTATGCAGTTATTAGTTAATGAGATCCACTGTTTTCTCACTATCCGATCTTTCATCTTTCAAAAAAAGGGAAAATGAAGAATTAAATTTTCTTTTTGAGAACTTTGACAATTATATATGCGTATGGCTAGATCTTACTATTCGTGCGAACTGCCAAACCAAGAAAGACAATCTCCATGATTTCCACAGAGAATGTATGAGTTCCACAAGACACTGACAGGCTAATTCGAAATTATCAAGGGAGCTCTTATTGGCCCAATTATTTTTTAGTTGTCTTCATATTTCACAACACAATTGCTCTAGAGGAAAATCATTATTGCTCACTGTTTCCATATCAGGGCTTTTAAAATAGCAGTTGTGGAGACCCTGGTTTCCTGACCACAGATGTTCACAGCTACTGCTGCTCTGGATGGTTATTTCGGAGAATGTCTAAGATGGCTATTGGACTGTATTTGACAAGACAGAACTGATGGAAAGAGTAAGGAAGGAGTCTGCTCTGGTGTATTTACAGCTACTACAAATAATCCCCTCAATAGTTCTCCCTGACTAACCTATTAGCCTTGTTAGAAGCATTCACCTCTTCTGTGGTTTCAGAGCTTGCAATGACAGATGGATGTCCCTGTTTGTGATATGTTATCCTAGTGTCAACTCCAGGATGATGCTATATTCAAGGGAGCCAAAATGGAAAACACCTGTGGTGATTTGGTGATGCTCTGTCTGGTAGAAAAACGTCTCAACATCTGGTTTCGTCTGAACTCTCTGAAGACTGCGGATGATTCCTCGTCCCTTTCTCTCACACTCCAGTCTCCCCCCTTCTTTTTTTTTTTATTCAATATCATATGGAAAATTTCTCTTCTCCCCAAAGTAAGGCCAGAAAAAAAAATACTCATCTGGATTCTTCAACAGCAGCAGTGATTGATAGAGATGTAGCTGTTTTCATCTTAAAATGTTGGACAAAACAAATAGCTATAAATCTTCCCATGTGCAAACAGGGAGACAGTGGCCCGAGAGAAAGCAGGGGCGAGTGGGGTGAAAACTTTATGGCGGCAACAACGTTAATTGCAGCTTTGGATGATTTCAGGGGCCCAGCAGAATCAGACTCACCAGTAAAAGTTGATTTCATTCATCTCCCATAACAGATTGATTTCTCCTTGAGTAACAGCCATAGTTACCTTCCAGTTTGGCATTCCAAAATGCTTACATATTGATATAGTTTATTTAACATATGTTTGGGTCATCATAACAGTGTTTTAATTATTAATTTTTTTGTCTTCAGATTCATGCAAGCGACTGTCTAGTCTAAACATGCCCTGAAATTTATTTGGTTTGTACCATCTAAATGTTTCAGAACAGTGTGTGAGTGATTATGTGCATATGTGTTTCTGAAGTCAGCTAAAGAGAAATTAATTTATTTCTGTCTGGAAAACATGACGCACAGTTTTGACTTCCACAGGTGCAAAACAGGATGGGGACATCTTGTATTTTTCTTCCAGCTTCCTAAAACTCAAATCATCAAGTCATCGAGATTTATCCTTCCCTTGAGAGAACACAGTTGAGACACAACAATCCAGGAACATCTATGGAGCCTTAGGTTGTCTGTCAACGTTTCTTCCATTTCACCAAAAAAGTTATGGCAGCCCACACCTAAGATAAAATAAATCTGCTGGATGGTACAGGATCAGAATTCTTTGATGAAATACAACCCGAGGATGATGTTGATTTCTTGATTTCTTTTAACAGTCTGGCACTTCTCCTTGACAACTAATCATTTTGTGATTGAAGAAAAGCAAGCTTGACTTTAAAAGGGAATGTTGGAACTTTCCAAGGCTACTTTTGGAACTCTCAGCTTCCACAGAGGGCTTATATTTTAATGATATCTCAAGGCCTGTCACTTGTGCTGTTTGGATGGAGTTTGGCATGTTGAACAAAGTCCTGTATGATGACCTCACAGGATCAGAATAAGTAGCAATCCTGTGCGCTGATCTGAACCAAAGGTCCTGGAGAACGGAAAGGACCTCTAATGGTTTTTTTATTTGTTTTCTTAAGCTCCCACACTCAAAGACTGTCAATATAAAGATAACATTTCCTATTGTTTATATCCGCAGACAGTAATGTCTTACAGATGTGTACACCATTCATTTGTGCATTTAAAACTGTAGCCGAAAGCTGGTCAGCAGTGCATGTGCTCTGACTTTTTTGCTACTTTATTAATGCATCAGGTTCAAAACTTCCAAGAATAAAGAACTGAGCATCTTTGACGTTTTTTCTTTTCTTTTCTATAGCTTGTCCAGTTATGTTGTCCGTCCTCGAAGGGTTTTGTAATTTTTGTAAATCTTTTCCAGTCCTTGCAAGCAGTCCAGTCCTTGCGAGCAAATAAACATGCTGCCCAGTTACATAACATAAGGCCAAGAACCTATAAATTAAGAAACTTGAAAAACATAATAAGGGATAATAGCTTCTTATTTGCTTAATTAAATTCGAACTGTAAAAAGTGATCAGTTGACTTAACTTTAAAAAAGTGAGGAAACCCCTTTGCTTTAAAATTAAGTAAATAAACCATGCATAATTGAAGAATTAAGATTTTTTATTTTATTTTTTTCATGGATTTTATTTACTTAACCTTAAATAAAGGCTACGGGTTTCATCACTTTTTAAAGTTAAGTCAACTGATCACTTTTTACAGTGAATCTATTATCGCTCAGATAATCTAAGGTGGAATATCTGCTTATTTCGTGCTGAGGTAAATAAAAAAAACAGGTACGAACTTGTAATAATGTTGCATAGAATAGATAATAGGGATGTAACTGTACATGCATTCCAGAAGGTGGCGCGCACGGTAACGTAATGCTGTTTGCTACCAGTAAAAAGTGCATGAGAAGAGGAAGATACGATCGAACGATTTGTTTACATTATGTGTTTACATCTCTCAACAGTGTTTCAACTGCAGAAATATATCAATAAAACAGCTTGAGAATAATATTTCACGTAGCATTACATTTACCTCTGGTATTTAGTGTCGACAGCATGTTAGTTCGCTAGAGAAATTAACTCTAGAGAGAAGCATTTCGTATGCACTATATTAGCCTGTATTCATGATACTGTAATAACTGCCAGTTATTAAACGTGGGAGCTGACTGGAGCTAAACTACTCTATATTTCTTTTACTAAGCTAATTGCTAGCGTGAACTATGAGCACTCGTGTCCCATACACTGCACGACTATGAGTGTCTCTGTGAGTGGAGCATCAGTAACACAAACCAGCAGGAGGCAGTACTGTCGTCTTTCTCCTTTTTTAATTCAGAACGCAGAATAAGAACTGCACAGGCAAAACCCCATCTTACACATCTCTTTCTATGATGGTGAGAACCACATTTTTACATAACAAAGCAGTAATGAACCAAGAACACCCAAACTACCTTAAACATAAACACACATAACTTTACTAACACAAAACCCCAACCATCTTGCTTTAATAACACATAAATCAACTCCCAACAAACAATTACCCATAATGCACCCAGCTGCTAGCACTGACTGCCAGGTCATTACAATAACCCCCCTTTCGTGTTCTGCAGTGAGGACCATCTCCAGAATCTCCCCGGGTCCCTGCTAATGATGAGTCAGTTTTGGTGACAACCCCCGCTTCCTCTGGGGGCAGAACACCCACACTCTGTCCCCTGGCCCAATCGTAGGCCCGTGGGCCCCGGCGTTGTATGCCCGCTTCTGTCGAGCTCCAGCGTCCTCTAAAGCCTCCCTGGCCAGTTGATGGACCATGCTCAGACGCTCCTTCAATTTTCTGAAGTAATCCAATTCTGGCCCACCAGCAATCTCCAGCTCGGGGGGCGACCCGAACACCAAGTCCACCGGTGTGCGGAGCTCCCTCCCAAACATCAGTGCCGCCGGTGTGCACTGACTCGACTCTTGCACCGCTGTCCTATATGCCCACAGGACCGGGGGAGATGCTGGTCCCAGTATCTCTGATGCTGACTGGTCAAGATGGCAAGTTGGGTGGCCAGGGTGCGGTTGAACTGCTCAACTAGTCCATCACTTTGCAGGTGGAGGGGAGTGGTTCTTGTCTTCTTCACCCCTAATCGCTGGCACACCTCACTGAACAATCGGCTCTCAAAGTTCCGCCCCTGGTCACAATGAAGTTCGTCTGGCTCCCCAAACCGGGCGAACATCTCGTCCACTAGTCGCTGCGCCGTCGTGGAGGCACTCTGATCCGGCACCGCATACGCCTCTGGCCACTTCGTAAAATAGTCCATAGCGACCAGGACAAAACGATTGCCGGCCTCTGTGATGGGAAACGGACCCAAGATGTCCACCCCGATCCTCTCCATAGGTGCCCCGACTAGGTACTGCTGCAACGGCGCATGAGAGCATCGGCTGGGTCCCTTCTGTGCCGTGCAAATATCACAGCAATGAACGTACAGCTCTGTATCCTGCCGACATCCCAGCCAGTAGAACTGCTGCCGCAGCCGCCGCACTGTCTAGGAGTTCCCGAAATGGCCGGCTCCAGCTGCCCCATGAGGACCTCCGGCCGCAGAGTGTGGGGAACCAGGAGTTGCAGACGGCAGCAGAGTGTCGTCGCCGAAAGTCTACGCAAGGGTGCCACCCCCTCGTTTTCTTCCGCACCATGACCATGGGTGCGGCCCAGGGACTGTCTGAGGGCTCAATAATGCCGTTAGCTGCCATTTCTCTGATCATTTCTTCAGCAGCCTGGCGTTTGGCGAGAGGCAGTCTATGGGGGCGCAAACGATTGGGGATGTCCACAAAGTCTCCCAATAGGCGTTGTAACTGCTCCTGCTGTGGTGCGCTCAGATGCTCACTGCTTCGCCGCCCCAACTCCTCAACAGCAACAACAGTTTCGGGTGACGTGGGGGCGGATGGAGCGTGCGGTGGTAGTGACTGAGATGCACTGGTCTGAGCTGCAATACTCCCCGGGTGCTCACACTGGGTCTCTGCAGCTCTCGGGTGGCGGTTGGGGGCCGGAGCTTCTCCATGACGGCTCCGGCCCAATCGGAGCGGCACGGTCTCGTTACCTAGGCATAGGGCGGCCCCCAGCACATCGACACATGCTCCCCAGTGGGCCAACAAGTCCAAGCCCACAATACACTCATCTCTGATATCGGCGAGCCAGAACTCGTGGCTCGTCTGGCTCATCCCCACCACCACAGACAACAGCTTCTTTCCAGGCATTACTGTCCTTTCACCCATGACGGTGATCAGTTCGGTATTGGTGGGGGTCCAGTCCTCCGGAAGAGGACCGGCTGTTCCTGACAACAGTCCTTTTCATTGTAAGCAAATGGTGGACCCCGTATCCACCAGGGCGCTGCAGGGCTGCCCATCAACAACACAGTCCAGGTACAGTCCTCTGGCAAACCTGCAGCGCCCCACAGTAGGGCAGTAGGGCAGTCGTTGTGGAAGTCGGTGTTGAAGAACGGGGTGAGGGTCCCCTCACTGCCTCACTCCGAGGTCGTTTCCCGGGGGTGATGTTGCCCGGGGCTGGGGGCTCGGGGCAGGGCAGTCCCTGGCGAAATGCCCTGGTTCTCCGCAGCAGTATCAGCGGTCTAACCTCGACCTCCGTCGGGGGGGTCGCTGCTGGTTGAACCTGGCTGACATCCTCCTCAGATCGGACCCCGTCCACATCCCATTCGGCGGCTCTCGTCAGATGACGCTGGAGTGGAGATTGACCTGTCGCCGTTCCATCCTGTAGCACCTCGTCAGCTCGCTCAGCCTCTCTCAGCGCCTCACTTAGATCTTAGGGGTGACATAAGCGGACATGTTGGCGGAGCCGCTCAGGTGTAAGACCCCGCAGAAAAGCATGGAGGCTCAACTCTTCCCACGCTGCGGCCTGGAAGGTAGGGTAGCCCTTCCGGGCGTAAACCCGGATGTCAACGACGAAAGCACACACACTCTCTCCCTCACGTCGACGTAGGTTATTCAGCTCCTCCCTGCTCTGTTCTGCAGAGGTTCTCTTCCCGAAGCGGCGGTTGAGAGCAGCGGTGAGGGCCTGGAGATCACGCCGCTCCTCAGGAGACAGATTGATGAGGACCTGGAGCGCGGGACCCTCCAAGGCGAGGGCCAAGTGAATCGCTGTCTCCTCACAGCTCCATCCATCATGGAGGGCGGCCAGGTGGACTTGTGCCAGGTAGGGCTCCAGGGCCGCCATATTGTGGCAGCTTAGCGGGCGATCGTGTGAGGGGGCCCCGGCCAGCCATTGATTTGGAGTGTCGTGTGATGGCTGGAAATTAATTCTGCCTATGACTAGGAGTGCGGTACACTGTCCGGTGAACGCTGGTGCCGTCAGGCCGGTGTGGAGCCCTGCTCCTCCGTGTCGTCTCACTCGTCAGATGCTCTAGCATGATGCTGTTCTCTTGAATGGCACACTCTAGTTCGCCTATACTTCGCTCCATAATAGCGTCTTCTAAACAAAATCCCACTTCTAATACCAATGTAATAACTGCCAGTTATTCAACACGGGAGCTGACTGGAGCTAAACTACTCAATATATTTCTTTTACTAAGCTAATTGCTAGCGTGAACTATGAGCACTTGTGTCTCATACATCGAACGACCATGAGTGTCTCTGCGGGTGGAGAATCAGTAACACAAATCAGCAGGAAGCAGAATTGTCATCTTATTCTTTGTTGTATTCAGAACACAGAATAAGAACTGCACAGGGAAAACCCCATCTTACACATCTCTTTCTATGACGGTGAGAACCACATTTTTACATAACAAAGCAGTAATGAACCAAGAACACCCGAACTAACTTAAACATAAACACACATAACTTTACTAACACAAAAACCCAACCATCTTGCTTTAATAACACATAAATCAACTCCCAACAAACAATTACCCATAATGCACCCAGCTGCTAGCACTGACTGCCAGGTCATTACAATACTTAACATGTTAGTAATGTCTTGATTATTTAATGTATATATAAATTTGTCATGAAAACAATTGTAATATATTTCAAAATAAATTAGAGAATAAAGTAGAAAATTTACTTTATAATTAGATTTAGAAGTTAATGCAAAACCTGCCTTATGTGCAATTTACAGTGCATGTTTTTTTTGTGTGTGTGTGTGTGTGTGTTGATTATTATATCTAAAAATAAATAGCAACTGAATTTAATAATTTGGGCACTGTTGTTAATTGTAACCTTTAGTATTATAGTAATATTAAGGGCTCCCCATATAAGCTGTGTCCCAATGTGAAGGCTGCATCCTTCGAAGTCTGTGGCCTTCACATTGGGACACAGCTATACTTTACAGCACTAGCTAAGAGATTTTTTTTTATCCTTAAGAATTTATTTAAACACATATACACAATTGTAAAAAAAAAAAAAAAAAAAAAAAATATTAAAAGTTAAATTAATAGAAAAAAGAAGCAATTTACTGAACCGTGACTTCAATACCAAGGTACGTACCGAACCGTCATGTTTGTGAACCGTTACACCCCTAATAGATACCCTACTACCATATTCACAAAATGACAATGGTTGGAAAAAATTGCTGAAATACATCATGCCAGAATGATAACTCTAAAATAAACAGTAAGAGATGGATGACGCTTCATACTAGGAATCAAGTATTGATCTAGTTGAGGTAGTAAAGTAGAGCCTTAGAAAAAAATATATATATTGAGCAAGGTAGAAGAAAAAGCTTTTCGTTTCTCCTGAGTCACCAATGCCTGACAGGGTTTTGCTGTCTTGTTTCATCTCCTGTACTGGACAAAGTGCTTTTCAAGAGGGGGTTGGGACTCCCAGCATGTTAAAGTAATCATATTCTACTTGTGGACCTCACCACAGCCTTGGGAGTTCTCTCCAGGGCTTTTCCTGAGTCACTGGATCTGGGGCAAAGTAGCAGGCGTGCATCTCCATCTTGCCTCTTAAACCTGTCCGCCTGTCAGACAGCTGGGAAAAATCCATCTTTGTGTCCTGCTGTAGAGTATTCTGTACTTAAGCATGATTACAGACTTGAATCTTCCTCCTCTAACCACACAAAACTTACATAAATTTTTGAATGAATTAAGCTATTTTTGATTTTGAGGGCACATTCATGAAAACCAGGGGATCATGACATTAAAGAGGGAATTTTGTGAATAAGATGCAGGGTTTTTTTTAACGCTGAAATACCATGCAACAAATGTTGTTGATTTAGCCCCTAAGAGCATGAGACGTTCTAATCATAAAGGGACAGTGGTGAACGTGCCGACACGGCTGTCGTCCCCCTTGGGGTGGAAGCTCAATTTAAAAGCCAGCCAAGTCAAATAAATGTTTATCCAGCATAAACTCTTCCTAGAATCCAAACAGATGTCAGTAGCAGGGCTGCCTTTATGGACCATGGATTACTTTGCACTAAATCCCTTACTCCCTTTTCGTCTTTCAAATATAATGTTCATTTCCATTTTTTTTCCATTTTGATTATTTTTGAGGTTGTTGGTCAAATGCTCACCTGAAGTTGATATTTAAAAACACTTCTAAAATAATAGCACAGTTACATTTTAAATAAATATCCATTTTCATACTGTACATTAAAAATGTGATGCCTAAATTCACTTATATAATTGATTAGAATTGTATTATTATTTTATTATTTATGCATTTTATTTAAATAAATGAAACGTGAAAGACATTGTTATAAATTAATGATGTAAAGTTTTTTGTGAGAAAATTGTTGAGGTCACAGCCCTTGATTTAGTGTTTGATTACTAGAGAAACAAAACTGATAGACCAGTCAAGATGATGTTGAAAAGATGTAGAACTAACGCCAGGGTAAGATAATTAAAAAGTCAAAGCAGATCAAACTGAAACATTATGATGAATCTGTTTTCCAATAAAAATTTTGTTTGCCAGGTTTTCCTTGATGGCTGGAAATTAATTCTGCCTGTGACTAGGAGCGCGGTACACTGTCCGGTGAACGCTGGTGCCGTCAGGCCGGTGTGGAGCCCTGCTCCTCCGTGTCGTCTCACTCGTCAGATGCTCTAGCATGATGCTGTTCTCTTGAATGGCACGCTCTAGTTCGCCTATACTTTGCTCCATAATGGCGTCCTCTAAACAAAATCCCACTTCTAACACCAATGTAATAACTGCCAGTTATTAAACGTGGGAGCTGACTGGAGCTAAACTACTCTATATTTCTTTTACTAAGCTAATTGCTAGCGTGAACTATGAGCACTTGTGTCTCATACACCGAACGACCATGAGTGTCTCTGTGGATGGAGCATCAGTAACACAAATCAGCAGGAAGCAGAACTATCGTCTTACTCTTTGTTGTATTCAGAACACAGAACAAGAACTGCACAGGCAAAACCCCATCTTACACATCTCTTTCTATGACGATGAGAACCACATTTTTACATATCAAAGCAGTAATGAACCAAGAACACCTGAACTAACTTAAACATAAACACACATAACTTTACTAACACAAAAACCCAACCATCTTGCTTTAATAACGCATAAATCAACTTCCAACAAACAATTACCCATAATGCACCCAGCTGCTAGCACTGACTGCCAGGTCATTACAATACTTAACATGTTAGTAATGTATTGATTATTTAAAGGTGCATTGCGCAAGTCTCTGAGTTTTTGCAGAACTATGCCCCCTTCTGGCGACACGCGAAACTGCAACCAGAGTTGTGCACGCGGTTACATGGAGTTTGCGTTGGGGTTTGGGATGAACTAGAAGCCGGTCTCTTTAAATCCATCTTCTACTTTTGCAAAAGTCGCTCGAGTTGTCTTCGCTGATGCGGATAATGGCGGCGAATACACAAACCTGCCAGACATAACCAGGTGAGTTTTCCTTCTGAACAGACATCTTGATTATTAAATGAAAAGAGACTGAGAACAAACAGACAATGACCTATGGTAAATCACAATGTATCCAGACACTGTTGTCCAGACAGACATGCAACACTTTCTCCTGTGTAATTCTTACATTTTAAGATTTTTTTGTTTGACAGGTGCACACCATTCCGCTAAACACCCCATGCTTCTTCCAGGATGCTCCCCCTGGACATTTACAGCATAAGAGATAAAAGGTAAAGCCGGTAGGTCGTACATTTTTCATACTTCATGCCTCAGACCGGCGAATGTCTGAGATTTTATAACTGGAATTGTAGAGTGAGACTTGGCTTCCCGCTCTTATGTACAAACTCTCTGTCTACCTCTCATAAAAGGAGATTCTCACCATCCCAGATTTATGATGTGCTTCATGAGCTAGTTTTAACCAGTACAGCTTGACCCAAAGTCTGAACTCTTCATGCAGGTCGTAGATAGCATCAAGTATTGGCAAAGTCTGTTTTTAGATATTCAAAAATATCTTTCATAAGCCCGTGACCTGCAGGGCCCTGATTATTTGTGAATATATGAGCTTAGAGTATTTCTAGGCTTGTAAATCTGTTTCTAACTGTTTGTGCAAGCTAACAATACCCAAAAGAACTCTAGATTGCTGAACAATTTGAAAAGTTTGGCAGAATGTTTTTATATTAATCACTTCATAAATTTAGGTGCTTTTTTTATGATTTTCAAAAACAGCCAAGTATGAGAAAGAGAAATAAAAAACAAATTCTTTTTCTGCTGGCTTCGATGGTTTAGACTAGCATACAGAACTTGCAAGAGTATTGACGGTTTTATGAAGGCTATTAAACAATCCACAAGACAGAACAGGATGTTCCAGCCATGTTCAAATTAGGAATGCAAAGGAGACGGTCTAGACACAACATCCAGGAGAAACCTTAACAGACGCATCCCCTGAGCTGCATCATCTCACTAAGGTACAACTAGTCCCACATGCTCTGCGAAATTCTGAAGAATTGGAATGGGTGATGCTCACAAAGTTCTACACTGGCCCTTGGAGTGTTCATTTAATCGATATTTTGGATAAGGCTGGGTTTCCCAAAGCACTGCGTTAGTAGCATATAAGTACATTACACGTTTCCCAAAAGCATTGTTGAGGTTGAATGGTCGTAAATGAACAAGGGCATTGGATCACTGATACATAATTTATCTTCTTCAATATTCATTGATCTATTTGAGCATACTCTTCTTTTTTTTTTTTAAATCCTATTATTTATATATATACAAATAAATTTTTTCTTACTTTATTTACTAATATTAAAGGCACAATATGTATTTTTTCGCAGCTAGAGGTCACTTACCTCTTCAAAACAATAACAAAGGCGTAGGTTGATGACTCATTGAATATGCGGAATCATGGAACTTGTCGACATGCTATTGGATCTAATAATGTTTATGCAGATTGAGTAAATGAGTAAATGCAGATTTTTTCCACATTCTTTTCGTATTGGGGAGGCAAAATATTGGAAATACTGGGGAAAATGTTGGCCTTAGTTCAGCACTGATGGCTTGTATTACAATTTGGACACTGGTTTGGTTTATAGGAATTGTTCCATCAAAAAATAATGGAAAACATAACTAAGCCTAATTTGCTTTTGCTTTCAGCTACCAATAACGTAGCATTTTCAGCCTCATTACCTCGCTATCAACCTCAACACATTATCACGTTGAAATCCATTCCACAGAATTCGGCAGAACCTTGAAGCTTGTCTACTCCCTTTTGTCACAGAGCCTTTTGTCTGGATGAAAGAGAGTGACTTGCTGGAGAATACATAACAGTGTGATATGCCATTATTAGAATCCTGGTACGGATTTAGAGACATGTCTCACCATTGTGTTCATGCAAACCTTCACAGCTTGCTGGGTAAGTGTGTTAAAGAGTTTCACTGGGGCTCATTTGTGGAACAAACAGTGGAGCAGGGCCTCTGATTTCCTTTATTTGTGGTGGAGCCCTGGAGGGAGAGCTGTCACTCAAAACATGCTGGTCTGCAGAGACTTAGGTATCACCACAGGAAGCTGGTGCTGATTATGGGAAATGGAGACTGATCTCATGTTTGGCCTGAGCAGACATGTACTTAAAGTAGACGGCAGAGCAACAGGCCGCTAAGACATGAATGGAATATTAAAGCTTGTCTATTTATCTACCCCTATATGTTTAGGCTTGATGCGATCAATCACCTGACGTAAGTTTAAATGTATGACCTGTTGTACCAATAACCTCTGACAGGAGGATCAAGAACATATTGAAAATGATTTCTCTCGCTTAGTCTGCGCTGCCGTTTTCCACTCTCTGAACGTGCCTAAATCGCGGATAGTCATTTGGGTGCGTCGGGCTGCAAGAGCCGTGACTCACCATCTCCAGTGCCTCTCCACAGGAATGTTCCTCTACCTCTGTGTGAGGCTGAATTCACATCTGGATATGGAGATGGAGCTCAATTCCTTGAATCTCAGCACTGGAACCCTTTTCTGTGTGACAAATCAGCTGCTAAAGCCTGGCAAACCAGCCTCTCACCTGTTTTCCTCTTTTATCGGTTTCAAAGACCTCAAGAAATGGAGTGTTAATGTGCTACAGCCATGATTAAAGTGGATATTTGTGTGTTTTTTTTCATCACAGTCACACATGGAAGCCTCCTATGTGCCTGACTCGATATGTTTTTGCAGAGAGGGGCCAGAAGAACAAACCGAAGAGCTTATGAAAACGCCAATGTGAGAGTGAGTAAACGAAGACAGAATTTTAATTTTTGGGTGAACTATCCCTTTAATGGTTCAGATGAAATGCATGTGAAAGGAGCAAGTTGTACACGTGAGCAGCTCAGCTTTATATTCTCCAGGTTGCCCACATTCTCCACAGAGAAACCAGTATTGGATCTTGAAGACAAGGGTCCGTGAGAGTCTTCTGTCAGGTTCATGTTTGAGTTCCACTACCAATCTGAAAAAGTAGCATCTGGGTTTGGTTAGTTCCAATTAACCCAATTCAAACAGTCCCTGTAGAAGGGGAGGGAACAATTCCTGGGGAAATGCTCTTGTGAACTTGTGTTATTGTTTTGTGAAGAATCCCCAGCACACACTCTGAGGGAAGTTATGGGGATGCACAGTATTTCATGTCCGAGAAGAGGAATAAAGCCTCAGCACGGCCACAGTGCAGAATAAACTCTAAACAGCGTCTTGCTCCATGGGTTTATTCTTGGGTCTGAGACTGGGCTGCTGGAAGGAACATTGAATATTATGTAATTAATGGGGAAAATCTATGTTTTATTTCATCTGAATTAAATCAGTCATCTCAAGTAAAATGAAGTGTGTCTGGAGAGATCAAACCTTTGGCTGAGGGTTTTCAAGTTCAAATTCCGCTGTGAGATCTTTGACAAATGAAACCCCTGGATAACGGAATGACTTCTAGTGACCCCATTTACCATCAGACATCTGATCTTATTATCATGAAAAAATGTCTGGCTACATTACTACACATATGACTTCATCAAAGGTTTTCCGATGTGATTTGAAGTGAGTGCGCACACTCTAAAAAATATGCTGGGTTGTTTCAACCCTTGTTTGGGTCAAATATGGACAAACCCACACTTTTTTAAATGTTTATCTATATTCCTATTGTATGACCAAGCAGGGAGATATCTTTAAATGAAATCAATACATACAGTTACCCATTATTGAAGCCTCAAAATTGAGACACAAGCCAAGTAAGCAGCCAGAGGCAAGTGTTATAAACCAACTGAACCTTGAACCAGTGAACCACTTTTGTGAAACTATTTTAGGAGCCCAAGGGCAAGGCCAGGAATGCATGCACACAGTAAGGTGGTAAAATAAGTAAAACAAGGAATGATACAATGCAGCCTGTCAGTCAGTACCTTTGAAAAATGAAATGAATGCCTCTCCCACCGTTCATCCATTTCCTCTGCTGTCTCAGCGGTCATGCAATGGGGTCCAAAAGTATGAGACCACATCAAAATGTTTCAAAACCTCTTTAAACCTTGAAATAAATATTTGAAAAACTGTCAAATTGAACATTTTAAAACAAAGAAACCAGACAAAATGAATGAGAAATTTGGATTCTTGGATAATTGTATAAGCAAATTCGTTTTTGTGCATTGTTCAAACATTGTCAAAGCAGACCAACCAAATAAGAAGAAATTATGAAATCCATGATAGTTTTCCTATTTAAATGATCAGATCATTTTGAATAATTCACTAGTAGTCTATGATGCTAGGATGAAGAAGAAGAAGAGTCTATGACTTTTGGACCCCACTGTGCGTTAAGTTTACACCCTCCTCCCTTACTTTCGAGAGAAAACACCTCTATTAAAATAGATGTAAACTCTTGTTCTGACTGTTGTTGAACTTTCTTAAGTTTTCTAAAATCATATGACCAGCCAAAAAGTATCATTATTTTTTGGTATTTTTGGTTGCTTATTAACATGGTAAAACTTGTAACTGTATTACAAAATAATTTTTACTATTAATTGAGTTTTATATATGATTTTATAGAGCAAGTAACATTTTTAGAATAGTATATTGGCTTGGTAGGTGTTTCCAAACTCTGTAGTAAAATAGATGGCAAAAATACTGAGAGATTTAAACACAAAATTCTTCAGAAATTATCTTACGGAAATTGAATACAGGACATCTAGGAATTGATTTCAGTGACCTAAATACTTTGAAACGATGTGGGAAACCACAAACACCAAGATTCATCACACAAAGAACTCTAAATATGCTTCATGCAGGAACTAAGAAAAAACTAACAAAGAAAATGTTTTAGTTAAGTCATTTTTAAGGGTTAGGTCGGATATGTCCCTCTGTAGCAAATTATTGCACAATTATATTTTAATTGCAGTGGCAGTGTTTTTAAGCGTCAAATCTGGAGAGTTTAGAAAAGTCTAAATATAAATGAACCACCACAGGCCACACTTTTCCACTTCACAAGGGAAATCAGATTTATCGTATTGACTGATCCAATGACATCACCTCTCTTTTCCTGACAAAGAAATATTACCCAATCCTGATTTATGTTGGCTGTCACACAGTTTGAACAAGGGAATCCGACTGTGAAACTGGAGACTAAAAATAATTAAATGCGTATTAGTCTGTAGTGCACTAATGGATGGATGATGCCTTGAGTCTACCTTTTCTTTCTTCAGAAGGAACAAAAACATTAAGCTTAATCATTCAGAAACTGACGTTTCAGAAGAATTTGTGAACTTTTATTATCTCACATATAACCCATGACATTTGGTGCTTCTATCACTTTGCATTACTCAGACAAAATTGAATTGCACATACCAATTTCTGACTTTTACAAGATTGGAAACTGTGTAAATTGCCCAGTTGGAAGGGAACATAAAAAATAAATTGGTAACAATGTGAGAGAAACAGAAAAAAAAATATATTATAACAATAAAAAAGATTTCCCCAGGGTCTAAGATGTAAAATGGCAGATAAAATAGGAATTCTACAGACTTCGTCTAGCATTCTCTCATTGTTAGCTCATAGAGTGCAATGTCGGTCTGGAAGTCATTAGCTAAATGTTCCATTTTAATGACAGATATATGAATACTTTGGGAGGTGAAGAGAGGGAAAGGATATCTGCTTATTATGTAATGTGGGCATTAGGTTCTGTGACGTAAAGAGGATCAGAGGCTTTGCTATGCATTTTGACTATACTGGGATCACTGAAACGTGTGCATGATAACTTTGAATAGATTAAGTGTAATATGGTTTAAGGCATTATTTATTTGGGAATATTAAGCAAAAGTGGTACATGCAAACCCATTTTAATATTGCCAGACTTTCATCATTTATTTTAAATGATACATCAATACAGAAAACATGAGATACATTTTTCAGTATTTGCAGAACTCCTGTCCATCCTTTTAAAATATGTATGTTATGTCCATCAGTTTATGCTTTCTTTATTCCACTTATCGGTTTAAAAGTACAGTTTCCCAGAAAGTGTTTCTCTTTCTAACAGTACCATCATTTATCATCTGTACAAGATGGTCAAAAGGCAACAAGAAAGAATGTGTATTGATGGAAAAGATTGATGATTCTCCGGAAGATTTCCTTTGAACATGAAAACATATTGGACCAAAATCAGTCCATCAAACCCATTGGGACGGTCTAGTGGTCTGAATGTCCTTTCTGTCCAATTTATGATTGTTAGTATGAAGTATGAAGTACCTCCGTAAAGTCATCGGCATTTGTTTATTGAACAGAAAATGTATTTGCAAAGACATGCCCTTTCCTCTACATCAAAGTGATAGTTCTATAATGAATTTAAAGAGGTTAAGATGTTATGAATGTTTTTAATGTTGCAGTTGGCTTTTAAGAGCAAAACTGACTGTTTAATTTATAGCTACAAATAAAAAAAGTAAGCTTATGATCAGATGATGTATGGGCTTTGGCAGGCATCCTTGTTCTATGTGCGTTATGTAATTAACGTGGAACCTTTCTCAAGAGCTGATTATAAGACGCACATCTTGGCAAAACAGCATTGAAAAACCTGGAACTGTAATTTAGATTCCATGGACACAAGGAAGGAAGAATTATTATTTATTTCACTCTAATCACGCACTTTAAAGAGGGCAGAACTCATGGGGATACTTTCTCATTTCAGAAATATACAGGATATAATGTAATTTCCAGCATATAGTAGTGAAATATACAATGATGTCATCATTTTAGGCCTCTGCTGAGGCCAGATTTTGGAGAACACCTCTCTATTTTTTTTTTTCACCTAGGGCATATTGTAAACATGTACATCATCTCATCTGCTGTATATATGTCCACTTCATGTGCTTTTGTAAGATGTTCCCACTCAACAAAAAATGATGGAATGTTATCAAAGGAATGCGATGCTCTTCATAGAAGAGGTCAAATTAAAGTCATACATCTTAAAATGCCACGTTGTGCTGTACTGTGTTCATTGTAACTATTCATCTTATCTATCTATCTATCTATCTATCTATCTATCTATCTTGGATATATACACACTACTGTTCGAAAAGTTTGGGGTCCAAAAAATAAAAAAATAAAAAAAGAAGAAAGAAATTAATGCTTTTCAACAAGGATGCATTATAGTAAAGACATTTATAATGTTACAAAAGATTTATATTTCGATTAAATGTTTTTTAACTCTTTTCATGTAAGAAAAAAAAATATCAAGGTTTCCACAAAAATAACGCCACGACAGAAATAAATTACAGTTAAAGAAAACTATTTTAAATTGAAATAATATTTCACAATATTATTTTTGTGATTATATACTTTGGCGTTTGGAGACATGATAATGTACTGCATAGTAGAAAATAATGACCCATAAAGGCATTTATTTGGTGTCAAGTATCTGGCATTTGACAGTTCAATCTTAGCCTTCTCACATGCTCACATTTAGGTCTTCACCCCTACCCCAACAGCCCCAGGCGCGATTCAGAACTGCATTAGCTAATGAAAACTGTCATGACGGTGCTGTCACAGCAACAACCCAAACCTCTCCAGCCCAGTGCAACCCGCCTCCAGCCAGCCCAAACCCTCCCCTTTGAAACCAAATATGCGCGCCCCTCATGATAAAATTCAAGAGAGATCAGTTATGAGGAGGGAGCCCGTGAGTCCGGCATCATCTGGATTTATCACGCATCAGCTTTGGAACATAGATACATTGTTCAGTAACACCTCATGATTGACTGCATTTCTCTGTGAACCGTGTAACCCGCTTCGTGCGCGAATTTTAAACTTTGCGCTTGGGGACCCGTGGTATCTCCAGGTTTTTACGCAATGAATTTTTGATCATATCGTGGGTTTACTATTGTGGAACTGACTGAGGATTAGGACGGATAGTTATTTTCGTCTTGTGCATAGAACTCAAACTTTTTCTTTTTCTTTTTTTTTGTCAGTTATTTTTTGCTAAACTTTTGCGGAGTTCTTCTTTGGTTCCGGTAAGTGAAGTGCCCGTCACTGTTCTATTGTTTCTGCTTTATGGGAAGTTTATAGGGGTTCTTAAAAGCATGTCCTCTTTTTACATAAAAGCATGTGCTCTTTTTACATAGAGTGCGCCAAATAGACGCTCGTTTCTCAGTTGCGCATGCCATTGTCCGGCTTGATAAATTTACTTGATTTGGGCATGTCTAATAATGTGCTTTTAATTCTAGGTGAGGTATCCCTATTTTCAGCCGAGCAGAGCCACTGTGGGGCAGGTAATTTAATTAACGTGAACAATTATTGTGATCCATAGAAGAATGATTCTCCGAAGATGTCTCCGAATTTTGGCCCTTTTGCTTCTGTTCACCTCTGTAAAATCTCAAGGTAATTCTGTAGGATTTTTCTATATATTCTGTTTCTGAATAATCTGTATTACATTTTAATGTAATGAATTTGTGTATCATAAGACCCCAAATATATCTTTAAATCTTTGCATTATTATTGTTATGTTTTATTTATTTTTTGTTACTTTCATTTTGGTATAACAATTATTTAATTATTATCTATACAACAATTGGCAAAAAAAAAAAAAAAAAAAAAAGATGGCATGTCTGGATCAAGGTTGTTGACAAATAACTTGTCTATGACCTTTTGGACATATTTGGTTTAAATTTACCTACAAGGGAGAATTTGTTTGTTTATGTCCTGTGACCAGTCATCATCTCAATTCTTACACCATGTTTAAACACCTTTTTGCAATCATTTTAAATGACCCTGTGATGTTTAACAGTAATAGCAAACCATGTACCCCTTTTTAGATGTGCAACTTGAAGATGAGACAGTTTTTGACTTGTTTGAAACCAGTGGGATCTCACGCAAGACTATCGGTGTGAAGCTTTTCAAGGGTCTGGACAGCGATGCTCCAGCATACCGCTTCATCCGTTTCGACCAGCTCCCCTCTGTCAGCTCCTCTGCGCTACAACAACTTCTTTTGCAAATACAAAACAATGAAGGCTTTATTCTGACAGCCACTCTGCGCCAGGACCGCACATCCCGTGGCACCATTCTTGCACTGGAAGGCCCTGGCGAGCGCAGGCAGTTTGAGGTCGTTTCGGATGGCCGAACCAACACTCTAGATTTGGTGTACTGGTGGGCCGATGGCTCACGCAACGTAATCTCTTTTGAGGATGTAGACCTCTCGGATTCTCAATGGAAGAATGTAACGCTCTATGTGCATGGAGAGACGGCAACTTTGTACATTGGTTGTGGACTCATTGATAGCTTCATTCTTGACGAACCTTTCTATGAACATCTGAGGGCCACAGGTGGCCATATGTTTGTGGCCAAAGGGTCCACCCGAGAAAGCCATTTTAGGGTATGTTTGATGTCACATTATTGAGAAAAGTAAAGTGCATGCAAGTAGAATACATTAGGACATACTCTACAGGAGATCAAGAATATTAACTAATAATTTTTTGCTCATTGTAACGCAATTTAGTCAGATTTAGTAGTTGCAGAGCAAGCCAAGCAAGTGGCTGGAAAGTGAGTAATAAATTACAGCTGATCCTCCAGTGTTCTGTAAATCCAACCCAACTTCCCAGTCTTGGGAGATATATGTGAACGGTTGAAAATTGGCAGAAGTAAGCCTGACAGCAGCTGTTGTTTCTTTCAGGGTTTGCTGCAGAATGTACGTTTTATCTTTGACACCCCACTTGAGGACATTCTGGAGAGCAGGGGATGTGATCTTGAAAACCCAGGTAGGAGGGGCTTGTGAGTCTTAACATTCTTTTAACACTTTTAGCCAGCCAAAAAAGATTTGTGGGATCAAGATGAAGTTCCTGTTTAATGGGAACTGCTGTACTGAATATATAACTCACAGACAGGAAGGGATTTGCTCAGTAATGATGTCTGTTTTTGGTGGAATTTTTTGTTTTAATTTTTGTTTCAGCCGAATGGTGGCTGTGGAAAGAATGGGTTCTTAGGCTTTTGACATCCCTCGCTCAGGGGAAGGTTTTGGGCTCTTGACAGTTAGCTTTGAGGGGCTCACGCCTGTAAAGACCTGCATGCGCACACTCCCTCAGACTAGGACCAACCAGCCTGATTGAAGGAATTATTAGCTTGGAATTGCCGTAATGTGCATGTATTACAAGCCTGTATTTGTCTAAATAGGTCATCCATCAATCGGGTCGAACTTTATGTGTCAGAGCACATCAACTCCTTTGATTTAGTTTTAAAATTGGTATGTTTTTGTAAATGTACTAGTATTGCATATATCCCACTTTTAGCTTGTATTTAAATGAATTTACCTTGTTAAAAGCATGGGAACATGTGTTGGGTCAGATAGATGGGTCAGTAGGTCATAAGAAGAACAGTTAAAGTTCACACTGCCACACAGACACAGACATAAACACAGAGAGAGAGAGAGAGAGAAGAGAGAGAGAGAGAGAGAGAGAGAGAGAGAGAGAGAGAGAGAGAGAGAGAGAGAGAGAGAGAGAGAGAGAGAGAGAGAGAGAGAGAGAGAGATAGAGAAACACACTTTTAACCACTTGAGGATTAAATGAGTTCTACAGATATAGAAAAACAGTCCTGGCTGCAAGGCAAGGCAAGTTTATTTATATAGCATACCATACACAATGGTAATTCAAAGTGCTTTACATAAAAAAAGACTTAAAATAATCACAACAGATGCAAATAAATAGAATATGCATAAGAAATACAAAAAAAAAAAAGATAAAATATTACTAAATTCGGGGCGTCTCTATCGAATGGAAGAATCTGAGAGGTTCCTTTTGTGATTTTACACCGTCAGTCTTTGACGGCTTCAACGTCTCTTCACCCCTAATGAAGTGAGACTTACAACATCTGCCTTTGATGGCTTCAACGTCTCTTTACCCCTTCAATGGAATGCGACACTTATACACTTATACACCTGCTTGACACCAGTGTATATTTACACCATCCATCCATGACTTAGAGTCCTGGTGTCTCTTCACTCACGTCTAAGTGCAAAGCCATCACTCTCCAATTCTCTAAAGCTTTCCCACCAGATATCCTAAATTCAGGACATCCCTATCTAAATGGAAGAGTCTGAGAGTTTCGGTTTGTGATTTTACACTAGAAGCAAGTGTCTCTTCACCCCTAATGGAGTGTGAAAACTTATAAACCTGCTTTACAAGAGTGTATATTCACATAAGGAAATTCTGGAGAATGTTCAACAAATACACAGTCTGATCATCTATGTGTCATATATGTAAAAAAATTATGCAGCTATCTTTAATGCTGCTGTATTAATCTTCGTTTCTTTGTTGTCTGGCAATATCAAAGGGATCAACTGAAGATATTTACAACAGTCTAATCTAGAAAGTAAATTCTGTTTCATGTTAGACTTTTTTTAATAATAGTTCATTGGGGTAACTCACACTGCTGCCCCACCCATACTTTAATATTGTAAGTTCCTTTGGAACTACTTAAAAATAACTTCAAAAATCGTGCTTCTATAAACGGCAATCAAGAATTGCTGAGATAGGTCTGTGTGCCTAGAAATAGTTTGCTCGCGGTTACATGTGTGTAACATCACAGGAGCCAATGAAATGGTTTAATTTGGCTTCCTATTACAATCTTCAAGCGCCTGAGTGTCGTGTATAAAGAGGCTTTATTGCAAGCAGATTTAGTCGTCACGCTGTGAGATACCAAATGTCTGCATTCTCTGTCCTTGAATTTGCCTTAAAGGTGAAATGTGACATTTTTCAACATTAAAATGCTTTCTCTAATGCTACCTTGCTAAGACAACTATAAGTAAGCCATGATTACTTTGGAAAGTGTAAACACTGTGGCTCTGTGGCTCTATCAAAACATAGCTGTGTTTGTTTGAGCATTTCAACCAACCCGACACAACATTGGCTTAACCGGTTCTGTGATTTAAGGGTAGAGCTACCAGTTTGGAAGTTTTGGCTGACCAAAAACAAATTAAATTTTCTTTCAGTGTATAACACTGCCGTTTAAAAGTTTAGGGTTTGTATGAAGTCTCTTGTACTCTCCAAGACCGCATTTACTTGACCAAAAATACAGTAAAAAGAGTAATAATGTGAAATATTATAACAATTACATTTTTCTATTTTAATATATTTTTAAATGTAATTTATTCTTGTGATGGCAAAGCAGCCATGACTCCAGTTTTCAGTTTCACATGATGCCTCAGAAATCATTCTAATATTCAGATTTAGTGCTGAAGAATACATTTTTTTTGTCAATGTTGACAGATGTCGAGCTGCTTACATTTTTGTGTGGAAACCATGATATATTTTTCAGTATATATTTTGATGAGTAGAAAAGAAATTGAATTATTTTGTAACATTGTATTTACTGTCAGAAAAAATCGTACTCACCCCAAACTTTTGAATGGTATAGTGTAACTACAATATGTAATATATTACACTACCTTCTTCGCACAGCTGTCTTTTGTAAAGAGAATGTATAATGACCTAAATACCGATTTGTCCTTCATGCAAAGTCCTGGTGCGTCTTTAGAAGACTTTGAATGTAGTGCAATGTGGTATTGGTGCTTTTATAGTGCGTATAAACAGCCTGTGGTCTCTATCTAATTGTTGCCCCATGGCTTTTGAACCAGCACATCAGAATTCATTTTAATCTAATTAGCATTTCTTCTGTCTTTTCCCAGTGGAGGTGAATGTAGTCAGTGAGAGCACAGAGGAGGTGGAGGTTCCATCTTCGATTGCCTCCAATGTGATTGGCCAGAATACAGATGTTCCAGCAACCAGCTCCTCAGAAATGATGTGTGAACATTCCTGTGAAGAACTGGCCAACCTCTTCCAGGAGCTCAAGGGTCTCAGAGTTGTCGTTAGCAACCTCATAGATGGTCTGCAGAAAGTGGTGAGACAGATCCGAATGTAAATCTTATGCTACACCTTATAAGGCCCAAACAAGATTAGGCACCTATAACTGCTGTCATTTAGAAAAGAGAAGTTTCCCGTGCCTCTAAGATCTCACATGCAGATATAGCATATCATATTGTTGATGCTAACTGATTTTGTCAGATGTTTATAAAAAACCTGAGCTAGGGCAGTTATGTTTGTGGGCACATGAATGTAATAGTTGGATCATAATTTGGTATACTCGCATAACTGTGGGAGGAATGTGAGCTCAGTAAATCACTGTGTGTTAGACGGTTTCTGTTGGAAAGCATCTAAAATTTGCAATGCATGAAAATGTATAGTTATTGTGACTGCTTGTTGTGTTTAAATGTGTGAAAAGCCTGATTTACGTCTCATTGCAGTATGAAGAAGGACAGTAGTGTGATTCAGTTCATTTCAAATGGACTTTTTTTTTTTCAGACCGAAGAAAACACAGCGATGAAGGAGGCACTAAATAAGATGCAGAATCCTGCGGAGCAGAGTATGTGTTGGCAAGATGGCCGTATGTTTGAGGACAAAGAGGACTGGATTGTGGATAGTTGCACTAAATGTACCTGCCAAGAAGGAAAAGTTGTTTGTCGTCAGATCACATGTCCTCCTGTGGCATGTGCCAATCCATCCTTCATCGATGGCGAATGCTGTCCAGTGTGCCTTCGTAAGTGCACACACAAACACAAGACATACAGTACAACCAGTACTAGTTGTTTCTAGTATTTATTTATGGTTTTGATAACAACGATTAAAAAGAAAAATAATATAAAACAATACAAAATAAGAATAAAATAAACAGCAATATAAAATAATAATAAAAAAAAATATATATACAAATTATACATTCAAAAGTTTGGGGTTAGTAAGATCTTTTTTTTAAAGAATGTATACTTTTATTCAACAAGGATGCATTAAATTGATCAAAAGTGACAGTCAAGACATTTATAAAGTTACAAAAGATGTATAGTTCTTTTGAACTTTCTTTATCAATGAATCCTGAAAACTGTATCACTGTTTCCACAAAAATGTTAAGCAGCACAACTGCTTTCAACACTGATCATAACAAGGAATGGTAAATCAGCATATTAGAATTTTTCAGCTTTGCCATCACATGAATAAATTCCAGAAAAAGTCATCAAATAGAAACACTTATAATAATAATTCACAATATTACTGTTTTTACTGTATTTTTGATCAAATAAATATAGCCTTGGTGCGCATAAGAGACTTCTTACTGACCACAAACATTTAAATGGTAGTTTTTAAAGACTTATAAATCATGTGTAACCGGTCCTATTTGACCCGCTCCAACCGGGACTCGAACCAGGGTCTCTGGCGTGGGAGGCGCTAAAGACCGCAGCCGCTAGCATGCCTCTTGAGGCCAGAGGAGTGAGGTTTACACACAAAGCTCTTACTGGCCTACGTCCGTTACACAACATGTATGTTGCATTTGTAAATTTTCTTATGATGTTGTATAAATCTTTGTCTAGCAATGGACAGCGAGGACGGCTGGTCTCCGTGGTCAGAGTGGACTCAGTGCACAGTCACGTGTGGGAGCGGCACTCAACAGAGGGGGCGCTCTTGTGATGACACAAGCAATACATGTTCTGGACCCTCGATTCAGACACGCAAGTGCAGTTTGGGAAAATGTGACCGCAGAGGTGCGAATACAAGCACTGTATGTGTGATAGCTTGTACTGGGTCATTGTATCACGCTTATAGTAACATTGTTTTGCACTCACAGTTCGTCAGGATGGTGGCTGGAGCTTATGGTCTCCCTGGTCGTCCTGCTCAGTGACATGTGGGGAGGGACTGATCACACGTATCCGTCACTGCAATGCTCCTGTTCCACAAAGAGGTGGCAAAGACTGTGAAGGTGACGGACGAGACACACAGAGCTGCCACGCAGACCCCTGTCCGAGTGAGTAAACAAATAGGGTTCACATATTTACTAGACCATCATTAAATTGAATAAATGTGAATAAACAGTGTGAATAATTGAATAAATGTGTTAGCAGCATTTAAAATGTGTAACGCTGTTAAACAGCCCTACAAAATTTAAAGCCCAACCCCCTAATTGAGATCATATAGAAACCTTCTCATCCACCCTGCTGTTCAGCTCTTAACTGGAAAACATAGAGAAGATGATGTCAGTCTTTCCATGGCTTATATTATCATTAGGGCAGGGACGCTACACAGATTTGGGCAATTTGTTCATCAGAGGATTATGGAAAAGATGCTTATGACATGGCCAATGAATGAGATTCACCTCTGAGACACTGCAGATGCCTGGGAACACCCTGAGATCAGAGCTATTGAGTACATAGGATCTGGGCTAACTTTTATTTTCAGTGAACAGCAGTAACAGAGGAGGGAGAGCTGTGTGCATTGTGCCTGCTTATTCTGAGCATTTATGTGTTATTTCCACATTAGCAGGGAATGTGACACAGATTGTGTTATTTTGGTGGTGTTACATAACATAACATGGGGTCCAAAATAAAATCCAAGTGAATTCATATCTACAAATGGTATTTATTAGTTAGTTTCATTAGATCAATATCAGTTCTTTGAAGTCTGCACTGCAATATCTTAAAATTGCATGAGCGGATCAATGGCACAATAAAACTAAATAACAACCAGTTTAATACAAAACAAAACTGAATAACAAGCAGATGGACTTTTGTCACATTAAAAACAGCCTAGTGCTTTACAATATGCAATAACATAAACATTACAATACAAATTTTATTTCTATAGCACATTTAAAACAACTGACGTTGACCAAAGTGCTTTCCAGAATAGTAATTACAACTAAAGCAGTTCCATACAGTCACACAAACAAAATGAAATCAGATCTAAAAGCCATACTAAAAAGATTCGAAAAGCATCCACAGATGGGGAAGATTTAATGTGCATTGGAAGAGGGTTCCATAAGCGTGTAGCGGCCACATAGAAGGCCCACCTTTTTTAGGAACATAAAGAATCTTCTGATTGGAAGATCTCTTTTTTTTTTTTTTTTTTTTTTTTATATGGTCAACAATGTATTTTGGAGCAATACCATGAAACTCTTTAGAAACCATTAACAGAACCTTAAACTCAATTCAGAATTTTACAGGCAACCAGTGTAAAGAAACCTTTTGAGGTCACAAAACAGATGCTATAGATGCCCTCCGGGGTCACTGAGTGACTACAGACAGATTTGTGAATCAAACTTTTGGGGCGGGATATCTAGGTAACACTTCATAATAACTGCACACTATTAATCATTAGTTAAGCATTAGAAAACAGTTGATTCATCATTTATAAAGCATTAATGGACATTAATAAGCAATTTATAAATACAGCTATAAATGCTTTATACTTGATTTAAAAGCATATCTATAATGTGTTTAATAATTGTATTTTCATACTTTATTAATGATCAATTTATCATTTCTAAATGAAGTATTGCATTATTTACACACCAGTTATTTAAGAGTTGTCAATGGTTCATAAGATCACTTAGAAAATGTAAGTAAATGATTAATAAACTATTTAAATGTACATTCATATATCTTATTATTCAGACATATAGTAATAGTTACTTAGTGTGTTAATAAATGCTTTATTAACATGTATTTCTACTGTAATTCAGGGTTAATTCAGGTAGTTATAAAACATTTAGTAGTTGTTAGTTAACTATTTTTGTGAGCTCATCTAAAGTGAGGACTAGTTATGCTTTGTAAAGCATTTACAAAGGAGATTTAAAGGCTGTTAATATTTATATGTTCTATATCACTGTGTTGTGATTGTTTCCTTTTTCTGTTTAGAATATGAATGAGCTTTTAAATCTCCTTTATAAATGCTTTACAAGGCATAACTAGTCCTCACTTTAGATGAGCTCACAAAAATAGTTAACTGACCACTACTAAATGCTTTATAACTACCTGCATCTACTACATTTACTTACAATTTGTAAGGGATCTTATGAATCAATGACAACACCTAAATAACTGGTTTGTAAATAATGCTATACTTCATACGATACGCGGCACCGATAGGCTTATGGGCAGCGTGCTGACATATGGCGCCGTTGTGCTTCGGGCGACCCGAGTTCGAATCCCGGCTCGTGGACCTTTCCCGATCCCGTCCCCCGTCTCTCTCCCATCTTGCTTCCTGTCCACTCTATACTATCCTATCACAATAAAGGCAAAAATCACGTAAAAAAAATAAAATAAAAAAAAAATAAAAAAAAATAAAGTATGACAATACAATTATTAAACGCATTATAGATACGCTTTTAAATCAAGAATAAAGCATTTATAGCTGTATTTATATACTGCTTATTAATGTTTATTAATGCTTTATAAATGATGAATTAACTGTTTACTAATACTTAATTAATGATTAATAGTGTGCAGTTATTATAGTGTTACCGAGTTTTTAAACATTTAAGCCCTCATGTTTTGCTTGAATGAGCTGTAATACTTATGAGCTCTGAGACATCACTGTCCTTCCACTGACTACCTTTCGCAACTGTCTACTTCGGGTATGTTAAATCTTTTAAGTGATTCCCATGAGCGCAACATTTTGATGAATGTTGCTGTAGAGTGGCGTAAAAGTCGCATGAATTCCTGTATGACGGTTCAGACTGCAGTTGCATTGTAAATAATCTGACCTGTAGGATTTAGGACCACATATGGAAGTTGCACAAATCGGAATGAAAAGATCAGATTCCATGTGGTTTGTGTAGTTCACACTGTCATGAGAAAAACATTGAGCAATGTGAGCAAAACAGTTTACCTGCAGTATGAATGTAGCCTTATAGATGGAAATATCACTCCATGTTGTGCCTGTTTCTCCATTTAGTTGATGGTGGCTGGGGTCCATGGTCTCCCTGGGCATTGTGTTCAGCTACATGTGGAGGGGGTCTGAAGAGTCGTGTTAGAGAGTGTAACAGCCCCGAACCGCAGCATGGAGGAAGGAAGTGTCTTGGAGACTCCATTGAAAATGAAGTATGCAACCGACAGGAGTGTCCAATTGGTAAGAAAAACAAACTTAGGAGCATATTGTCTTTGTGCCTTTTAAAGTGCCTTTACTTTTCAGACTCCTAAAATCTCTTTCCTTAGCATTAGAGACAGAAATGAAGTACAGTAAGAAAGAAGTAAGAAAGAACTGTGTTGATTTCACAGATGGCTGTCTTTCGAACCCTTGCTTCTCTGGGGTTGAGTGTGGCACAACTTCTGATGGATCTTGGGAGTGTGGGCCCTGCCCGAATGGCTACCGTGGCAATGGAACTTTTTGTGAAGATGTCAATGAGGTAAACAAAGGCACTGTTTAAACCTGGTTTTAAGATGTGTTTTGGTCGATCGGATCACAAGTAAACGAGGGAGACACATACCCCTTTACACCTGGTATTCTCTTTTATCCACTTTCAACCACTTATGTCCTGATTTCTTCGAAGGGAGGGTCTATGGGCAGGTAAATGTATAGGGTTTTTCAGATCTTTTGATCTAATGGACAAAATAAGCTCACACAATTTACATATGAACTCCAGGAATAGTGAGAGAACATTGAGTACCGGTCAGAGAACCGGCAACATGTGAGAAGAATTACTGAAAACTGTCAAAAAATTACATATAATTTACATGGAGGAAGGAACCAAAGCCATATCTAGAGACCAGAACATCATAGAGACTAGGAGCTCAGTTATTTTAACATGAAAACTGCCTACCAATGTTCTAGCAACCACACAAAAGTTGTTTCGCAATAAGCTAAATTTTGGTTGAATATTGCAGACAAAAAATGTCAATTATCTATTGAAATTATCTATTGATATCTAAGTTCAGCTCACACAGAAGTTACTTTCAAACCAAAAAGGTTTCTGTTGTTGGTCAATGCAACAAATTAACATAACCAACTGATGTGATGTGAAATGTTATGTGACCAAAGCAATGCATTAAAAATCACTCACAACAGTTTAGCAATGCCCTGGGATCATAGCAATGAGTTTTGCACGGGAAAGAACCTGTAGTGTGCATACACATGCAATATGTATATATATTCTGACAATCCTGATCCATTTATCTCTCTCTCTCTCTCTCTACTTCCTTTGCGTTCTGTGGTGTGCAGTGTGATATGGTTTCAGATCTATGTCATAAGGTGGGTGGCCAACAGCAATGTGTGAACACAGACCCTGGATTCCACTGTCTCCCCTGCCCCCCACGTTACAAAGGGACTCAGCCCTACGGCATGGGAGTGGAGTCAGCTAAAATCAACAAACAGGTCAGTCACACACATCACCTCACATACCATTTACCAGGCGGCTAATTTATGTCCATCCTCCTAGCCGATACCCTCAGAGTCTCAAGGTTCTGCTTCATATGTGTTTAAATATAGACAAAGTTTCAGTATGTTTTCCCCCCTCATAAATAGGTGTGTGAACCCTACAACCCCTGTAAGGACAACAGCCACAGCTGCCACAAGTATGCTGAATGCATCTTCCTTAGTCACTTTAGCAACCCGATGTACAAGTGTGAGTGCCGTATTGGTTATGCTGGAGATGGCATCATCTGTGGAGAGGACTTTGATCTGGATGGATGGCCCAACCAGGATCTTGCGTGTGGAGCAAATGCCACCTACCATTGCAAAAAGGTACTACATAACTCATGATTAACCAGTCTCATGTATGGGACCAGATGTAAATTTTATAGCAAAAATGTATAGAGCATTCAAATATATTGAAGACAGTATGCTTTCTGATGAGTTCAATGCTAATAATAAAGCAGACTGTGCATTGATTCAATGTTTTTTGTTTAATTTAATTCAAGCCAGACCATAAGGTTTAGCTGTTGACTGTTATGAGATGGCTTCTAAGGAACATAAAATGGAAAGAAATATCGTTTCACCTTAATAAATCCCACAGGACAATGGCATCAAGTCAGGCAGGGGGCCAGTGACCATGAACTACTAGAGGAATGTTTTGATTTGGCCCAGTATTTACTGTCTATTGTGCCTTTTGGAATCGTATATTTTATATCCCTTAAATGTCTTTGTGGTGAAATGTTTAGCCAAAGGGAGGGAGAGCAAAAGTAATAATTACGTCATTCTTCTCCTGTGATGGATAATTGCTTGATTATGTCATGATACACCGTGGAGAAAAACCAGGACCAGAATCTGCAAGACATCATAGATCTGAAGCTTGGGAAGCAAAGGGAGCCAAGCGAGAAAACAATAAAGGATAAAATATGTGCACATAACAAATAAAGGAAAATATTGGTAATGCACAGAATGAAAAATTGAGACCTCATAGCAGAAAAAGCGTGAAATTCTTAGTACTGTATGTGGGTGATTTGATGTGATTTATTTTATATGAGTAACTATTAGTGTCAGATGATTTCTGGTGTAAGACCTGTTCACATCGCACACATACAGTAAGTGAAGTAGCACTGTTAGAGCTAAGGCTCAAAATTAACTTAAATGAATACTGGTTAATTTATCTCCAGGATTAATATCATGGATTAATATCTCCATTAATCCATGAAACTGCATCATTTTATATACATTATTTATAATAATCTAAAATATATATATATGTATACACACTATTCAAAGGTTGGGTTTGGTAAGATTTTTGGTAAGTCTCTTATGCTCATCGGGATTGTGTTTATCTGATCAAAAATACTGCCAATAATTTCCCACTGAGTAGGATATATAGGTTGCGACCGATTTATTCAGATTTTAGTAGTCTTTTTTTTTTATTGAGTCATTATGTTCTTTCCAGATCAATATCCATTACTTATGCTCTCACTGATATGTTTCTGCAATTAACTCAACTTTATTCTCTGCAGGACAACTGCCCGACTCTACCCAACTCTGGTCAGGAGGACTTTGACAATGATGGGCAAGGAGATGCTTGTGATAAAGATGATGATAACGATGAAATTGTGGATGAAAGGGTGAGGCGTATTTAGTGCTTGTGATGCTTATGGACTTGTGTTCACGCTATGTATAAGAGTGTGCACTATTCATATTGACACATGTAGGCCTATATGATATATTTCTTCTAGGACAACTGCCCCCTGATGTATAATCCCAGGCAGTATGATTATGACAAGGATGATGTTGGAGACCGTTGTGATAACTGCCCGTATGAACACAACCCTGCTCAGACTGACACTGACAACAATGGGGAAGGAGACGCCTGTTCTATTGATATGGATGGAGATGGTAAAAAAAAATTTGATCTGCCTTTTATAATCCATGCGACTCTAGATGTGTGAATCACATGTCCTTTTCTTATTTCTGTCCATAGAGATTCTAAACGAGCGAGACAACTGCCCTCTCATTTACAACACAGACCAGAAAGACACAGATATAGATGGTGTCGGAGACCAGTGTGATAACTGCCCCTTAGTCCACAACCCACAACAGGTCTGGAGGAAAATGGAGACTGACTGCTTTCAGACATCTTTATTCATTTTTTTAAATAATGTTACCATTTTGTGTTTGCAGACGGATGTAGATAATGATCTAATTGGAGACCAGTGTGATAACAACCAGGACATAGATGAAGATGGCCATCAGAATAACATGGATAACTGCCCATACATAGCCAATGCTAACCAAGCCGACCACGACGGAGATGGGAAAGGAGATGCTTGTGATTTTGACGATGATAATGATGGCATTCCTGATGACCGTGATAACTGCAGACTAGTTCCCAACAAGGACCAACTGGACTCTGATGGTAAAACACTGTTAAACATGCTACACTGTAAAAAGTGAACATGGGTCTAAGTTGGATTACTAGAACTATTTGAGTCTATTTATTTAGTATTTCTGCTTTCCTAATCGTAATTGATTATTGTACATTCATTCAACTTGAGCACAGAGAAATTCACAGACACTCAAATATCTCACTTTCACCCAAAGTATAATTTCCCTTTAAAGGGATCTCCGCGTCAGACGTTTTTTTTTCTGACGTCATGACGCACGAGCCTGATTTCAACTTCTGTTCCTCAACTGACAACCGCCATTTTCTTTCTCTCCGGACTCGGATGAAAAAGGTAGGTTGGAATTTTATTTTAATTAATATACTCGAAAATGCAACTTTTGGACGTGTGTTTTAGTTGTTTATAAGTTAATTAATGTTGTTTGTGAACATGAATACTAACGAAATCGTAATTAACCGAATTTTTGAACGTACGTTTGCGATATAGCGTTACTGAACATGTTCTATGTATACAATATGTTGCATTTACTCGTTTGTTTTATAAAAATGTGTTCAGTTTGGATCTTGGTAGTGTGTGTATAAAATTATTTTTTTAAATTGATGCCTCCTTAACCGTCTGTGCCGCGCGAGATATTGGAAATGCTTTGGGCGGGAAGTGCTCGGGGAGTGGGATAAAATGCTTGAATTTGATTTCCTGCAGTAAAATATTGAGTATGCTTTTAAAGTAAGGTTTGTCTGTTCTTTTATTTGTCTTTGAAAACGTTTGCTAGCTCTGATTTATTCATCGATACATTTTTTCGCCCAGAAATATGATGATGATTAAAGTCATTGGGTGCGTCTCAATCAGCTCCCTAGTTAAGCAATCAGGGCACTGATCAGGGAGTCAGCCCATTGCCTGATTCCCTGATCAGTGCCCTGACTAAGTTACTGAACTAGGGAGCGGATCGAGACGCACTCATTGTGCTTCTGTGCTAGCTTCATCCAGGAAAAAATGTCAGGGTTTTCTTTAGTAGAAAATTATGATTTCTATTTGTAGAAATAGTAACGTTAGTATTTTCACAATTAATTAATTAATTACTTGACTTGTAGCAAATCATTTTCTACCACTTAAATACTAACTTACAAAATTTTACTCCCCTTAGAACCGAAAGCTTTTTTAATATTTAAGGAGGACACTTTGCTATAACGTTACATGGTAAGTAATTTCTATTATTTTAAGTAATTTATTCTATAATAGATAATATTAATTACTAATGTTGGATATGTTTGAGTAAATTACATCTAATGTTATTGACTTGCATTTTATCCTCATTAAGAATTTTCCAACTAAAATTTGCATTAACTCACCCTTATGACATTCTGAATGCATGTGCCTTATTTGGTTTTCAGAAAAATATCTCTTTTGTTAGTACATACAGTGTAAACCAATTTTGAAGCTCAAAATGATTACGGTACATGACGTGACATACAGTATTGTGCATGTAAAAGGTGCACAAGTACTAGCTGATTTAATATGAAAAATACCAAATTTAAACAGTGTTTGTGTCAGTTTTTCTTGTGTCAGACTTGCATTGAAAGGAGTTTGTGTTATAAAATATTTACGTTTGCTTACAGATGGCAGGAGGTAGTGAGCCAGGAGCTCAGTGTCAGGGATTTCAGGGCGAGGTGGCCTGCGCTTTTCAGACATTACGAGGTAATTGAAAAAATAAGTTAAAGTTCTAGTTTTACTGGCTAAATACATTATTTGAGTTGATATAATACAATTTTGCATGTGCAGTTTGAGACTGTTGTTGACAGTGTTTTTTTGTTGTTGTTTTTTTCTGATTTCAGATCAGTGCAGAGTTCCATAGACTTACGGCGGTTGCACTGGAAGACACGTTCTTTGCACAGTTAGATGTATACATGAGTCAACTAATCGGAGTAATACGTTCCAAAGGAGGAGCAACCCGTGAGAAGACTGCTGCAATTTTTCACATTTTGGATCAGGTACGTCTGTGTTTTAAATTAATATCAACTACACAATCTTATTTTAGTCACAGTATGTTTAACAGTAACATTTAATTGTTAAATACTTGTTTTATAGCATAGAAATTTGAAATTGTCATCACCACCCAATCAAAATGGACAATTTAAAAGTGATAGTTCACTCATAAAATAAACAAATGCTGTTAATTTACTATCCAAGATGTAGGTGACTTTTTATGCAAGGTGACATTTAATGCAAGTCAAAAAGAGTAAAGAAAAAAAAAAAGTAAAACAGAGGCAAAACAAAATTAATACCTGTGGGTCCTGACAATTCATTGAGGTTTTAAGGCCCCGTTTACACTGCCAGTGAAATGTGACCCAATTCCGATTTTTTGCTCACATGTGACACAGATCGGATGTGTTCTATGACAGTGTAAACAGGAAAAAAACGCATGCATTCGGATATTTCCAGATCGGTTTCAGGCCTCATTCATATGTGGAAATAAATCGGATATGTGCCAATGCGACTGTCATGTAAACAGGCAGATCGGATTTTCTGAGGCATTAGGCAACGTCTCCGCGGTTTAATGACGAGAGAAACCCCGACGCACATCTACAAAGGGACGGATGGCCCGACAAAACGTTGTGTCATTGTAGGAGAGGAATGTGGAGAGGGGCACGGGAAGTGTTTTCACATGATTGTAAATTTAACGAAAAATTTTGTTAATTTACATTTATTCATTTTAAGCAATTAATAATTTATTTGTAATAAACACTTTAAGTGGGCTATTTAAATTTAAAAAGTGCTAGGACTATTTACATGTTCAATTATATTTTTAAAACATGCGCGCAGATTGTGATGTAATATTGTGTGTGCATAGAAAGAATTTGTCCGCAGCCGCTCAAAAAAGAAAAAGAAAATTGTCCATAGCTGCTCAAGTACTCCTGAGCGCAACTCCACTGTCAGTGTAAGTAAAGGCTCTAGACAGTTTTTTTTGTGTTAATTTCTATTTCTTGTCGCTGTGCAGGCTCTTTATTGTATAACAGTGAACAGCCCTTAATTTATGTGCCGTAGATCGGTCCGTTGCATTACAAATGAAAGCAGTATCAGTAATCTCAAATATGTGATGTGCAGTCAAGTTCGGGTGTGTGTATGTTGTTTTAACGAGTGTTCTCACCGATACGCTTGTGATTCGTGGATAACGAGTTTTATAGACATTGTTTCTTATTCAAAAGTGGTGTTTGGTAACTTTGCATATCGCAGAGCATGAAACATATTTTGTGTTCGTCCATTTGTGCAAGAGAATTTAACCCTTTAAGCATGCGCGATATGTTTCAGATAGTAGGCTACTAGCCATGGCAAGTGTAAACATATGAATCGGATATGGGTCACAATTTAAAGAACGTGTAAACAGACAGTCAAAAAAATCGGATTTAGGCAACAAATCAGAATTGGGCATCAAGACCTGCAGTGTAAACGAGGCCTATGAAGCGAAACAATCGGTCTATGCAAGAATTATTATTTTTGACTCTCAAAGTGACTGTAGCCATTGACTTGCATAATATGAATCACAGAGGACTTTTCTCTATTCTCTATTACAGATTTACTCTGAATTTTTAAAATAAGAAATAATTTTTTTATCAATTGCTTTTTCACAGACTGAAAACATTCACGTGAAAAGAGAGTGTGTCCTGAAGGCCCTAATCGTTTTCCTGGGGGAAAATCCGCAAGATCTTATCAAGGAGTGCCTTGTGAGTTGAAAGTCCGCATATTCTATTTTTATTTAATTTTTCAGAAAGTACAAATTTGTGTTCTGTAGTTATGAACGAAAAATGTAAAAAAAAAAATATGTACACTACTTTAGGAGAACCAGCAAGATGATTGCGAGGGTGAGATGGAGCAGCTCACCATGGCGGTGTATGTTATTCGGAAGGAGGGTGGAGAACATCACTAACCACCGGCTGACATAGGTGTCGTCATCGAGGGTGTTAAAGTTTTGAATGAACTGCCTTCGTTCACATCAGCTTGTGCCTTGCTTCTCGGGATGATATACATCATCAATCTGGCTTATCCAAAACCACTTCGCTTTACATTCGAGGTATTCCAGAAAGTTCTCTTGCAGCTCGATCAGCACAAGATGTCACCCAAAGTTCAAAGTCTTTTCAGGAGACTACAGTGAACTTGCAGTAATGTTTGAATGTGCATATGTGTTTGAAAGAATGTCTCTGTTTTAGTTTGTTTCATGTGTTCTTATGTTTGTGAGACTATCCATTTGTTCAGTCATATGTCTAGTATGAATGTGTAGTTGTTCGAATCTGTAGGTGATTGGTTCCCTTTACATTGGTGAAAGGGTATAAAAACATGGCTCAGTTTAGTGCATTACCTGTAAGCTGTTCTAAAGCACTTCTAAATACACTTAATGGTTCAAGTTGTTCCAAACCTGTATGAGTTTCTTTCTTCTGCTGAACACAAAAGAAGATGTGTTGAAAAATGTTGGTAACCAGACAGTTGACCGTACCCATTGACTTTCAGTCTGTTTTTTTCCTGCTGGAAGTCAATGGGTATGGTCAACTGTCTGGTTACCAACATTTTTCAACACATCTTCTTTTGTGTTCAGCAGAAGAAAGAAACTCATACAGGTTTGGAACAACTTGAACCATTTTTGAGTGAACTATCCCTTTAATTGTTTTTAGGTGGCTCATTTAAAGGATTGGTTCACCCCAAAATGAAAATTTCCTAGATAACAACCTCTTCTTCAGCTGTGATCGCGTACAGCCCGTTTAAACACTTCAAAGACTTTTGAAACTGCATTGATTTGGACTTAAATACGATGGTCACCCATGAAGTCCGTTGTTAGAAGAAAAATCCAGAAATGTTTTCCTCAAAAAACATAATTTCTCTCCCACTGAGGAAAGAAAGACATGGATATCTTGGATGGCATTGGGGTGAGTAAATTATTAGGAAATTTTCATTTTGGGGTGAACTAATCCTATTATAAAGGGCATAACCACTTTTTATATTTTTATTTTATATTATATATCTTTTTATAAATATATGCAGTGCAAAGACAACTTTGCAAAAAGACTGTTATGGATGTAAAGTGTGTCAGTAAATGAAATTTCATTGAGAAATCATTACAAACTGTTCATATTTGTTGTGCCAAAATTTGTAATATGGAAAACACTGTTAGCGTATAAATGAATTAATGGTAATAAATATCTCTAAAGCAATTTGAGTCTTGTGTGATTGACCTAGTGAAATTAAGTTGAGAAAATATAATTATTTAAGTTGAGGAAACATAATTTTTTTAGGTGTTACCAATTGAAGTAATTTTTTTAAGTTGATCCAACTGTATTAGAAATTAAGTTAGACTAATGTAAATAATAGGATTGAATGAACTCAAATAATATAAGTGTGATTAACCTAGTGAAATGAAGTTGATAAAACGTGATAATTTAAGTTGAGAAAACTTAATTTCTTTAGGTGTTACCAATTGAAGTAATTTTTTTAAGTTGATCCAACTGTTCACTTTTTACAGTGTACATTAAAATAGACACACCTTATTTTGGACTCTGGTTATAGAACTGAAATAATAATCAATTATTTATCAGTTTTTTAGGGATGCATAATGAATTAATACCATGTCAGTTATTGTCCAGAAAAAGTTTTTTTTTTTAATCTTTGATAGTTGCATTGAATGTTATTGTAGGTAAAAAAAAAAAAAAAAAAAATACAATTTATAAACAAATTCCTAAAATATTCTAAATCAAATTGAAGTGGAAATATATATATATATATATATATATATATATATGTATTATAAAACATTTAAATATATTTGCACAAAAATAATATTACATTGGATTTTGCACCGCTACACTAACACGCATTACTATACACTCATATCATATCTCGCTTCTCTTATTTACCATTTCACTCCAGAGTAAGGAATGTGTGGAAATAATGTGTCTAATTATTGATATATGGCATTGGCTCTGAAGCATCATGTGAACATTTGTTCTGCAGATTATCAGAGAATGGAGATAACCGATAAACAACGTCCAGAATTTTCCTCCGGGCTCCTCGCACCTGTTTGTCTAAATACACAATCCTGCATTAAATTTTGGTGTCATGCGAGCGTCTGTTGTTCTGGACGTTGTTCATATTTCCTATGAGGGTCGTCCAAGAATCTGTCCCATAAAAAAGAAAATCAAAGACAAGGCATGAAAAGCAGGGAGATAAGAAATGCGTAAATTTCTCGCTGGCATCAGACATGCCGAAGAGTTGCAGTAGTCCGCGTCTCTTTGTGTTTTATGAGGTATTTTAGACACACATATACGCAGCTTGACGTTAAGCCTAAATGGTATAATGGTGGAATAAGTTCTCTGTTGTCAAGCCATGCTTACTGCTTGGGTTTTCTTTTATAAAGTGGATTTGAACTTTTAAGTGGGGTGAAATTTGCCTTGGCATTCCAAAGGGTGTTCATTTCAGCGGCCCTCTGAACTCCAAGTGCTAGCTGAAGCTGTCACGGTCTACGGGGAGATTGGAGATCTTTGAGGTTTTGTTGGCTTAGAGAGACAATCCTAAAGCTTTGGGAAAAGCCATTGTTCAAGTTTTCCAAAAGGAAAAGTACCTCTTGGCTAGGACTGCACTGTGATGCCAGTAGTTTGCAGATCAAATGATTGAATGTTTTGAAGCTTAGATTTGAATTTTCTAGGTCAGTGGCTTTGGAGTATTTTATGAAGTGGTTATATTGATAGTCTTAGCACGAGGAGTGTATATAGCCTCATATGATCTCATAAGCTCATAATGATTTGTTTTTAATTAATTATTTGGGTCACACTTTAGATTAGGGTCCAATTCTCACTATTAATAAACTCACCGCTTATTAATAGTTAGTAAGGTAGTAGTTACATTTCGGTATTGGGTATTAGGGATGTAGAATATGGTCATGCAGAGTAAGGCATTAATATTTGCTTTATAAGTGTTAATAAACAGCCAATATCCTAGTAATATGCATGCTAATAAGTAACTAGTTAATAGAGAAAATTGGACCCTAAACTAAAGTGTTTTAACCTACTTTGACTCCCCTGTGCAGGGCAAGCATTTCAGCTTAGTGGTTGGTTTAACGTTCTTATATTTTCTCCCAGGTGATGGTCGTGGTGACGCCTGTGAGAATGACTTTGATAATGACAATGTCCCGGATATCTTTGACACGTGCCCAGAAAACAGCGCCATCAGTATCACAGACTTCCGGAAGTTTCAAATGGTTCACCTCGACCCGAAAGGAACCACGCAGATTGATCCCAACTGGGTGGTCCGAAACCAGGGCAAAGAACTTGTGCAGACTGCCAACTCCGACCCTGGCATTGCAGTGGGTAAGTGAGCCGTAATGCAAACATTTACATACGTAAAAAGTTAAAACGTTCCAATATTGATCTTGGATCCTGATCTTTCTGCACAATAACGACAGGCTTTGATGAGTTCAGCGCTGTGGATTTCAGCGGGACCTTCTATGTGAATACAGACAGGGATGATGACTACGCAGGTTTTGTGTTTGGATACCAGTCTAGCCGACGTTTTTACGTAGTAATGTGGAAACAGATCACGCAGACGTACTGGGAAGACAAGCCGTCAAAGGCGTTCGGCATCTCTGGTGTCTCTCTCAAGGTGGTCAACTCCACCACAGGCACTGGGGAAAATCTACGCAATGCATTATGGCACACAGGCAACACCAAGCAACAGGTGAACGCTCTCTTCACTTTTATTAGTCCTGACAGATTTCTCTTTATGTGCCATTACTAACAATAAACTGTCCAATAAATTCCCATTTCAAAGTAGTGCTGTCGGTCTTGGTGCTTAAAATGATGAATGGCTTTACAATCCATCGTTTAGGTGCGCACTCTGTGGCATGACCCCAAGAATATCGGTTGGAAAGACTATAATGCCTACCGCTGGCATCTCATCCACAGACCGAAGACTGGCTTCATTAGGTAGAGACTTACACTGCATCTTGTTTTAGTCAGCAGCACACTACATATTGTATTCCTAGACACGTTTTTATAATATAATATAATTAATATAAAATGATGTATACACTTATTTCAATCTGATAATATTCTATAATATATTATATTATAAAATATTATAAAAATAATTATATATGGTTATATTATATTAGATTATATTATGTAAAAATAATGAATACAATTTATCAATAACATTATTAATCTAATAATAGATATATTATAAAAAAATAGAATATAACTAATATGCTTTTTCTATCTATCTATCTATCATTCGTATATAATGTATAAAAAATTATATTTATAAATTAATATTTAATAATGTTTATAAAATACATTTTCCCCAGGGTTGTTGTGTATGAAGGCAAGCAGATCATGGCAGACTCAGGTCCCATTTATGACAAGACGTTTGCAGGAGGAAGACTCGGGTTATTCGTTTTCTCCCAGGAGGCCGTCTTCTTCTCCGACCTCAAATATGAATGCAGAGGTGAACAAATATAACTTCCTTTACAGATGAAAATTTTTTTTTATAATCTTCCAATATCCTGTGATCTTTCTTTTTTCATCTTATTGAGAATTTTCTTTCTTTTTGCAGATAATTGAGTGTGATTGGAATACACATTCTGTCTCCTGTCATGGACTTTTTTTTTTATCAAAGCAAAACCAGATCGATGTAATCGAGAAAATGAGACATTCTGCAATAGAGGTTCCTTCACCTTCCGCTGGACAAGTATGAAAGGAAACAAATATTTGGTCAGCATTGCTTTAGAATCCTCAGTTAATTGTTGCACAAATAATATTTGTAATGCTACAATGAGTCCTGCCATCTTGAATATAAACCCAAGGCTCTGAGTGTTTTAGGGTTTATAGTTTTTCATGTCATATCATTTATTCTTTTACATGTCTTTCTAGTCATTCTTATTGAGGAGATTTTTGTGCTTTTTGTGTTTGTTGCAAACGTTTAGGGGAGATGTATTATATTCAGACATTTTCTATTATCTACTGTAACTTATTTGTCTTTTTTTTTCTGGTTATTAGTTAACATTCCTTTTGTATTGTATCCCTTGCTGACAAATTGTAAATACTTATTTATTTGTTTACATTGACAACTTTTTACAAATGAGGTTTAAAAAGATGTTTTGCATATGTTATCGAATTGCATTCATGTCAGTAAGGCTCCGTAATTTGCCATTACTGTATCTACATGAAGTGAATGTGACAAGAGGAACAGTAATGTAATATTCCTGAACATTTCAGAAGTATCAGGGTGTTTCACATTTCTTTTTATTAAACTACAGAGGCTGCATGAAAATAACCATCGCTTAAAACGTGTCTTCAGTGACCCCAGCAGCAGAGACTTTCCTTGCTCTCATACAATGGTGACAAACCAGGATTGTGACCTCAGTAACTCTTCAGTTTCTAGTCACCCTAACTTGGCATTGAACCAGCAATATTTGAGGTATCCCCTCAGAACCTTCTTTTGTATGCCTTTAGAGTCAATAAGGATAAGCGCCATTCAGGAAATGCCAATGAGAGATTTTATATAAATGTATTTCTTTCTTTTTTTATGAGCTGATAAGGGAATATATGTTATGCCTCTCACGTAAATGCTTTAAATCAATTAACTTGTTTCATTTACAGTCGTTTCATTCACTCCGCAACATGAAGCACTTCATCAGATGTTAGATTCAAGATTCGACTACAGGCTTGCTGCTAATCACATGTTTATCATACGTGTTTGTATTAACTAACAAACAGTTGTTTTTTATATTTTCTCACTCATATGTGATGAAATCAGTTTTTGTCAATAAAATTATATACACAAACCATCATTATAGTCTAATAAAATCTGTTTTATACTACATGGAGTGCACACACACACACACACACAAAACATTTAGACCTTAAATTATGATTTATGTATTTGAATTGCATATAGCATTTCCATCCATTTGGATTACATAAAGAAAGTAATAAACTTAATGTGATGCATATTTGTCAGTCATACAAATGAAACGGTAAGATTTGCATAGTTTGCATCTGCACATAGTTTGTAAAATAATCATATTCTTAAAATACAAGTATTCAAATTGCTTAGAATCAGCTTAAATCTGTGAAAACAATTACATTTATTCCGTTAAAAGGCATGAAAATATGGTTAGCTGTGGAACAAGCATTATTCAATTATTTAAGATGTATAAAACAAACTGGATTGACTGATGACAAATATGCATCTCGTTGAGTTTATTAGTTTATGTGGATGTTAGATCCATAAGTTTATGGATCGAAATTTAATATGCAATTCAAATACATAAATCTTACATATAGGCCAAGTACTACTTGCATTTTCTCAGCAGTTCAATTTTGCTCACAGAATAAATTATTCTGTAGTTCATTTCTGCAATGGCATTAGGCACCAAAAACTATATTTTTGCATGATGCTACACATCCATGCTGCTAAGAAGCTGCCACTGCAACATAAAAAAATTGCATCTTTAAAGAATTCTTAACAATTAATAAAATGAACGAAATTTAAATGTGTGGTTTAATTCTTTCTTGTAAATAAAGGCATGGACTGCTAGAAATCGTTCCAAATGTTCTAGCATGTCCATTTTTGGTAATATTTTATGTCTTCCATCTGGTGATCCCCTAGGCTCTCTTTGGAGCATTTAGGGTAGAATTAAGGCGGCATGCTGTCCTCTAGTAATTCTTGTCTCTGAAATAGTGCCCATATTTCACTGCTTTCAGATGCTGTTTTTGTGTGCATGCAAGCTGACACAACTGTGCAATTAGGGCATAATTAAGGGGAAGTTCTGTATTAAATCTAATGATCCGGCCACATACCAACAGGAAAACAGACATTTTTGCTAACAGACATACACGCATGTGGAGGATTTGAAGCTGATTCTGATTTATTTCATGTGCGGGAGTCTGTGGTTCATGAAAGCAGAAGATTTTAGACATATAACATCATGATGCACATGATGCTCTCTAACGCTTGGATGTTGTGTTACCGTTATTTAGTAGGTCTATAAACAAATCCAGCTGTGCTCACGGTACATTGCAAACCAAATCACACAGACAGCATTATGAAGCTTATGCTTCTGCAGTAATTTTCATGTGGAAGAAGCTGAGCACCGTGTCTCCTGAGGAGATATCAGATGTAGTTCTTGTTCCAGGGACAGGCAGAAAACTGAGAGAGAGGAAGAGAGAGATCTCAGAGGAAGCTTCTAAGAAGTTATTTAGTCCCTGTTTCTGGAAAGCACCATTAAAAACGAAAGCTTTTTTGATATTTTGCATGATTGAAAAATGCAGGTAATAAAATAAAACACTTGAGGTATTGCAGGACCACGGTGTTCTTTACTGTTTTGAACAACAACACTGTGTCAAGGTCCATTTACTTTTTCTCTTTTTATAAATCATTCAATAACAACTCATAAAATGCACAAGGAGAATTATTTATTGTTTTCAGTATTAGAGTAAGACATTTTCTCATAACTTTTGTATTGGAAGAGGTAAAGCTAACAAAAGCTGCCAAAGTTTTAGGATTGGTTTAAATTAGTCTTTTCTCTTGGTTTTACTGTTCATATAAATACATTTTAAGGCATCACTGCATCTCACTCTTTTATTTCCAGGTCCATCATTATGAAATAGAACCATAATGACAGAAATATATAAATAATGTGATAAAATTCAAGGCATAAAGTAGCTGAGATTTATGAAACAAGGCTGGCCAGAAATAGTTTCCTCTTTTTCTAGACAAAATAGCAAAGTGGGGACAAACTCTATTAAATGTGACTTAAATATTTATTCATATACAGGGATAATAATGAAAATTGTTGGGTACTATACACACAAACAGTCTAAAGTCGGTAAGAGTTTAGTTCAGATGTTCAGTACACCAGGATTTTCACCTTTTCTCTGTGAATTGTGTGACGGATGGTGCAAATGAGCACAAGGCCAAATACTACAGCAAATCAATTTCCTAAAATCCATATAGTCATATAAAACTGGGAAAGTGGAAAATATAGTTGCAGGTCAAAAGTGCGCAGAGAGAACGATGAGAGCTCTTTCATCACATCAGTATGTTTTTGAAATGATTTTGTGTACTGTTGTCGCTCTTGTTCCAGCAGGGGTAAAATGCAGAAGACTAATGGCTCATGGTGAATAGAGCGGTCCAAAATACAGTCATCTGAGTGGTGCATTTCCTCTCAAGACCCAAAATGACTTGGAAAGTTCATTATTATAATACATCTTTTAAAATATTATACTTGCATCCTGTTTTGGGAGATTAGGCCAAGCAACCGATAAGAAAACATTTTCCATTTCATGTTTTTTATAATTCCTTTCAGAAACACAAGCCTGCCATATGCGGCAAGATGGGGAAAAGATCTTTTATAGTAATTGGGGGCAAAGATGAGGGTTTATGAACTTCTATCATCTGCAGTGACCACATAAAATATGCAGTGATTACATAAGGCAAAAGACAATAGAGTGATGTAATGTGGACCACCCAGCTGTTTTTAGTGACCTCAATATTTGGGCAATGAACAAACTAATGAGCACACAATGCTAAAATGTTTTCCTCAAAAGAACACAATAGAGACACACAATTCCTTCACTCGACAAATTTTAATTCTGTCATCATTTGTTCACCATCATGTTGTTTCAAACTGAATGAGTTTCTTCTGTGGAACATAAAAGAAGCATATTTTCAATAAAGTTTTTTTTACTTTTTGTGTGTTTTGGACCCCACTGACATTCATTGTATAGACAAAAAAAGTGTAGAGACATTTTTCAAAACAAATTTTAAATTTTTTGGGTGAACTATCCCATAAGCTCAACTATGGTGAACAAATAGGTTGTCTAAAAATTGGCAGATATTAGAGAACATTTAGCAGAGGGCCCTATTTTAACGATCTAAGCGCATGGAAGCGCAGGGCGCAAGTTCACTTAGGGCTTGAATCCACTTTTGCTAGTTTAATGAGGGGAAAATGGTCGGCGCTCCAGGCGCATGGTCTAAAAGGGTTGTCTCTATTCTCTTAATGAGTAATGGGTGTGTTTTGGGATTTACGTGCGTTAAACCAATCAGAGTCTCATCTTCCATTCCCTTTAAATGCCAGTTGCGCTCGCGCCATGGCAGATTCGCTATTTACATGACGGAATTTGATAGTGGAAAGACTGAAGCCGTCTCCAGAGCGCAAACGGAACTGCTCGTGCGCGAGGTAAAAGTGCGCAAGCAGATCATCTGCGTGACAAGCTGGATTCCACCATAACTTTATATACATAATAAGAATCTTTTACATTGTAATCCTTTTATTGTAAATATCTGGCATGTTTGTGCTGCTGTATGTGCATCCCTGTGTGTTTAATAAGCAGTGTACGCACGTTGTGGACCCGCCTATAGGCGCACATTACTAACGCACTCTTTAAATAAAAAAATTAAAAAATGCCATTGACTTTAGACCAGGTTTCAGTTGGTCAATGGCGCAGTCTATTTCACTTACCTCAACATAGCAACGCGCCAACAATGCGCCAGAACACACCTCGTTTTCAGACCAGCACGCCCATGGGCGCACAAATGGGCACAAATGCATTTGTTATTTAAACAACGTGGTATACTACTTGAAAATGACAACTGCGTCGGACTGAAACTAGCAAAAAACACTTGCATCGCGTTTGGCCCTGTAAGATAGGGCCCTAAATGTCTTTCACACATGTTCTGCTATGTGACTGTATCGATTCATCTAACAAATACTCATGTTGTGGACAAAAACAACAGCTTGTTTTGTAGACACCCGTAGAGCAAAAGGAACTGAACTGTCACAACAGTAACTGAGCTCTCAGTTACTCACTCACACTCTATGGTTATTACATGCTTAATTACATTGGCTTACTCATTTTACTCATATTTGTCCAATAGTTCCGGGGTCATTTCAAGCAAACGTCTGGACATATCACAACAGCTTTGCCGGTTAAACAAATCTCCTTACCCAGAAATGTCTAACTAAATCATGTTATCTAAACATCTTCACAAAAAGCATGAGAACCGGCCATCATTAATAATCTTCATTAATCATACTTTACTGACAGGCAGACTCATTCTTTCAGCAAGATATGGAACTAGAAGCGGGAACAAGTTCAAAGTTGTTGTTTTACTTTAATCCAAAGGTTGGCAAAATTGCTTTCTTATGCTTACATCTAAAAACACGATCATTCATCAAGATTCTGTCAAAATACAATCCATTCCCTTTTTCTTCTTTTTTTTTTTTTTAGGACCAAGGGAGTTTAAAACAGCTTGTTCCAAATAACTCCTCAGCTCATTAGGGAACCACATGGAAAAACCTGTCTGTTTCATTCATTCACATAAAGGTATAAATCATCTGCAAAGGTAACGCTCATTCATTGCGTTTGATGTCTGTGCAAACAACTTAATCAAAGACACCAGTCTGACTTCACTATTGGCAGGCAAATAAAGATGAATGCGGCAAGGGTGCCAGTTTCAGTGTTTCGAAAATAGAGGGACCACAAGACAAAGTATTCATTTCAGAGCATATTACAGATGCATCTTTTCAGTTGTCGTACAGAGGCATGGCAAATTGATGATGTATGATTCAGGGTAGATTAAGAGGATATTAACTTTGCCACATTCTGGCCATAAGATGAGCTCATGGAGGAAGTTCAGCACATTTCAAACACCAGCCACTTTCACATTTCTGCGTACCAAGCCAGTCATCTGTCTGAGAAGTGAAGCTGATTAGTTCTGCACTCAAAACACCAAAAAATGGTGTTGAGGTCATGAAGGAAGGTGGCAGATTAAATTAGAAATGCTTTACAAAAAGCAGACTCTCAAAATGTTAAGAGTTATTAACTTCATGTGCAAATCTCTGTGGGGTACTGTCGTTTAAAAAAGTAACTCCAGCCTTTTTTTCTTTTCTTTTTTTAAATTTTTTATGTTCCTCTGACATTTTTAAAACTCAGTAGTCAGATACTAGTAATAATAGTAATTTCCAGTATAATTATCAAATGAACACTCACATGCGCTACAAAATCTACACCAACACTATTGACTCTACGGGCCCTATTTTAACGGTCTGAAACGCAAGTATCAAGCGCGAAACGCAAGTAACTTTGTGGGCGGATCTCGGGTTGGGTTCTCGCAAATCTAAAATGGGTTGGTCTGAAGTAGCTTCATTATTCATAGGTGTGGTTTGGGCGTAACGTGAAATAAACCAATCAGAGCATCATCTCACATTCCCTTTAAGAGCAGGCACGCTTGTTCTATAGCGGATTCCTATTATAACGGCGGATTTGCCAGACGCACGCCAGGAGCGGTTCACAGCCGAGGAGACCGACGTTCTCGTCAGGGCCGTAAAACACAGAGAAGTGACGTTGGGGATGGAGAAACACCCAAATTAACTTCAGTTAAACAGGCGTATGATAATTTGGGTAAATGTGTAAGCTAGATGTATGCTTTTATAATAAGCTGTCTATCTATCTATCTATCTATCTATCTATCTATCTATCTATCTATCTATCTATCTATCTATCTATCTATCTATCTATCTATCTATCGTAATAATGTATGATTTGCAAAAATGAAAACTGCTGCTTCTGTGTAGATGAGAGAATCAAAGTGTATGCACGTTGTGCACACGCTACATTGATTATGGCCAAGCATGCGCCCTTAAAATAGCATATTTTATAATAGCATAATAGCAAATAACATGCGCAACGCGCCACTGACTTTAAACTAGGTTTTTTCGGTCAGTGGCGGAATTGTTTTCTAAACCTGCAAAATAGCATAAGGGAACGTTTGCGCCGGAACACGCCTCCTCTTTGCGCTGAACCGCCCCCGGGAGCGCAAGTGTATTTCTTAGTTAACCGACGTGCGTCTGTGGAGGGAAAAGTCCGCTGTGCGCGGGTGCAAAATAGGAATGATAAATGCGTCGGTGTACAAAGTCAATTGCGCTGGGTGCAAGATAGGGCCCAACAACTACATGTAATATTTTACTCAAAATTGCAGTCTGAATTGAATGTAAGATTAATGGCAAGAAAACACTTATTTCTATCCAGTCATCTTCGCAGACAGCACACGAAAAATACTTTGTGACCTATGAAGACTGGTCAAAGAACAATGACTCGGATGAACTTATTCTTTTTAGTGAATAAACCAGTGAAGCCGATTCACATTCAAATGATTCTTGAGCCAATCCATTGAATGAAACCATTTTTATATTGACAGATGGATGGATGGATGGATGGATAGATTTGAAAGACTTGGGTCTTGAGGTATAAAGCGATGATAAAAAATCATACTTTCTCGATTTTAGTAATTCTTTATTTCGTTTTTCTAACATTAACTGCAGAAGTACATACAAGAATGCCAGTGAGTTTTCTCCCAGTGGCCATAAAAAAGGGTGATATAAATCAGAGGAGGTAATACAGGCTTTATTCTCAAAGGAGTGAACAGAATGCAGCGTGCTCACCCCAGCTCTTCATGAACTAGACCTAGTGTAAGAGCTCCTGTGGAGTGGACCGGCTGGGATGTCTTTTCCAGATGCATTTTCTGTGTCCCGACTACAGCCTACATGTCCAAAGTGATCCGCAGAAGTTGTTGAGCCAGGAAGCTTCCCCTGCACTCAACCTGAAACATATGCACGTATATGCAGCATGTGGCCCCAATCAATGACGTGCCCCAAAAAGTACAGCTGAACAGAGTGGCAGCTCCTGCCAAAGCACTCAACCCGGCTAACTAGTGTCCTGCCTGCGGGGCACATGGCGTCAGGGTGCTTGTGCGTCACAAAAGGATGACAAACCAAGGCCAGCTGTCAGATTGGTCCAGATCTTAATTTCAGCACTATTGCAACATAAGCCTGGGAACTGGTCAACAGCCCAGGGATGGGAAAAAAAACACATCCCTAACAGAAGGCACAAACACAAATGCCAACCATTGAGACAGAATGTTGACTTTGGATGGAGAGCTCTGCACGTGTTCACTTCCTGTAGAGGCTATACCATGTTAACAGCGAATAATATGAGCAGTCTGTGCCATGGAAGAGACAAATGATAGACTTAAGACAAGGTTAAGTGGAGACTCACAACATGATCTCCTTTGATTTATGAAGTAACCTCATGCTGGATTTTTAGAAAGTTCTTGTTTTCAACAAATAGGACATTTAATCCCTATGTGTGCACTGACATTTCATCTGTCTTTCTTTTCAGCCAGCAACTGGAAGAAAAGAGCCTTTCTGTGAAGCATTAAAACCAAGTTGGAATGCTTTGAAGCATTTATGCTTCTCTGCTGTTCCTTTACGCGCACAGGTGTAGATCAACAGAAGTGTCGACAAAGCCACCGATTAATCTTCATTCAGTGTCCTCCCTTTGACTTAGGAAATATCACTGGTTTTTACGAGGTCTAAAAAATATGATTAAGGCACAAGTGAGTAATGGAAATAACATTTGAATAATGGAATAAGTATGTGAAAATGGCTTTAAACAGTAGGTGATAACCTAATGGTAGCCTCATAAAACACAACGCAACAATTCAAAACACAAAACAAACAACTTCCTCTGCATTTAAAGTAGCTAAACATGGAAATCACAAGCTTTTAAAATATAACACTTACCACAGCAGGTGGAGAAGTACAGTAGACAGAAGAACATCAAAGGTTTGTGGGCCATGAAACAGGAACGATAAATTATACCCAGGTGTAAAGTTGACAGTGTTCTAGACACACTTTAATGGACTATAAATCTACAGATGTGGCATGGTAAATATATATTTTTTCCACTCACAGTAGAGGAATGCAAATATACGTGCTAAGGTGACGGACAGAGTTTGCTATGCTTTCAAAAACATGGTAGGGAGAATAACCAGACCAGGTTTTAGACGCTTTCTAGACACATTCCCCCCCACACAGTTTTTGGAGTCACAGCACCCTCAAGTGGTCATTAAAAGGAGCAATAACATTGAAAGACCCATATTGGTCATCCAGTAATCTGAATATGGCCTTCTGAAGGTGTATGGGGATCATCATGGCTCAGCGTATTCTGCATTAAAGGTAGCGTTCACAAAGTACAATTTTTTTTATTTTTTTTATTTTACGTCTCCCCTCTTTTTTCTATGTAAACATGCGCTCGTGTCTTTTGCAGCGTCTCGCCCCACCTCGTTCTAAAAACGCAGTGCTGAAGTTGAATGAATGAATAAGGCATTTATATAGCGCTTTTCATATGTATATAAACCTACTACTGTACACCCAAAGCGCTTTACAATCATATCAGGGAATCTCTCCTCAACCACCACCAGTGTGCAGCATCCACTTGGATGATGCGACGGCAGCCATGCACAGTACAACAGCGCCAGTGTGCTCACAACACACCAGCTATAACGTTAGGTGGAGAGAGGAGAGAGAGTGATAGAGCCAATTCAAGGGATGGGGATTAGGAGGCTGATTGGCAAGGCCATTGGAGGGAATGTGGAAAGGACACCGGGGTTACACCCCTACTCTTTAGAAATGCCATGGGATTTTTAATGAACACAGAGAGCCAGGACCTCGGTTTAACGTCTCATCCGAATAAGGACAGTGCTTTTTGACAGTATGGTGTCCCCGTCACTCTACTGGGACGTTAGGATCCATACAGACCACAGGATGAGCGCCCCCTGCCGGTCTCACTAACATCTCTTCCAGCAGCAACCTAGTTTTCTCAGGAGGTCACCCATCCAGGTACTGACCAGGCTCAACCCTGCTTAACCTCAGTGGGCACTGGGCAACCAGTCTTGGGCTACAGGATGGTATGGCTGCTGGCATAAGTTACAATTTTAAAGAGTCTCACGTTCCCAGCTAACAATTTTTGGTTCCCATAACGTTATTTTTTTAAGGTTTGTTTTTGGTTAGCCAGGAAAGTTTTCTTGACGGAAATAGAACGTAAGTTTTTGGTTTGTAGAATGTTATTCTAACGTTCCATATAATGGTTGCAAAATAATAACCTAAGAAAATAACGATTATGGGACGTTCTGTAGGCCTTTAAGTTATTTTTAGGCTATTTAAAAATAACCACCCTGCAACGTTCTGATAACGTTATTTTATGGTTGCAAAATAATAATATTGGGGAACTGTCTTTCTGTACAAGTTATTTTTTAGGTTATTTAAAAATAACCTTACACTGTAAAAAATTTCTAACCCTCCCAAATCAAAAATTTCAAGTGACCGATAACATCTACATTTTTCAATTGCCCCAAGTGAAATTCTGTAAATTTCAATTGGCCCAAGTTAAAATCTGTACATTTAATTTGATAATTTACAGAATTTCACTTGGGCCAATTGAAAAATTTAGATGTTATCAGTCACTTGAAATTTTTGATTTGGGAGGGTTAGAAATTTTTTACAGTGTAGGCTACAACGCTCTTGGAACGTTATTTTATGGTTGTAAAAAAATAAAACCTAAAAAGAGCGTTCCTAGAACGTTATTATTTGGTTCTCTAAAATAACCAGAACCAGATACTAACGTTGGGGAACATTCTGTGTTTTCTGGATTAAACGCAAAACCGCTGCTGCGGCTTGCTTACTTTACTGCATGGCATTATAGACCTATTATTACGAATATTGTTGGCTCTTTTGTCAGTCGCTTTCTATAAAAGAGTCTGCTAAAAGCATAACTGTAAATGTAATGTAAACATCCACATTGCACTCCCGTTTGGCGCAAGGCACAGCGTTCTAATTTAGGCTAAGGTTAAAAGGTAAAAGCGAAGGCAAAACGCGTTCTTTGTGAATCAACCCTTATGGTTATTAGATAAAAATATATATCTGGTGATTATTTTCACAAGAATAACATAGTTTGATAATAATCTTATTGTCAGTTAAATTTATGTCAATAATTGTCATAGTAGATTAGTTGTAACATATCACTTACAGTAGCATATAACAATAACATTGCCTGTGCCTGTGTGAAAGCAACAACCTTGACTACTGGCTCTCTGGTCTGGCCTGAGGTCTCACATTTCACTCGATCATCCAGAAATAACCCAAAGGAGCAGAACAAAATATAAAAAGGAAGTTCTCACAGTTTGACTTCAGTTCAATACCAAGAATAAAGTTTAGTCATCCAATGATACAGCAATACTGCAGAATGGCAAGCAGTACAGGAATACAGCTGCCACATCAAGCTGTCCAGCCACTCACGAAAACAGGCACTAAAATCATGACAAGAGCATTGTTTGAGAGAGAGTTTGTGATTGGCTTAATTCTTCTCATTGTACTTTTACCTTATTTAATTGTTTTACAGTGTTACACAAGGAACTTGTCAACGTGAGCAGACTGATGATCTCAGATTAGCTGAATGTGCACAGACCAGTCTATTGAGATATGCATCTCCTAACGTGTAATGCTGCCACGCAGGGTGGGGTCATGTTTTTAAAATGAAGAAATGTTTTAAAGACCAAAGGATGTGATGAGTTAAAGGGATAGTTCAAGTTCACAAAAAAAAAAAAAAAAAAAAATGATTATGTCATTCCAACCTTGCATAGCTTTAATTCTTCTGGAACAAACAAGGGGAATTTTTTTAAGTGAATGAGGACAGATGATGTCAAGCTCCAACAAGACAAAAAAGCTAATTTGTTGTAAAAATGGTAGATACAACTTCTGTGCAATGTTCCACGTGTGATATGCTCTAAAAAGTAAAAAAAAAATAGCTTTCATTATTATTATTATTCAATGTCAATCTTGACATTCATCCTCTGGTCATGTTTGTGATTGAATTGTTCTTTTGTGTCGGATATTTTCAGTGAATCAGGTGACTGAATAACAAAACTGGACTGAATGATTAATTTGTGAATCAAAATGATGTTATTCTGGAGTTTATAAGTATAGCTGTCAATAATCACTGTTTGTCATACAGCTAATGGCTTCAAGAGACATGAAACAGTTCAGTTGATGTGGGCCACTTTTATGATAGCCTACTACTATGGCACTTTCATACTCCGGCTCAATTTACATTTATTGATCAGATAGACTGAATAGGTCACTGAACTAAAGCTGAAATGCAGACAGTCCACCTCACAACTGCCCTTCACAGAAACCAGACACAAATTTTGGCTATACACTACAGAACCATTGGTAGCCTACAAAAGCATTTCGATGGGCTACATAGAAACAGGAGGCATAGGATTCCTAAGCCTCCACCTTGTTTGAGGTCACTTTTCAAAACTTTTGTCATGATTAGTCCATCCAATCACCACCTGGTCAAACCTGTTCTACCAGGTAGGCCTAACAGAAACTATCCCAATGATGGCCCAGTATGTCTTTGAGCAGATGCGGACTCTAATAGGGCTTTCACTTGGGGCTTTCACTTACCTATAATATTGTCTCTTTGAGACAGCTTGCTTAACTGTCTCTCTCTCTCTCTTATAAAGGCAAATTCCTCAGGTTTACCTTACTGGGTGCGCCCTGTCGTAATAAATGTGATGAATAAAGCTGATCTACGTAAGGTGACACGCGGAGGAACAAAACGTCATGAGTCTGACGTAAATCTACTACGGCGAAGGCAATCTTATGAATATTAATCAGGTAACGCTTACGTCCATTGCAACCGTCCAATGGCGAAGGCTTATCTATAAATATTAATTAAGTAGTGCTGACGTTGCGTTGTTACCTTCTACAGGCGAACGTTAGATTCATGAATATTTAACAAAAACCCTTAGCCATAGTACGATTAGTCAACGCGTCTACTGATAGTCCGTCGCATCAGCTCCGCAATACCGGCAAGGAGACAAACAGGAAATTATAACTTAAAGACAGCTGTAAGAGTTTATTTCTTTGTATGAAACGAGTTTATTCTGTTATTGGACTGGACTAAGTTACTGTATTAATTATCTTAACGTTACCTATTTTTCCGGGGAGACAATGCTTCAGTGTCTATCGGGAGGTTCGTGTGTGCGTGTCATAGAAGGTTACAGGTCTACGTGGTATTTTTTGGTATTGGTGGGAGCGTATGTGGTGTATCTGATATTCGGGGCTTTAGTGTTTTCCGCGGTGGAACTGCCGTATGAGGAGCAGCTTCGAAAGGAGCTTCGGGCCGTGAAGCAGCAGTTTCTAGATGACAATGAATGTCTGTCCGATGAAAGACTTGAGGAGTTTCTGGCTAAAGCATTAGAGGCGAGTAATTACGGTGTGTCGGTTCTCAATAATGTTTCCACTAGCTGGAACTGGGATTTCACATCTGCACTCTTCTTTGCCAGCACTGTGCTTTCCACGACAGGTGAGCACAGACATTCTCTTCACAACACTATACATTATAGTGCTTTTTTTTATTTATATATATATATATATATATATATATATTTGTGTCTGTGTGTATTTTAACACAGTTTATTTACATGAGATAATTCTGATAATATGAAGTCATTCTGTACAATTATTCACCCAAGAGGCTGAGACAGAAAAGAGGCCAGTGATGTCATTTCATTAAAGGTCGACCTGTCCTCTCTGATCTGCGATAAAAGCATTAGCCTATAGCTTACGCCTGTGTTGTCTGACAAGCTTGGATGGTCTTGTTAAACAGCCCAAACATTTACAATTTTATTTTTTATAAATACTAAAATATGCTTTAAACCAAGCATGCATGTAACTCTAGAAAAGAGACATGCCTGTATAATGGGTCCCCTCCCTTCATAAATAATCAAAAGTCAACAAATCTTTTTGGGCCTGGCCCTGATTGTTAACATTTGCAATATATTAATTAGGTACTTGCCAACATATGATAAGACAATAAAAAGGAGGTAAATAAAATATTTTCTTAATCTGCAAAAAGGAAAAGGTAAAAACATAAAATTTAAACACTCTCTTTCATACACACACACAAAGAGAGAGAGAGAGAGAGAGAATTTATTTAGCTTATTATTTCTTTTTTTATTTCTTTTTAATTTTTAATTTATTAAACTAGTTTGCAAAAGTTCAATCACATGAGATAAAAACATATGTGTTTTAGAAAAAACTGGATGTTATTTCACACGGACCAAGTTGTTTCTAATGGGCTTCATCATTTCAAATGACCTGCAGTGTCATGCAATTGGCAATTGACTGAGTTACTACTTTAACATTAAAGTCAGTGCTCAAGATGCTTTATTAAAGGGTTAGTTAACCCAAAAATGAAAATTCTGTCAGTAATTACTCACCCTCATGTTGTTCCAACCCCGTAAGACCTTCGTTCATCTTTGGAACACAAATTAAGATATTTTTGATGAAATCTGAGAGCTGTCTCACTCCTTCATAGGCTGCTAGGTAATCGATATATGCCATCCCAGAAAAGTTAGTAAAGATATCGTTAAAATAGTCCAAGTGACTACAGTGGCTCAACCTTAAGTTTATCAAGCAACGAGAATACTTTTTGTGCGCAAAAAAACAAACAAAAATAACGACTTTATTCAACTATTCATTTTCTTCTGTGTGGGCTTCTGAGTGAGTTCACGTAGTGTAACAGCGCAGCGCTTCTGGGCAGAGGTGTATAGTCCAGGGGTCAGAAAGTAAAAGCCCTGATACATGTTTATTCCACCCATGAACTCAGTCAGGTGATTTCACTAATTAGTTCTGTCTCTTGGCTGAATTAGCAAATCCAGGTGATTGGAACAAAATACTGAGGAGGACTTTTACTTTCTGAACCTGGACTTTACACCTCTGCTTCTGGGTTGTACATCAGAACATAGGCTCACTATTGGCCAGCATTACACGCATCACACAAATGACCAGCGTCGGCCAATAGTGAGCCTACGTTCTGCCGTACTAACTTTTCTGGGATGGCAGATATCGATTACCTGGCAGTGGCACCCTATGAAGAAGTGATTTTTTTGGGGGGTGAACTAACCCTTTAAACATTAGTATAAAAGTAGCAACAAACAGAACACCAAATAGGCATTTTTAGAGGTTTTAGTATATTTATTAGGATACTCTTACAAATATAGCAAGTGCATACTCATATATTTGCAGTGGTATACCCTAGTGGTTTTGTAATTCAATGTGGATGATCTGTGGGCGATTTGAAGGGTGTCTGAAGGATAAGCATGCAGTGTGTGTAGTGTTTCCACGGATTATGTAACTTAATCCAGCAGTATTTAAGCTCTACAAAAGGAAACACCCTTGACATTCCTGGTGACTTTTCTTTATGACATTAAGATGATGTTTAATACACAAATTAGCCTAACTGGTTCATTTGAGCAAAATGCTAGATTGTACAAAAGACCTTTTCAAAGAGCTTCATGTTTTCTTTCCAGGGTATGGCCACACCGTTCCTCTGTCGGATGGGGGTAAGGCCTTCTGCATCATTTACTCAGTGGTGGGAATCCCATTCACCCTGCTGTTCCTGACTGCGGTGGTCCAGAGGATCATGGAGTTCAGTACCCGCAGGCCTGTGGAGCGCCTGCACCGGCGCTGGGGCATTTCCAAACCTCTGCTGGCCGGCCTGCACGCTGCCCTACTGGCCATTATTACCATCTCCTGCTTCTTCCTCATACCTGCCATCATCTTCTCAGTACTGGAAGAGGAGTGGAATTTCCTAGAGTCTTTCTATTTCTGCTTCATCTCTCTTAGTACTATTGGCTTAGGTGATTATGTACCAGGAGAGGGCTACCACCAGAGATTCCGAGAACTCTATAAATTGGGCATTACCTGTAAGTGCACAATCAGTTGAATCCTTATTAATGTACAGAGCCATATATTGTACATTTCATTTGACATTCATACATGCACTACTGTTCAAAAGATTGGGATCAGGAATGTTTTCTTAATGTTTTTTAAAGTCTCTTGTGTTCACCAAGGCTGCATTTATTTGATCAAAAATACAGTAAAACAGTAATATTATGAAATAGTACAATGAAACATTTAGCAGAACTTTAACTGTGGACTTGAACTTTATCTTAGTTTGCTAAAGAGATCCCTCAAGGGTCATATTCCATCTCTCTTTAACCCTACCTGTCTTTCTCCTATACAGTCTATCTGATATTGGGCTTGATCGCGATGTTGGTGGTTCTGGAAACCTTCTGTGAACTTCAGCAGCTGAAGAATCTCAGGAAGGTCTTCTACCTAAAGAAACAAAAAACAGAGGACCAGCTTAACATCGTGGATCATGATCACCTCTCCTTTGCCTCTGTGTCTGACCAGGCATCCTCAATTAGAGAGGATAAGACTGATGTGTTTCCTGATGACATGGTCTCCACCTCACCTACTGCCACCTCTAATGGACCAATGGGCCAATGAGGCATCCTGCAATTCTGTGTCTAGAACCCGACACATCGATGTTTCTGAAGCACCTCCTCTGAGAGCATAAATGTTTTGTTAGTGTTCTCTGCTAAGTTAGCTAAAACGTACCATAGATATGAATACTTGAAACACCGGCTAAAGGTAAGTTACAGTGCTGTGGAAAAGGATTGTATGAATTTGTAGAATAGTTCATAATATCATAATATCAGATATTCTTGCAGCTACTGAACTGAAAAACATGTTGTGATCAAGGTGCGTGTGTGTGTGTGTGTGTGTGTGTGTGTGTGTGTGTGTGTGTGTGTGTGTGTGTGTGTGTGTGTGTGTGTGTGTGTGTGTGTGTGTGTGTGTGTGTGTGTGTGTGTACGACGGATAAATCCATCCATGAATTCTGAAAATAAATAGTTTACTGGTAAGTGGTCATAGACTAGCTGTACATACTGTATTCTGGTTCTTGTTAGGTAACTTAAAAGGGATCCATATCCTGTATTATAGGTTTACAGATGTAATAATGTAAATCATGTTTTCTGGCTATTCTAATTTGAAGAATTGCTTTAGGCTGAAATATACCACACATCTTTTGTACAGATTCTTGCCCTGATTGCTGTCTGAACAAGTCAGTGCTACACTCTTAAAAATAAAGGTTCTCTATTGATGGTTCCATGAAGAACCTTTAACATCCATGGAAACTTTCCATTGCACAAAAGTTCCTTTATAGTGGGAAAAGGTTCTTTAGATTTTTAAAATCCCACTAAGAAAAATGGTTCTTTTATGAACTGTCCACTAAAAGGTTCTTTAGGGAACCATAAATGGTTCTTCTATGGCAGGGGTGTCCAAACTCAGTCCTGGAGGGCCACTGTCCTGCAGAGTTTAGCGCCAACCCCAATTAAACACACCTGAACCATATAATCAGACCTTGATTATCTGGTTCAGGTGTGTTTAATTGGGGTTGGAGCTAAACTCTGCAGGACAGTGGCCCTCCAGGACTGAGTTTGGACACCCCTGTTCTATGGCATTGCTTTGACCCTTTTGGAACCAATTTTAGGCAGTCGGTGTAGACAGATTTAGCAGAAAATCACGTAGTGTAATACAGGCACAGACTCCGATTTTTTTTTTCTAATCTCATGATTCCATCCAAGCATTCCGTCAAAGGATATCAAACATGTTATCAAACTAGTGTTTTCATTTGGCAGCAACAATGTGCACAATTATGCCTAATTTTGTTGTGTCCATAACTTGAAAGTCTGGTAGTGTTTGATCCTCATTTGTTTAGTGTAAAGGTTGTGTAGTGTATTCCTGCCTGAAGCCTATTCAAAGTCTGCAAGTGTACGATGCCTAGTGTCATTCGAATTTTAGACAGGGGCAGGTCCCTGGTGAATTCCTTCTTTTTTTTTTTTTTTACATTCCATAATGCTTAAAGGGAATTTAAAATATATATTTTAGTAGAGGCATAAGACAATCAAAAAGCTGTATAATTAATTTATATACTAAAGGGATTATTGTTGTGTTTTTTTTTTGTTTGTTTTTTTGCCTTTAGTAATGATGGCTATCCTGAAGCAGTTCTGTATGTTGCAGTAGGCAGTGTCCACCACCTAAGGGTGCTGTAGTGCATTGAGTGCCATTACTGTTGTATTGTAAGCAAAAAACAGAAGTCACATCAGTGCATTCAATATGCTCTTATGAGTGACTGGGTATACTGCTGAAGGAAATAAATCAAATTTTATCATTAATTTATAATTTTCAGTTTTATATTTAAATTTTATTTCACATGCCTTAAAATGCTGAAAGTTGTGCATTTAATGTATGTTTCAAGTCGCACTTTATCAAAACAGAATAAACTGGTAATAGATAATGTGATTGTATTGTGTCCATTCTTCAGCAAATAGCAAGATGCTATACAGTAGGCTACATACACAACAGAATTTGCAGGACACATATTAAAAAATAATCCGAACTCATCTCCTCCACCTCTCAGAGTTTACCTAGATCATTTTGCTATAGGCTATATCAGTGTGTTAAAACCTTGCTGAGTGGGGGCGAAGAGGCTTTGTGGACCCGAGCAGCTGGAAGGTCTGTTAACAGTCTATCAGGATGCCTGCTCAGTGCTGTTAAAAGAGATATTTACTCTGCTGTTTGAAAGTGAATTCGATGCCATCCTGTAATTGTGGTGCTGAAATTGAGCCGAGGTTATGTTAACAAGGCCACGCAGCTGAGCTCACCTTGTTAAACTTGAACAGGACATATTTCAATAAGTTGTCCTCAGCTTAGAGCATGTGAAACTATAAGTGACCTTCTTGAGTTCCCCTAGACATTCACCTGAATGTTGCACTCATTATCATCACAGCATACGTTATTGTTGAGAACGGTGAGTTTGTTAATGGACAATGTATTTTGCTTGTATAGTCGATATAGGAGTTTATATTTCAGGGGGTTCACCAAAGGTAAATATTTCTTTCTATCATGGGTTTTTTTTTATATATATATTTGGTGTTCAGAATGATTTCTTGTTAGTATCTGTTGTTTTTTTATTTTTGATTCACTATTACCATTCAAATGACAATATAATTATTTTTCCTATACCTCAGATCTCATTAATGCTTCATTTACTGTACTGACTTAATATGAGATACGTGACCCTGGACCACAAAACCATGGATCACATGGGTCAATTTTTTTAAATGGAGGTTTATGCATCACACGAAAGCTGAATAAATAAGCTTTCCATTGATGTTAGGATAGGACAATATTTGGCAGAGATACAACTATTTCAAAATCTGGATTCTGAGGGTGCAAAAAAATCGAAACATTGAAAAAATCGCCTTTAAAGGTTTCCATTTATGTTCGTGTTTTTGCTGCACAAAAATTTTACTCACAATTTTTAATATATATATATATATATATTTACGGTAGGAATTTTACAAAATATCTTCATGGAACATGATCTTTACTTAATATCCTAATGATTTTTGGCATAAAAGAAAAATCGATAATTTTGACCCATACCATGTATTGTTGGCTATTGCCACAAATATACCCTTGCTACTTGTGACTGGTTTTGTGGTCCAGGGTCACATATTTCTTCTAAAATTCTTAGGGAGAAAAAAAATAGGCACAATAGACATTTGCTGACAAACCGTAAAAGTACACATCTCAATATTAATGTGAATATGGTTATTATAGCAAATACTTAAAAACATTTAAATAATAAAAAAGTAAGACATTTATATAAATAATTTGGCTTCAGAAGTATTTGATGATAAATATTTTAGATATCTGACTGTGTCAACAATCTGAGACATTACTGAAATATCTTCAGAAACTCCAAACCACAATATCAAAAATCTCCATTTGATCTCCATTCATTCTCATTGTTATATAGGAGAAAGAACATAGATATTAAAGAGATCTCTTGAATTTACTTTCCCATTGAAAATTGGATGTGTGGTACCAAAGGTAAAGGTATTTTGTCTGAATGTTGAAAGATTAACATACAACTATACATATTACATTTCCCTATTTGAAGATATGATATGACATAACAGCAACATGAATTAAATTTGAATGATTTCACTCAGCTTATAGGTTAGATGTCTAAAATGTACATTTAACTTATGGAATTACTGAAAATAACCTCATGAATTACAATAAATATTAAATTAAAAATAATAACTGCACCAAATCATGGGGGAACCATCTTACCCCAAGGGTCTAATTTGATCTTTTCACTTCGAAAAAAACATATCTCGTCCCAGGTGGCATCCCTTCTGTTCTCCTTAAAGAGAACAAACTATTGAATACTGCAGTTTTTATTTATAAATGTCTCCTTTTAACTTTGCATTTGGTTTGTCCTTGATAAATGTGAATGATCTCCACCAGCGCTTCGACAGTTCTCACCCAAGACTTTTCAATTAAACTCCCTCTCCCATGGCCTGTGTTTATCCAAGCCATGCTACTTCATTAGATGTCAGGTCTCGCTACAGTGTGTGCCAAGCTCAATTTTGAGTTAAGCATATACAGTGGCTTCTCCCCACGGCGTTCTCCAACGGAAGGTGTCGGGAAGGTATTGATGGCGCTGTCAGAAGTTTTTGCTTAGCTAAGCAGGTCTCCTGACTGAGGCGGTGGAGACGGATCTTCCGATCGATAGGTGCCAACCAGTTACAATGAACTCCCCTTCAGACACACACACAGACACACACACACACACACACACACCGTGGCTCACACCCCCACAACCAGCCATCTTTCAAAACCTGGCTGTGGACCGTGAAGCTGCCACACTGCAGGGAAAAGATCCCCATGATGTGCCGGCGCAATGCAGAAAGGGGACCAAACTCCAGCACCCTGTGTGCAACTATGTCCTCAAAAAGAAAGGTAAAAACTTATACATTTGATTAAGTGCTGAAAAGCTAATCTGAGTGACATTTTAATGGCATTATGAGGATTTTAAGGTGTTTTATTAATAAGACTGGCTTTGATAACCAGCATAGATCTTTTAATCCTCAACTTACTGTCTTAAAGTCTTGCTTTTCTTTCCTCTGCTATTTAATTTAGAAATCTGGCTTTAATTTTTATTTTATTTTTTATAACAGGCAGCAAATTCACAGGTTTTTGTTGCAATTCTGTTCATGTGAAATATAAAATTGGTTATTTGTCTTTGTTAAATTTGCTAAAATAACTGGTAACACTTTACAATAAGTTTTCAATGTTAACATTTATTATATTATTTAACATGAGCAATGAACATACTTCTACTGCATTTATTAATCTTAGTCAATTATATAGTTTCAACATTTACTAATGCATTTTTATCAAAAGTTGTTTTAGTTAATGCACTCTGAACTATGAACAAACAATGAACAATTAGATTTTTACTAATGTTAATGATTTAAAAATGATATACTCATGGTTATTATAAGCAATATGGTTAGTTAGATAATGTATTAACTATAACAGATGAGACTTTATTGTAAAGTGCTACACTCTAAAAACTGCTGGGTTGTGTTAACCCAATTTTGGGTCAAATATGGTCTCACCCAACGTTGGGTTAAAAATTCAATTTAAAAATGGACAAACCCAGCCGTTGGTTTACATTTTTAATGTAACCAATGCAATTTGTCCATTTTTAAATTGCATTTTTGTCCATTTTTGATTTTGTCCAAAATGCAATTTGTCCATTTTTAAATTGCATTTTTTAACCCAACGTTGGGTGAGACCATATTTGACCCAAAATTGGGTTAACACAACCCAGCAGTTTTTAGAGTGTACAACAGCAGCAATGAAAAATGCCATAAACTAGTGAAAAAGTAAATGTGGAACTTGTTAAACATGATTATGAACTAACATACATGTACTATATGTGAAAACTAACACGGTGTTTGCTAAGGTCTGCATCACTATTAGGTTATGATTGCTCATTTAATTGTTATAGATGTGAAAGATTGAACTTTGCATCAAACTTTAGCATGCAAACTCCATTCCACAATGTTTGTGTCATGACTGAGTTCTTAAATTGTGTGGCTTGATGAAGAGATATTGCTGTGATATGCACTTTTCTTAACAAGTTTAAGATTTTTATTTGGTGGACAATAAAATGCAGGTAAAAAATCTCATAGATTTACACTGAATGATTAAACAAACATTAAATTGACCCCAGCTGTAACGCACAAAACAAATGCTAATAACCAGTCAGAATGCATTAGCAACCGCATAGCAACACCCTGGTAACCACCCACAGCACCATATAATTGGTGTTATTGAGTTTAGCATGGTCAGGTACCACTCACATATCTTCTGGAATGTAAAAATTATGCATATGAGCATGTATGATGTACATGTATGGGATCAGTCTAAAACTCTGTGTGGGGAAAAAACAGGCTTTGCCTACAATGTTGTCTTCATGGGTAGCTTACCAACCTCTAAGATCCACTTCCTTCCTCATCTAAGTCTTGGCCAGTTTCCTTCTTCCCCCCTGCCATGCACTGGCATCTCTGCTGTGCCAGACAGATGGGCTGTGCTGGGCTGCTGTGTTTGCTGCAGTGTAGCTGTTCAACTAAAGGAAAATACACTGTGCTTCAGCTAAATTTAATGGGCATCACAAGAGCAACACAACAAGGATGTGTAAAAAGCAGAAGTGGACAGTAACAAAGTACCTTTACTTGAGTACTGGACTTATGTACACTTTTTGAGTATCTACTTTACTTGAGTATTATTTTTTCTGGAAACTTTTTTACTTTAACTTCACTACATTTGAAAGACAAATATTGTACTTTTTACTCCACTAAATTTCTGTCAAGGTCCTTGAGTAGAAAGTAGTAACGCCAGTCAGGGGATGATTTTGGTTGCAGACGTTGGATTTTGGTTGGAAATGAAAGTCGGGTTGACGTCAACATCCAAAATCGGACAGATGTTGGATTTTGGTTGGAAATGAAAGTCGGGTTGATCCGACTGATGTTGGTTTTTTGACGTCAACCCAATTTTCATTTTCAACCACAATACAACATCTGATCAACGTTGGAGATTAACGTCAATCTGACCTTGGATTCTGACATCAACCTGATTTTCATTTTCAACGTTAGGTTCGGTCTTCTAAATGCGAATTTTGTCATTGTTTTGGAGTACACTAGCTTATAGATAACAGTAAGGCTAACATATTCATACTAAAAGCCAAAAAACTTTTGATAGAGACTTTAAATTGGACACTATTTGAGGGAACAGTGTCCGAAACAATTGTGGACGTTATTGAGTGCACTTACTGGAACTGTGTTCTAGAAATAAATTTGATATTGATATGAGGGTATGAGCCTTTAGTCTGCCATTTTATTACAAAAGATATTTCCTCCACTGAATGCTCGTGATTTAAAAAATAAAATAAAAAAAAGACTATTTTCCTATGATTTATGCGCATGCACTATTGGACATTGTTAGTGACCAAATTAAATAAATTATAGTGAGTTTGAAAAGTGTATTTTAAGATAGTATTTTGGTGGTCCGCATGTGTAAAATCGTCCATAGAAGATGAAGCATCCATGGATTAGATTGGAAGCTCATAACTTACTGGGTCTCAGAATTTTGGTCCGCGCAGGCGCACTGCGGTCACAGGTGGTCGTGTCTTCATACGGCAGAGAAGCTCCAGCTCAACGCATCTGATTTTGACTACCCTGAACAGTCACGATTTAAACGATTGATTCTTTAAATACTTCTTAAAATGGGCTAATCAGAGTGCCGAAAGAAACAGAACTTCTCAGTCTCAGAGTGAGTTATACATTTCTTGGCGAATAAATATGAGAGGCTTCAAAATGAGCGCGTGCGCACGAACTGCTCATTGAATTTAAATGCATCCTTAGTCCTTTAAATGCATTCGTCTAGCCTGCAGTGATAAGTACCATAAACAAGTTTACACTATTGTCTGTTTAAGACAGCGGTTCAGCGCAACTGCAAGTTCTGACTCTCGCAGTTTTGTACAGTTTCATTGATTGGCAGCATTTTGTCGTATTGCGTTGTGTCGTGCCTCTAATTTGCAGTGTTGACGTTGTGTTTACATGCAGGTTGGTTCTTCTAAGCTCTACATTTCCGCTGAGATCCACTGTGTTCTGATGTCTCTTCTTTAACTTCAGGGGAATGATAAAGCCTTCAGACATGAGTCCGCGCCGATTGTCAGATATCAGTCCTGAGATCAGACAGCTGAAATCCCTCGTCATTGATGAAGAACTAAATGAAGAATTGAAGTCATCGAGATCTGTCGAGTACATCAACAACGCATCCATAGAAGAGCGGATTCTGAGGATCACTGGTTACTATGGCTATGTGCCATGGAACGCGTCTCTCAGAGGTATAGTAGCCTACACTTGATTTATGCATGTGTTTATGTTAAAGGTAGAGAATGAAAGACATATTATATAAGTTAAATTCACCATGAACTCAACATAGACAATTCTTTTTTTCTTTTCTTTTTTACAGAATATTGCAATTTTGATTTATCCGTGCACTTTATCATTAATAATAATACGCACGCATTATTATTTAATTCATGGGACATCTTTGTTAAAATAACTTCCCCAGTTCCCCTCCCTCTTGCAATGACATATGTTCTCTGATGACGTGTTTACTGGCGCGAGGGCGGGACAACCTGTCACTCACATGAGATCACAGCAGTAGCAAACCACAACCATCCAATCAATTCCTAGTGGACAAAATCAAGTCCTGACCTACATTTTACTTGTTGGAGAAAAGCACTCGGGCATACGTCACAATAGGGAGTTTTGTAGAACTCTGAGTGTACTATATAATTCATAATAAAAAAAAAATCGTATTACACGCATTTCATTATTGCATTATATGACTTTTACATGCATTATGTAGTAAGTCCTTAAAAGTTTAAAGGTGGCATAAAGGTTCAAGCGAGGACTGTTTCTTTTTGCTTTTCAGCTGTTTGTCCAGGCTATTAGTTTGATAGATGGTTTTTTTTTTACATGAGAGGTGAGCTGTAAACAAACACATCAATCAGAGTCCAACTTCACACCCCTGCTTCTATCTGAGCTCCTCCGCAACCCCACGCACAAGCAACAAAATCTATGACCCATTTGAAAAACAGCTGAGTCATTTGTAGACAACTTTTTTCTATTACTTTTTATATGTGTATATGTAGTACTAAAAAAAAAAGAAAAAAAAAAGAGCAATTTTTATGTCTTGCATATTCTGAAAATATCTGTTTAGCGAATGATGTATATTGTTGTATATAGGACTCTGATGAAGATGTAACTTTACATCGAAACGTTAGTCATTTATTGTTATGCACCTTAAATAAATATTTTAATTAGTAGACATCTGTGCAGCACCGGCGATTCCTTTTGTCTGGTTTGTTTTGTCCTGCCCTGGTTGCACCGGATTGTTTGTGGATTACAGAAGCGCAGAGAACCTTCTTTTCAAATGATGTATATTGTTGTATTTGAGCTGAGCACTGTAGCCAGAGTTATGATGTGCAGCTCTGGCACTGATTCTATATGCATAAGATGGTAACTGAGTCAGAGCCCAGATTTGCTGAGTCATCAGGGGCAGACGAGGTCTCTCTCAATTCTCATTTCAATTCCTCAACCGACTGCATCATAGCAATTTTATTTCGATTTTAACTAAAACTTTTTTTAACTTTGTTGTGTGTTTTTGTCTGTTTTATGTATACTGAATGTCTATATAGTTTTTATGAATTTTTATTTTAGTTATTTTAGTACATCAAGTCAAACTAAATGAAATTAACTGACATGTTTTTAGTAGTTTTAGTTAATAACCCATACACTGTCATGTCTTTGTTGTGCAGTTAGTTAACTCAAGCCTCTCCTGCATGTACATATTGAAACTTACCACAGTAGCTCCTTAAATGTACCCTTAAGCAGTTGAGACCTCTAAAACCCCCTGAGAGCATAAGCTGCGATCATCTTTAAAAACTATAGCCGGCAGTTCAGCATGTTTTGATGTCCAGACTGCCGATATACTGGGTTTTTGAATCATTGGGTTTAGAGGCCCAATCTTTAACCACTTTAGCATTACTTCGTAATACCTGGGTCAATATGCGCAGCACCGGGCTGGCACTTGTATCACATTATCTATCCCAGACTTTGGTCCGTGGTGTGGCTATGGTGAGGGTCACATTCGTTTGTGTTGACTGACTGCTACTTGGGGACAGTCTGTCTGCCTCCTTGTCCTCCTTGCACTGACAGTTCTATCCTTCAGACCTGGCTGGTTCTGGACAGTACATACTAAATGTCTTCCGACATGCCATGAGGACACAAGTATGGTACATAAAGGAGAAATGAGATGCCTTGTAAAACAATTAATGGTTTTCTGCATAGCAGGAAAAACAATGTTACATCTTCAGTGCAATGGACAGCAATACATTTGACGATCTTGTATATGGCTTCTTATCTGTTCTTGTATCTTTTTTTATAATGTTTTATAATCATGTCTTACTTTAAAAAAAATGTTTTATTACTGTGTTAAATTACATTATGTCACAAATATAGAGGACTGTTAAAGAAATTGAAGTAAAAAGTAAAAAGAAATTGAGTAAAAAGAAATTGACTTCATTTCTTACAATTGCCATTTTTATCTCACAGTTGTAACTTTAAATTCACAATATGACCTTATACAGTACCATTTAAAAGTTTGTGCTAAGTACAATGTTTTTTTAATTAATAATTTATACTACATCAGCATCTGTGTGTATATATATATATATATATATATATATATATATATATACACATATATATATACACATATATATACAGTGCTATGCATAAGTTTAGACACACATGCTAAAGTTGACTAAAAAGAGGAATAAAAAATCATCTTTTGGAAATTGAACTTAATGCCTTAATTTAAAAAAATAGGAAAAATCCAACCTTTAAGGACACCAATTTTCTTTGTGAATGAATAATGTATCGTAAACAAATAAATGTTCTTCCTTAAAATACAGGGTGCATAAGTTTGGACACCCCTATGTTAAATTCCCATAGAGGCAGGCAGATTTTTATTTTTAAGTATTTAAAAAAAAAAAAAATTAGGATACTATGCATCCTGATAAAGTTCCCTTGGCCTTTGGAATTAAAATAGCCCCACATCATCACATAGCCTTCACCATACCTAGAGATTGGCATGGGGTACTTTCCATAAGATCATCTCTCAATGCAAATCAAACTAGCTATTAGGCTAACTGAAATAAAACCATGCCAATCTCTAGGTATGGTGAAGGCTATGTGATGATGTGGGGCTATTTTAATTCCAAAGGCCAAGGGAACTTTATCAGGATGCATAGTATCCTGGATCCACGAAGTAACTGGCCTTTAAAAATAAAAATCTGCCTGCCTCTATGGGAATTTAACATAGGGGTGTACTCACTTATGCACCCTGTATTTTAAGGAAGAACATTTATTTATTTACGATGCATTATTCATTCACAAAGAAAATTGGTGTCCTTAAAGGTTGGATTTTTCCAAATTTTTTAAATTAAGGCATTAAGTTCAGTTTCCAAAAGATGATTTTTTATTCCTCTTTTTAGTCAACTTTAGTATGGGTGTCTAAACTTATGCATAGCACTGTATATATATACTATATTCCACAAAGATGCATTAAATTGATCAAAAGTGACAGCAAATGCATTTATAATGTTACAAAAGATTTTCAAATAAATGCTGTTTTGAACTTTCTATTAATCAAAGAATCCTTAAGCAGCTCAACTGTTTTCAACATTGATAATAATAAATGTTTCTTGAGCAACAAATCAGTATATTGGACTATATTGGATTTCTAAAGGATCATGTGACACTGAAGACTGGAGTAATGATGCTGAAAATTCAGCTTTGCCATCACAGGAATAAAATACATTTTAAAATGGATTAAAACATTTTTAAATTGTAATAATATTTCACAGTATTACTGGTTTTACTTTTTTAAATCAAATAAAGGCCGCCTTTGAGAGCATTAGAGGCTTCTTTTAAAAACATTTTAAAAATTTCTTAACGACCTCAAACTTGATTCCTGCTGTCAAATTCCAGGTTTATGTTGAAATATTACTTGATATGAGTTGTCTTACTAATGTTACACCTCAGAAATTATATTATTATATATCTTTTACTTGCTGCATTTAAGCTTTGTAAGCATCAGCTGTGTTATGCAAATATCTCCTATAGTACTTCATGAAAGTTTACTGCTGAAAGGAAAGAGTTGGCAGTACAGTTACATGCCTGTGGCTATTCTTATGACTTTATTATGCAATTTATGCTGTCTGTATCTGCAGAGGAGGACCAGTCCGGCAGCGAGAAGGTGGAAGTGAAAGTAGAAACAGAAACAGCCAAATCAGGTTGTGTGAGCAGGCTGCAGAGGCTCCGCTGCTGTTTGTGTACGACTGCAGTCCTCCTGCGCAGAGCACTGTGGGGTGTCGCTATGGTCATCTGCATCTGCGCGTCTTGGACAGGCTGCACTCAGTTGGCCAAAATAACCGTCAGACGCTCGAATGTCCCATTCACCCTCACTTGGTTCTCCACCTCCTGGAACTGTGCCATCTTCCCTCTTTATTACCTGGGTCACCTGTGCTGTAGCAAGGACAGACAGAGCCCCAAACAGCGCTTCAGGTGAGACGGGTTGATGCAAGTAGATCTTTCTGATTCTGTGGTCTACGAAACTTCACCGAGTTTCAAAATGAGAACTCTCTGCAAAAGTGCTGCACTGTGTAATAGTTTTGATTTATGCAGACACTTCAATTTGGCTTGCAGAACCAGAGTGACTGTTGACTTTGCAGTTCTTTTGGGCTAGGCTGCTCAGATAGAGGACTTGACCTTAACCTCATTTTCTTAACAATGTCCCATGGCATTTTTGTCCTTTTCATGAGTTCAGCACAGCAGATTTTTCGAAAGGTTTAGTCTTTTGTACGGAGCAGCACTTTTGGAAGTAGGTGTAATTTAACACAAACAGGGTTTCCCTCGTTTCTATCTAAATTGGATATGTTTTATCACTAGTTCTTCATCATGAAATCAAAATCTATTTATTAAAACGTTCTCAATGTGCACATCTTATTGTGTACATCAGTGCAAGAATTTTTTTTTTTGTCTTTGTAATCTTAAAAATTTAATTACTTTCTCCACCTCTGAAAAGACTTTCCTTGCCTAATGTTGATTAACATTACACATTATCCAAAGGCTTTTTTGATTTTGTTTACTATTGTAAGTAAGTCCCCCCCTCCCACACACACATTTTGGCAATTTACTGCAGAAATTTAATGGTGGTTATTTTTGATATGATATATTACAGCAGTATAAGCAATAAAAGCTTAAAAAGTTCACTTACCAGAGTCAGTAAGATATTTTTATGTTTTTGAAAGAAGTCTCTTGTGCTTACCAGTGTTGAATTTATTGATAAAAATTAAAGTAAAAACAGTGGATAGTATTACATTATAACAGTTTAAAATAGCAGTGATTAGAAGGAATGACGACACTTAAAAAACAAAAACAAAAAAACACTCTAATATGCTGATTTGGGGCCCAAGAAACATTTATTATTATTATCAGGGTTGAAAACAATTTTACTGCTTAATATATTTGTGTTTTCTTTGAAAAAAGTTAAAAAAACACACAAAAAAAAACAGCATTTATTTGAAATGGAAATCATTTGTAACATTATAAATGTCTTTGCTCTCACTTTTAATCAATTTTTAATGCATCCTTGCTGAATTAGTAATTAAGCATACGATTTTAGATTGAACATTTTTACAAATCAAGAACAGTCAGGTGTGCCCAAACAATTGGCAATCTATGCTACAAAAATGCATATTGTAAATGGTAGAATGATAAATGATGGTATGATAGATTATTTGCATGTGTGTGGATTCACAAATAGAGAGTGTTGTCAGTTCTTGGGAGATGACGGGCTGCCACTGAGAATGCTGCTCTCTCGCGTGGCTCCGTTTGGAGTGCTGTGGACTCTCACCAGCTACCTGTACCTGCAAGGCCTTCGCAGAATCCCTGCCACTGATGCCTGTGCCCTCTTCTGCTGTAGCCGTGCCTTTGTCTTCCTAATATCCTGGATTGTCCTGCGGGATCGCTTCATGGGGGTGCGGGTGAGTCTATTATGTATCAGTTGTTGCATAAAATGCTTTAATAGTGGCTATACTGGTGTGCGTAATTGAGAGTCTACTGTGGATTTTCCTTTTTATCATAATGTACTTTGTTAAAACAGTGTTCTGTCTGATCACAGATTGTAGCGGCCATTTTAGCCATTGGAGGCATTGTTATGATGACATATGCCGATGGTTTCCACAGCCATTCTGTGATTGGCATCTCCCTTGTGGTTGCGTCTGCATCAACAGCAGCTATATACAAAGTAAGAGAGGATTATATACTGTAGCACAACAAACACATCTTAGACTGTCATACACCATTGACCTATATTTCAAATGAACATTTAATTACTTCATTCTCTCTTCAGCTGTTCAGAAATGCATAAATGCACATGTCTCCTCAGGTTCTCTTCAAGCTTGTTCTGGGTAATGCAAAGCTGGGTGAAGCAGCAGTGTATCTTACAGTCCTCGGCGGAGCTAATTTGGTCTTCATTAGCGCTGTGCCTCTGATCCTGCTTCTCACGGGGGCCGAGGACTTTGTTTCACCTAGAGATTTGCCATGGCCAAGCATCTGCGGCATGTCCGCTCTTCTGCTGGGTAAGACGATGGACACAAACACACAAGCTTCTCTTATGTACTTGAATAGCCATCTTCCCTTACAATTATTAGCAATGTTGATTTTTCTTTGGTTGCCTTATTAGTGTTCAACTTCCTCTTGAATTTTGGTGTTCTGGTAACACTTCCCACTCTGATTTCTCTGGGCGTTGTCCTTAGTGTGCCTGTCAACGCTGGTGAGTCACTTGTTGTTTTCAAAATTAGTTATACTGTTATGTTTTTACAAATTTGCTTTATTATTTCTTCTGTAATCCACAAAAGGAGATGCTAAGACAGTATGTTAACTCTGCTCTTTTCTATACACTGAAAGTAAATATTGGCAAAAAAGCATCATAATCATGAAAAATATAACGGCTTGAAATGTACTAAATATTTATTGAAATTTAATTTGTTTTCCTGAAAATCTCTGCTTTAAAAACTCATTTGTGCAATTTGAATATGTTTATATAAATTTTTCATCTTTTACTCAGTCTCGCGTCAGACCTTTAATGAGGATTTTTAGTGGAATGTCGCTGCTGTTTTCCATATAAGGAATGTGAATATAGCGCTTATGGATTAGTTATGTTGTTTTTTTAAATACAGCGTCAACATTCTTCTAAACATTTCCTTTTGGGTTTCACGGGGGAAAGCAAGCTTGCAGGTCTAGAACAACATGAGGCTGAGTAAATTAGTTTAATTTACTCCTTCAACCTCATTATATACACTAAAAGTTTGATGTCAGTAAAAAAAATAAAAAAAGATGCTCAACAAGGCTGCATTTATTTGATCAAAAATACACTGAAACAGTAGCATTGTGAAATATGATTACAATTTAAAATAACTGTCTCTATGTTGATGTATTTTAAAATTTTCAGCATCATTACTCCAGTGTCCAGTGTCACGTGATCCTTCAGAAATCAGTCTAATATGCTGATTTGCTGCTCAAAAATGATTTCTTATTTTATACCAGTGTTGAAAACAGTTGTGCTGCTTAACCCTCAGACGGTCCTCGGTCAGAAAATTTTCTGTTTTGAATTTCTAAAAATCACAGCTTCATCGGAATGTTATGAAACTTGGTGACTTTTGTGGCATTAGGTATGTGAATACAAAAAAAAATTGGGGTCATGATCCGAGCATGCTAAGTGGTCGTAAAAAAAATAGTCACACTACAGGCCTTCGGTCAAAAATGACCGACCCATAGGAAATGAATGGGAATTTGACAAAAAAAAAATATTCTCCGAATTTTTGTGTGTACAATCTACAAATTGGCCACAATCTTAAAAAAAAGTACACCGCTGTAAAGGGGTGACACTCTACAACATCAAGAGTGCAAAAAAAGACACACCCACCTACACACACACACATACAAACACACTTTTATACACACACACACCAATAATTTTGATTACAAAAAATCTGTTTTGAATTTTTAAAAATCACAGCTTCATCGGAATGTTACAAAACTTTTTGACTTTTATGGCATTGGGTATGTGAACACATAAAAAAATTAAGGACATGATCTGAGCATGCTAAGGGGTTGTAAAAAAAATAGTCACACTTGTGGTCTTCGGTCAAAAATGACCCCCATAGGAAATGAATGGGAAATTGACCAAAAATGTAAAAAAAAAAATTAAAAAAAAAATTTCAATATTATTTTACATAAAGTGTTATAATTGAATGAATTGCATTTTTTGTTACAAATTCTGTAAAAAAAAAAAGAAGTAAATGTGTCCACAAACAGCTGGGGAATTCACATGCCTCTCCATAGAGAGCCATCTAGTGGTTACACAATGGTTCTACGCTTTCTCTCCCTACTCTCACCAGATGGTGTTAATCTGCTTAAAACATTTTTTTTTGGAAGGCCTAGACTCTATATTAAACTAAAATACTGCATTAAAAAAAATAAAAAAATACATATATATATATATAAAAAATGTTTTATTAATTTCAATGGCAAAAATAGACCATAAATATTGCATAAATATTAATAAATTCAATCAAATTCTCTCAAAATACAAAATTAAAAAGAATAAATATTATAGAACAAAAATAAATTGCATTGGTTTTACTGGGATGGAGGAAGTTTCATTTTTAGGTGTCCGGTCACTTCTGACCGGGAAGGCCCAGGGTGTGACTCCGAAAGGAAGACCTTCTGAGGGTTAATACTTTTGTAGAAACCGTGATAAGTGTTTTTTCATGATTTTTTGATGAATAGAAAATTCAAAATAACAGCATTTATTTGAAATCGAAATCTTTTGTAGCATTATAAATAGTTACTGTCACTTTTGATCAGTTGAATGCATCCTTTCCCAAAAAGAAATCTTACCGACCCCAAGCTTTTGAAAAGTTTAAAATTTACTAGAAATTGTTTTCCAAATATCCCTGATTACATTAGCATCTTTGTTTTTAAGATCAAATTATTCAAACGTTTTGAAGTAATAACCGAGTGACCACCATAAATCTTCTGCGCTCCAGTCATAGATCGCTACATGTGTGAGATCCAGCTCAACAGTGTACGCATCATTGCGGTGTCCATCATTTGTTTGGGCTTCCTTTTGCTCTTGCTGCCGGAGGATTGGGACCAGTGCCTGCCACACTTACGATCAATGCTGCACAAGCGAGAAGAGCCACAAGAGTGCGCCAGAGACAAACATTCAGAGACGCTTCACATCAGGCCAAGAGAGGCCAAGAACTGCAACGCCAAAACTACTCCCAGTGTCCACTGACTCAGCATTTTATTCATCCCATAAGCTCCGTATGGGCACCAGTCTTCCACACAAAATTTAGATGTACTGCACATCAAATTGAATGGCAATCGCTGCTTAGAGAGATGAAATAGTTGGTACAGATCCTCAAAGGAGGGTATTATATAGAAGATATTTAACAATTCTATGCAAAGTTTGATTGGTTCACCTGTTACACGATTAAGTACGAGCCATTTTTAAGCACAGCTGTGAGTCTAGATTTGAACATTTCATTGTTGCTTATGTTTAATGTTTGTATATTGCCAGTATCTCCACTGCTGACACATCATCACACTCTTCAGCATAAAATAGTACTCCTGAAATGAGCTGTATTCTCAAATTGGTTCTATATACTCTGCATATGTATTTGACAGTGTTATGGCCTCTCATATAATCTGTGAGATAGGCTATACCCACGGATTCTTCAGATTATTGTCTTACATTATATCAGTGGCAATACTTGTTTCAAATATTCCTGTGGAATGAAGGCTTCATGTAAACCTTTGTAAGGATGATTTTTGTTACTTCTCATTAGCAATAATAAAGAAAGAATGTATATCCTATGTATATTGTAGCATATTTATCTGAAGAAAAGAAGAAAAAAAATGTATATATGGGGTCAGTAAGATATATATATTTATAAATAAAATATATACACAATCCATCATTTGTAAATTTAATAGAAATTTGCTACAGGTATTGTTTAAATATAAAAAACCAAAATCTCACATAATTTTACATATCACTTCAGGGCAATATACAGGGAATTCATATACAGAATGTGCCTTACAGAAGCAGACATGAAGAAATGTTTTTAGCACAAAGGATTATTTTACCTCTCCTGTTACATCATTGTATGTAAAAACTATATATAAAAAATAAAAAACATTGCAATAAAAAATGAGAAACAGCAAAAATAAAAAACATGCAATGACAGACCTAGCAAAATGTCTCTCCATTTTGCAATTCATAAAAAAAACAATGATATCCAGTGATATTCATATGACCATTACGCAAAAGAAGGTCTACAATGAGATACCTTTGATCTCAAAGACATTTCTTTAAAACAAGTAAAAAAAGTAAAAGATACTGGCATCAAGAAGATATGTTCTTTTCCATAAATTGGGAGAACTTTCACACAGACTAAAGGCACACAATATATTGAATGTAAGTACACTTTTCCTTTTAAGAAAGCTCAGCAACCCTCTTTCATCCAGCTCCCCAAAAACTAAAACCTGTACTTATGACTTGATTTCTTTAATAAAACTTTTATTTGGTCACAAAAAAACACAAATGGGAATAGAGTTGCAGACAGTGGAACTTGTAACCCTTCTCTCTCACAAAACCTGTTCATCCTTCACATGAGGTATGGTGTCCAAATTCTTTGAAATGTAAGAACATTTAGATCAATTCAAAACATTTTTTTTCTCTGCAGAAATAAACATTCAGTATTAAGAGACCACAGCAAAATATCTATCTAAATTATGCCTTTCTGATCTTTTCTAGTGGACTGACGGAAATACAGGAAGGCCAGAAGAAAGAGACCAAGTATAAAAACTGTGAAGAGGAGCATAAATGTGACGTATCCCCCATGAGGCATCAGGCGAGTGTCTGGAGCTTCAGCGGGGATCATGTTGGTCAGGTTAAGCATGTAACCTAATGTCCAGCCTGCATCACTGTCTTCTATCTGCAAAAAAAGAAAGCAGTTATGACACAATGTGTGGCCCCAAAACTATTTTTTTGCAATTCATTTTACTGTAAAATAAAAGTGATTCAGTATTAATTTGTACTTAAACCTACATTAAATGTTTTGAAAATAATTTTTTAATATGTCTTAAGTGTCTAAATACTTTGAAGCCACTGCATTCTTTGATGAGAAATCATTTTTAATTTACACCATGCTTACCTTTTTAATGAAACTGATGTCTTTCCAGTTTTCAGAGGTGAAATTGTATCCGTCTTCCAGAAGAGTGAGTATGTATGTTCCTGAGAAGCAGTATTCTGAAAGGTACTTCTGTTTTACTGATGGATAATTTTCTACAATCTATAAAAGTCAAGCAAGTTTACATTTAGACATCCTGTCCCAACAAAATGCAACCGTTTTAAAACATCTTTCAAAGACAGTAAATAAACCATTTCACCTTTTTCCATGGAGTAGAGCAGTATTTTGCCAGCTTCTGCTTTGTAATATCTAATGAATCACTGGTCAGATTCAAAAAGTCCATCACAAAGAAAAAAGCAGAAAAAGCCTAGAAAATCAAATAGCATGATTATTAATACTAGTTTTGATTTGCAACCAGCCATTCAAATTTATCCAAACTTACCCCGAATTTTCCATCAACAGAAGGCTGGAAAACCTCATTGAAAGAGCATTGTGAGAAAGCACAACGGCTGGTATTGAAAACCTTTCTGATCGATTGTTGGCACTGAGACCAATCCCCCAACCCCACATGAGCGATATTTCCATTTGTAATGTTCACTGCTTTCATACAAGGGGTATCGAAGACACTTTGAACTGTCCTGGTGAAGTTATATCCAGGGTGGAAGCAAGGATCCCTTAACTCAATGGGGTCTGCCTTAGAGAAGAAAAAAATATTTAAGAATATAAGATACAATAGTATTAGAGTCAAGTGTGGTCTATATACAGTACAGGCCAAAAGTTTGGAAACATTACTATTTTTAATGTTTTTGAAAGAAGTTTCTTCTGCTCATCAAGCCTGCATTTATTTGATCAAAAATACAGAAAAAAAATGTAATATTGTGATATATTATTACAATTTAAAATAATTGGTTTTCAATTTATTATACTTTAAATTATCATTTATTCCTGTGATGCAAAGCTGAATTTTCAGCATCATTACTCCAGTCTATCACATGATCCTTTAGAAATCATTCTAATATTCTGATTTATTATGAGTGTTGGAAACAGTTCTGCTGCCTAATTGATGAATAAATGGTTAAAAAGAACTGCATTTATTCAAAATAAAAAAATATTTTCTAATAATATAAATCTTCTTTACTATCACTTTTTTTATCAATTTAACACATCCTTGCTGAATAAAAGTATTGATTTATTTCAAAAAAAGAAAGAGAAAAAAATTATTATGAAAAAATATTAAGCAGCAGAACTGTTTCCAACTTTGATAATGAATCATCATATTAGAATGATTTCTCAAGGATCATGTGATAGACTGGAGTAATGATCCTGAAAATTCAGTTTTGCATCACAGAAATAAATGATAATTTAAAGTATAATAAATTGAAAACCAATTATTTTAAATTGTAATAATATATCACAATATTAAAAAAAAATTCTGTATTTTTGATCAAATAAATGCAGGCTTGATGAGCAGAAGAAACTTCTTTCAAAAACATTACAAATAGTAATGTTTCCAAACTTTTGGCCTGTACTGTATATACTTAAAATATGCATAAAAAAATATATATAGTTAACTTCAACCAAAGCTAAAGTAAAGATAATGAGATAAATGTTTCATTGTCCCTCTCAAATTGAATTTGTTTGCTGTCAAATATTTTAATGGCTTTGCAATGTAGGTATCAAAGTATGTACAGTAAATGCATTAAAATGGTACTGTACACATATTGCCTCAATGCAACACTCAATTTGATACAATATGCAATAGGGGTATTTTACGTAAGTCTACACCTTTTCTTTACATATATATTTATTTAGATTGGATTAGGAAAGGACCACGAACAGCCCGCACAGCTATGGCTTCGACACACTTTTTCAATTGCAATGACAAGCATACCTTGTTAGCAGCATGTGCTGACGCTAATTTCTTGCCCATAGAAAGCTTGAGAGCTTGGTCCTTTCCGTAACAGAGAAAGCTGTGGGTGTACAGGTGATAATCATTTCCATACAGCCTAAAGTCAATAGAATTGTCATCCGATTCAATTTTCTGTTGAGGTATGAAGGTTATCTGAGTAGAGGCGCCACCCAGGTCCAGAGCTCCAAGAGTCCCTGTGGGCTGCATGAGAAAAACAGGAGCTGACATTGTTTCACTGTTCATTCTTATACCTGATAAGTAATTCACACTGTAATTCTGTGTGGAGCGGAGCTTTGGGTTCAAAATGACAAATTTGACATTTGAAAAAAAACCAGCATACCTTATTTAGGTTTTGGCTCAGGTAATTGACGGTGATCCATCCAAAAGCTCCCTCCTCTTGGCCAGAAATGATACGAGCTCCCTGGTAGGAGAAGGGGTACGCCTTCAGTGAATGTTCTACCGAGGCCAGTACCTTTTCTGAGGCTGTTTCATCCTCCATCCTTGAGAAAATAGATGTTATTGAACTTCATCTCTAAACAATTAATTAAATAATCATGACAGAGGTTCACTTATAAATTCGTGTTGGGGGTTTTTTGTGCAAAAAACTCTTAAAATAATATGTAGAAAAACAATGATTTTCAACCTTCATTCTGCCCCCTGTCTGAAATGATCAGTTTTTAAGGGGCGCCTCTTTTAAAGGGATAGCTCATCCAAAAATGCCATCATTTACTCACCCTGTCAGTTTTTTTGTTGAACACAAAAGAAGATATTTTGAAGACCGTTGGTAACCAGACAGATGGTAGCCATTGACTTCCATAGTATATATTTCTTTCTATTATGGAAGTCAATGTCTACCATCAACTGTCTGTTACCAACATTCTTTAAAATATATTATTTTGTGTTCAACAGAAGAAAGAAACCCACACAGGTTTTGTACAACTTGAGGGTGAGTAAATGATGACAATTTTCATTTTGGGGTGAACTATCCCTTTAAATCTTGTCAGTAAATGACCACTGTTATGCTTGGCTAATGTAATTGCATAGGAAATAGTATCCACGCCCACTCTCTATTGCACGCAAGAAAGTGTTTTGAAAACATATAAAACCGTAATTTACAGACAAAGCATTATGAAATGGTTAACTTTCGATTTGCGATACAGCTGCTGTCAGATCCAATACAGCTGACTGCTTCATCGGTCAACAAAATTTATTTCCGAACTCTCCAATACACTGTGCCTCGTTTACAAAACAACCTGTGGTCAAACTCTCTGAACACACATATAATCCTCTGACGCGATCCAGGACGACATTCAAAATAAACCATCCACTTGTTTCTGAGGCTGGTATCCTTCTAAAGTCTGTACAGAGACACAAATGAGCTGTTTTAACAGGACGCGTCACATTGAACGTTTCTTTAGGCTTCTATTTAGTTTTCCATTTTTCCTCTTGGCGGCAGACTCAAGCGCGTAGAGTAAAGTGAATGGGCATCTGTATACTGTATCCACTGTAGACAGTGTCAGTGATTATAATGGGTTCTATTTGCTTTTGACAAGACGCTCACATTCGGTGTAGGCAAGTGTCAGCCATTAAGTGACTGAACACTAGAGGGCAGGGCCTATGGTACAATGATGTAAAACTATTTGTCGATGTCTTGCTCTGGGGGCAGGTATATGCAAATACATTGGCTCATACAAGTCCCCCAATATCCAAACAAGCTGTTTTTGGAGCTTGATTACTGTAAGTAAATGCTTTGTTTATAATGAGGAGGACGTTTTTAGCTCTGGAACTTGCAGGATGTTTTAATAGGACTACCTCTTATATGTCAAAAGATCAAAGCAAATATGGGGTGGGGTGGTGTGGCGCAATGGATGGGGTGGCGCAATATGGGGTGGTGTGGCGCAATGGATAAGACACATGCCTTTGGTGTGAGAGACCCGGGTTCGAATCCACTGTGAGACACCAATGTGTCCCTGAGCAAGACAGTTAACCCCTAGTTGCTCCAGAGGCGTGCGACCTCTGACATATATAGCAATTGTAAGTCGCTTTGGATAAAATGTCATGACCCCTTTAATAAAATTGTTCAACTAAATCATTTGCATTATATACACTACTGGTCAAAAGTTTGGAATAATTAAGATTTTTAATGGTTTTGAAAGTCTCTTATTCTCATCAACGTTGCATTTATTTGATCAAAAATATAGTAAAAATAGTAATAATGTGAAATATTATTTTAAAAAAAATCAACTTTTTTCAATTTCATGTTTTAAAATTTAAAATTTATATTTAACATTTATTTTCAAATAAATGCTTTTCTTTTAAACTTTGTATTCATCATATAATCCTGTTTTCCACACAAACAAAAAACATTATAAATAATTGAAATAATTGAACACCAAATGAGCATATTAAAATTATTTCTGAAAGATCATGTGACACTGAAGACTGGAGTAATTATGCTGAAAATTCAGCTTTGCCATCACAGAAAAAAAAAAGAAATCACAATATTCACAGAAATCACAATATTACTGTTTTTATGTTGTTGCTTTTTTATTAAATAAATGCAGCCTTGGTGAGCATAAGAGACTTCTTTCAAAAACATTTAAAAAAATAAACTTAATTATTTCAAACATTCGACATGTAGGATAATTACAGAATAAAGACAATTCATCACTGATTTATAAGTCTTTCTTTTGAGTACTTAGAGTTCTATTCCAAATTATTCTCTATACCTCCCTACTCCCTTTCTGATTCTTGAGAATTGAGAATATTGAAAAGTGATTACTTGAGCAGTCTCATGCCTGCTGTGGCTCCCAGGTACACAGGGGTTTCTGTGTGTCTGTAAGCAGGTATTATTTGCTTGGCGTCCATCATGCACTCCTGCAGAGATTTGCCAGCCCCATCTGGATTAGCATTGTAACTGGAGATGCCTTTGCCTACAGTATGCAAAATGTTGTTGGAAATTATGTGGTGTTGACAAACTACTAAAGGAATAGTAAATTAAACTCCTGACTTTGTCTTTCATGGAATAGCAAAGAAGAAGTTTAGCAGACTGTCTAAACTGCGCTACAATGAAAGTGGATGGGGACCAGGAGCTGCCAAGCAGCATTAGGAAGAACAAAAAGTACCATAAATATATAAATTATTATATATATTTTTCAAGACTTCGGAAAGACATATGATAGCTTTGTGTGAGGAAAAGGCTGAAATTCAAGTCGTTATTTAATAAAAATCAGTGACTGTATGGGAAAAGAGCAGCTTGGACAATCTGCTAAATATCCATTTTTTTGTTCCACGGAAGAAAAAGTCACACAGTGCATTCAAGTCCTCCTGGGAAGTCCGTATTTACGAGTTGGGAAGTAGTGTTTATGACGTCATGTGCGTTCAAGTCACTTCAGTCTCAGCAAGATGGCGGTGAACCTTCTCTTAATTAAAATACAGCAACGTTTTTGAAATCTACTTCAAGAAAATGAAGAACAGAGAAAGTACATCAGGTGCATTTTGCTTTTTAATGTGTTTAATTAATTTATGAAGCCACTGTAAAAATAATTATTACATATTATGTTGTTATATTACAATGCTACTATATTTTTTGCATTGAATTAGCTTATTTTGTTGTAAATAAAAAAGCCTGACAATGTCACAGTTGCTTTCTTAAAGTACAATCAACTTGGATGTTTAAGTCATTTTCAACTTATGGAACAAAGTTGAACATTGCTTAAATTATTTTGATGAGTTAAAGCAATGTAAAAACGTATGTTGTCATAACTTATTGATCATATAACTTTTTACAGTGTATAAATATTGTGGAATTCCATGACCCAAACTCATAAAGATCGAGGCTTAAAGAAAATCCCAAGCTTCCCACTCGTATTTACGGCTTTGTGGTGGCGTTCATGTGCATTCAACTCATAAATACGATCTTTTCGACATGACTTGAACGCACCAACAGACATGGGGGGTGACTAAATGATGATAGTTTTCATTTTTGGTGGGACTATCCCTTTCATGTAGTTAAAAAAACACCAATTTATCCAGAATTATTTTAAGTTTTAGTTGAAATCCAATCCAGATCTTGGCCTCTGCAGAGTAAATTAGGGATCATGTACCTCTTACATTGCAGGTGTGTATCTGCCGTACCATGCCTGTGTTGTTCTCCTTCTCGGCAGGCCATTCATAGATAAACACAGAGGTGTGCGAGGAGCCTGCATCCAGAACTATTCCATACTGTCAAGTGAACAGGAACCACTGAATTAGTGAAGTCTGTACAAATCAAATCTGATTGATTATTAACAACCAGTAAATGGTTCACTCAAAGTGTCAGTCGTACCTTGTACTTCTTTGATAAAGGTTTGTGCTGGACGACAGAAATGGACACCATGATGACGATCCCCAGGATGATAAAAACAGTCAGAAAGATGAGCACTGGCCTGTGCCATGGGCTCTTGACTTTTACTTCTAAAAAGAGATAATAAAGAGAGCAGGTTGACAATTTACACTTATGATAGTATTTAACAGCCTCTGCGAGTCTTTTTTACAGTGTGAGCTGAAAAAATACGTAAATGTTGTTAACTAAAAAGGACATGTATTTCATATCTGTGTTACAGAATCTGTGTTACAGAACAGTATATAGCCTTTTAAATTATTCACAACAGCAATACAGGCTGGTGCCAATAGCATTCAACTCTGCATTCAATACAAACTCAATCTATACATCTTGTGTTTAAAAAAAAAAAAACTTTTCAAAATCTATAATGCAGTCTAATAATATTTGTGAAGTACTTTTTGTGTTTTGGTGCGGCTTTTTAGGTGTTAAAAGAACATAAATCAAACAGTAATACCCACTGTCATTTTAATGGAAAAACAAACAGGGATTGAAAGCATGATGGCACTGTGTATTCTGCTGGGCATTACAGCTGTCTCCCCACTGTGTATACATTAAAGCCTTCTAAGAGGCCCTTCATTCGTGTTTTAGATTGATGTATTTATTTTACAGATCAGGAGAATTTTCCTTGCTCCAATGAATAACTTTGAAATAAAGAAAATATCCTGTTTGTATTTTCTGTGATGGACAGGACATCTGTCTAGGGTGTTTCCCTGTCTTTAGCCCAAAATGCTGGGATAGGCTTCAGAATTCTCATGAGCATAATGTGGCTGCGTGGAGAATGGATGGATGGATTGATAGTTCATTTTGGCTAAGTGAATAGGCTAGGGAAAAGTGATTCCAGCAAAGCATGTGAATTTTGCGTTCCGAGTGACTAATTCAATTATTTTGGTATGAGATGATTAAAAAAATAAAGGCTAAATTATTTGTTATATTATTATAAATTCGTGAAACCTCTGTGATGTTATTATTTTTGATTGTTTCATTTATTTAAATCAGCTACTCAACTTTGTACATCAATGAATTCAGCCTGGGGAGAACAGGGAATGTTGCAGTAATGGATATGTAACCAATTAGAAATGAAATCACTATCATGACCACCTCCCTCATGAGGTCCACACATAAGTCACTATGTACAATTATATTAAATGCAAAAAAAAACAACAACAAAAAAACCCACATTATTCTTTCACATTTGTCTCAATTTAATTCGTGATGATCATGTTAATTAATTAAAGTTAATATCTGAACTGGTATAATCTAAATCTAATGTATAACATTAGGCAGCACAAGTTTTTAGAGGCTGATTTGTTCTGGCGTATTTCCCATTTTCAAGTAAAATATTTAAAATGAATTAAACAAGGATGGTGATGGGGTATGACACAATGAATTGCAAGTAAATCTGATTACATTTGTGCACAAGATTTAAAATGATCATGTTTTCAGTTATTCAAACTCTGGTAAAGGTTTGTGTGTAGCCTAGGCTACTTGACTCTAATTTAACGAGAAATCTACAAAATGATTAGTTTCCACACTACTTTTATTTGAAGCAGACACATATGGAAATATTCCGTTTGAGGCACACATAAAAAAAATAAAAAAAAATAAAACAGATCTCCCCTGCACGCTATAATTAGTTTAGGCCTAGATCTATTGCAAGGCCAATAAAGCAACATCTGATAAGGTTTGCTTAAAAGGACAGGTTCGCATGATTTCATGCAATTAAGCGGAAAGTAGTTACAAATAAATGCCAGGATTTAAGCATTTCAATCCGCGCGCCTTGCTGCGCTTTTCACCTACCAGCACCCATCAGGACACGCGCAGGACGTTTAACCGCGGAGAACGGTGTGTCAACGACTGTCGAGGTTTGTGTGGTAAGTCCCAGTGAACTGAGTGTTAACCGATTCCTGCCCACTTTTCAGTATCAAGAATCAGTACCAGGATTTCAATATTTAGTAACGACTTATCACACCTGTGAGCGTAACTGCAGCTTTGCTTGGTAAGAGTATGCGTGTGATTTTGGGGAAACACCCATTGTGCATGTGGAGCCATGCAGGCTTGCAGTGGCGTCACGGGCGGCAGTGAGCGGAATCCCCTAGTGCAGTGAGTCGTGCACTCGTTTTGGAAGTGAATCACTTTAGAGAACCTGTGTGTGAGCTGCATACTGATCTGTCTCTGGAACTGAAGCTTCTGTCTTTGGCATGCAAGTCAGTGGCATCCAAGTGTTTGGGAAACATTAAAGTTCTGAAGACTGTAAACCCATTGCATGCACAAACTATTTAATTTTTTTTATTTCTCAGAATTAAATTTTTCTTAAAACGTTTTATTAAAAGATAATTAGTGAAACTGTCTTCATAAGAGGACACAATGGATGAAAGATGTATCCAGTTCATGCAAGCATATAGAGATACAGAAATAACTCACTTTTAAATACCCACTTTCCTTCATTCACTGCATGTAGCAGCATATGTTATTTTCCAGACCAAATAGCTCAGCTGTTGTTCCCTTAAAGCAATAGCTCAACCAATAATTAAAATTCAACTTAAATTCCAGTCTGTTTCTCTGAAGATCTGGAATACAGCTAATGATTCTTTTTATGACAGTTTTATGTCATCTTTATAGCTTCATTCCTTTATGGAAAAGAAATTCCCAGGATATTCCTCATAAATTCACCCTTTGTGTCTCAGAGAAGTGAATGCAATGAGGGAAAGTCGATTTTGTTTATTCCCTAGCAAGAACAGCAGTGCTTTTTGTTCGGGAAAATAGCATCTGCTGCATGCTGTAAATGCAGTGCATGAAGAGAAGTGGTCAGATTTAAGAATACAGTTCACTTTCCATAAGAGACATAAGGTCATACGGGTTTGGAACAACACGAGAGTGATTAAATGAAGTTATGCTGTTATCCAGAACAAACTCTGTTGTTCTCTTTACAACATATCCCAAATATTTTACTCAGTGCATCAGGGTCTTTTATTGTCCTGAGAAGTCTCAAATGGAAAGTGTTCAGTCTCCGTCTTTATTTCAAGTTCCTTATTGTTGGTTTCCTGCCCTGAACTGAACGCCTGTTTGTGTTTGGATAATCTGCAGTGTTGCCTGGACACAATGAAAACACTCATTGTTAGATTAGAGGGTTGGTGAGAATTTTTTAACGTAGTCTCTTATGGCCACCAAGGCTGCATTTATTTAAACATAATACAGCAAAACCGTAATATAGTTTAAACAGTAATATATTTTAAAATATAATTTCTTCCAGTGATTGCAAAGCTGCCATTACTTCAATCTTCAGTGTCACATGATCCTTCAGAAATCATTGGAATATGCTGATTTGGTGCTCAAGAAACATATTATTATCAATGATGAAAACAGCAGTTATGCTTAATAATTCTTTGATGAAATTTTTTTTTTTGCAAGATTCTTTGATGAATAATTTCAAAAGAACAGCATTTATCTAAAAAAAAGTGTAACATTATAAGGCCTGGTGTGCATCTTGAGACCCTCTCCATCTCTGCTCATAACAGACTAACGGTTTGAGGGGAGTGGTTAAGCGTTTCCCAACCCAAGCCGTCAAACCTACATCATCAGAGAGGGAACGCCATTCCAGACCGGAAATAACTGTTCAGACTTTGATTAAAGATTACGACGGCAAACAATTTATCACCACAGATTAATTTTTCACCACAAGACTAGTAATATGCGCTAACAAAGTAAATGGGGTCAATTTTGATTTCAGTTGGACTTTAAGTCTTGTCTGTGAAATCGGGGGTAAATGTCTTACTTTCACTAACAAACAATTTAAATGCATCAATTTCAAATATTAATTACTTTTGAATCCTAGCCTGGTCTTATTTAACTGTTGCTATCTACAATGTAAAGGGAGCAAAGAAACACTGCTAAGACACCAAGAGACACTGCTAAGATTTTGCACAGAACTAAACATGGGCCTTATTTTAACGATCTGAAACGCAAGTATCAAGCGCGAAACGCAAGTAACTTTGTGGGTGGGTCTTGGGCGCTGTTGCTATTATACCGGCGGGATAAATGACTCTTGCGCCCGACGCAAATCTAAAATGAGTTGGTCTGAAGTAGCTTCATTATTCATACGTGTGGTTTGGGCGTAACGTGAAATAAACCAATCAGAGCGACATCTCACATTCCCTTTAAGAGCATGCGCGCTTGTTCCATGGCGGATTGCTATTATGACGGCGGATTTGCCAGGCGCACACCAGGAGCGGTTCACAGCCGAGGAGACCAACGTTCTCGTCAGGGCCGTAAAACACAGAGAAGTGACACTGGGGATGGGAGAAACCCACCCAAATTAGCTTCGGTTAAACAGGCGTATAATAATTTGGGTAAATGTGTAAGCTAGATTTATGCCTATTTTTTCACATCTTCATGGACACAACAATGATTTCCCTCGTGTGTTCATATTTTTCCTTGTAATAATGTATGGTTTTCTAAAAATGAGAACTGCTGCGTCTGTGTGTAGATGAGATAAGCAAAGTGTATGCGCGTTGTGCACACACTACATTGATTATGGCCAAGCATGCGCCCTTAAAATAGCATATAAATATACATGCGCATTGCGCAACCCGCCACTGACTTTAGACTAGGTTTTTCCTGGTCAGCGGAATTGTTTTCTAAACCTGCAAAATAGCATGAGGGAACGTTTGCGCCGGAACACGCCTCCTCTTTGCGCTGAACCGCCCCCGGGAGCACAAATGCATTTGCTAGTTTACCGACGTGCGTCTGTGGAGGGAAAAGTCCGCTGTGCGCGGGTGCAAAATAGGAATGATAGCCTACATGCGTCAGTGTACAAAGTCAATTGCACTGGGTGCAAGATAGGGCCCCATATGTTATAAGTCATATTGCACAAAACCAAAAACAGCTGAACAGTTTGGAGTTCTTAAACACAGAAGAGCATTGGTTGTAAGCAGCTATCAAATTGCTATAAGAACTGTCTGATTTACCGAGAACTTAAATTTACATCCTTGTGGTAGTTAAAGTCAGAGGAAATCCATGGTAAATTAACCATGGATGACCAACAGTACATATTCCCATTAGGACTGAACAGCCCTGTTTTATTGCTCTGAAAACTAAGATTAACATTAGACTCAGTGTTTTTCATGCATGATTTTGCAGTATTCGTATTATTTTATGCAGTCCTATCAAATTTTAAACTTTGGCAATACATTTAAAAATCTTATAGCGCAACCCTTTGCATTTGGAAAATGCTTTTCACTTCTGATCAAGTCATCCTCTATTTTCCTTTCAGGCCTCTTGGGAATGTGTTTTGACAGGACAGAACGTTAGTAGATTGCGAATAAAAACAGAAGAACCGCTGTTATGCTTACAAAATAACATTAGAACCAAACAGCTCAATCACTACACTGTGTTTATTGCATTCTTCCAGACAGAAAAAACGCATCACCTCAGAGCTGTACTGCAAAAAGTTTATGCCAAATGCAAGTTGTTACTGATATAGAGACAGCGGCCAAAAACAACCTTTGGCACCAGTGGCGTGTCGCTTGCCGTACTTAACAGACCGTTATTACAAAACTATGAGTTGCATTTCCTCTTCAGAAAAGGGAAACACACACAAAAAAAGGTTTCTTTGTGAAATGAGGGTCATTTCAATAGATGTTTGTATAGCTATGTCTCAGCTGTGAATCTTTTACTGACTGGAACACAAGAGATACATCAGAGCACACTCATGCTCTCAAGTAAACAGACTTTCTTTCTATCTCCGGTGTTTCTCTAAAGTCCTCCATAGATCAGCCATAATTGAGACAATGTCGTCACATACTAAATCCTTTGAAAGCATAGTAGCACAAACAGTTTTCATTATGTCTCATCAGACTGAAGAGTCACTGTAGTTTAAATCTGTGACTAAACGTGTTACATCAGGTTTAATATCTTCTCTGTAAGGTTCACCTGCACTAACATGCCATAGGTACCTGAGTAAGCTTGTATGAGGTAATCCAAGTCAATGTGACACTCTTGAGACATGGTAAATAATGATATGTGTTACTTCACACCCTACATAGAAAACTGTGACAGTGGTTCTTGCAAAACATTCGTGAGAAAGCGTGATATCAAAGGTGTCAAGTTGTGATGTCTTTGGGTTGTTTTGTGTTGGTATGTATCAAATGCACAGTATCTTTGCTTTCAAACAATGAAAGAACGAAATTCTAATCCTCATTCAAATGTGATTTAGATTACAAAAAACAGTACCTGGATTATCTGTCACTACAAGTCACTGTAAGTCACTACAACATATTCTATACTAGGGCTGTCACTTTAACGTGTTAAACTGGTGCGATTAGTTATGGAAACAATTAATCTGAGCAACACACAAAGGTGTTTCATTACTGAATGTCCTCGTCAGAGCTCATTTCCCAGTACATTCAGCTCATATTCACGATCTCAAACAAATTCTTAAAACTATCATTTTCAACATCTTCAAAATCAATATTTTGATCGCTGACAGCTTCTTCACCAGATCCACCATCAAGTGACAGTGACACTAATATTTGATTGCGTTCAGTACTCGGTCTGCAGTAAATCACTGAGCCATTTCAAGTTTTGCTGATGATACTTCCTATTCTTTTGTTTTCTGCCTGCGGTGACAATGAGTGAAACGTCACTTCATCATTGTGTATCAGACATTGCCACCTTGTGGAATAAAGGTAAACTGCACTTATTCAGTCATCAAAGATTCAATTATAGTTGACTCATTGATTGCCGCCACCTACTTGCAGTTTTAGTTTAATATTTAGAGTATCATTTCATGGTAACACTTAAAGGAACACTCCATCGTTTTTTCATATTAAACTATGTTATTCCCTTAACTAAGACGAGTTGATACATACCTCTCTCGTCTCAGTGCGTGCACTCAATCGCTCTGGCGCGCGGCGACACTTTGATAGCGCTTAGCTTAGCCCAGTTCATTCATTAGGTACCAAACAGAGATGAAGTTAGAAGCGACCAAACACCTCCATGTTTTCCCTATTTAAATACAGTTACACGAATAGTTACACGACCAAGTATGGTGACACAAAATAAAACGTGCCGCTTTTCTAAGCGGGTAAAAAGGATAACTATAATGTATGGCGGAATAGCACTTGGGAGCACTTCGACTCGGCGCAGTAAAAAGTCACGTTGGTTCTAATGACAGAAGTGAGAGGGAGAGAGGATTTTTCAGGCGTGACTTTTTACTGCGCCGAGTCGAAGTGCTCCCAAGTGCTATTCCGCCATACATTATAGTTATCCTTTTTACAGCCTGTGGAAATATACCTAAACGCCATATTTTAAAATATTATTTGAAATGAATTCAACATGAAATGTAAAATTTGAAATATTGAAAATGAAATAATTGTTTTTAGAAAATACGTTTTATTTTTTATTAAAATACGTCTACTTTTGAATTGTCGTCAATAAAGGAAGATGTTTTTTGCCTTTCAGAATTGTGTAATTTTTGCATCTGCCAACAGGGAAGTATATGCTAAGATGTAGGATTTATGAAGCAGACTGGACGATAAACACTAACTAGAAACGAACTCTCATGCTGACAGGCGAATCCCACATACAGCGACTTCCGCCCAAAAGTAAGTGGTGTGAATAAATAACATGGCCTGATCTAGAGCTTACACTAATGAGACCCTGTAATATCTCGTCATAACAAGTATTTTTGACCTCACTGTAGCCTTTTAGCTAGCAGTCATTCAAGACTCACATTAACAAATAATTTCCATTGAGTGTACATTTTGCTTTTCTTAGAGAGGAAATAAAATAAATTGTGCCTTTCTTGCCACTTTACTATGCTATCTAATAAAGTCCATTTGAAAGCAATCAGACTGTTTTTATGTGAGAGCCAAGAAGCCTCTTTAGATGACACATTATGCGGTTCATTCATCTACGGACTGAGAAATGAGTCAACTGAAAGTGTCTGGTTTAGCGGTTTAGAAAACTTGCACTCACAATTTCCATAAGAGAGAATTGCTTTTGTCACACCCATGTTTGAAGCGCGTGCCAGTGTGATCTTTTGGTTAACATGGGCTTGTCAGCACAAACACATGTCTGAGAAGGAACGATTCCCAGCAGATGACTTCCACTAACCCTCTTCAGAAGAGAGACATGCCAATGCAAACTCTTAGTGTTCTTCTTTGGCGTTACAGTTTGTGGAAAGTTAAGATCTGAGCTTTGATCTCAATAATAGACCAAGATAAGGATGTTTTTGTCATAACAGGAAAGGCCTAACTATGACATCCATTTTTGTTGTTTTTATGTCTACTGTCTTATTTCCTCTGTGTATTAAATTAAGTGACCTTGTAAAGTATGATGTATACATTTCAGCACCTCAGAAATATACAGGACAGTCTTCCTCCACGGGTTTGTTCAGACAGAAAAGGATGTTTATTTCAACTGCTGTGAGCTGTTTTGGGGTTAGAGGAAGTGAGCGTGTCTGTGTTCCAGTTGTGAAATGACTAATGACAACAGAACATCTCATATAGTTTTAAAACTAGTATTTCTTAATGAACAATACTGTCCAGAAATGTATTGCTAATATAAAAGTTACAAAAATATATAATATTTTTGGCCTTTTTTTAACATAATTGTCTATCTAAATATATTTATATAAATATTATTGTTTTTTAAATAATATTAGATTTATGCATTAATGTATTTTAAGATTGGAAATCGTTTTTTGTTAACCTTTGAAGTACATTGTGTAATATGTGGGTTTAAATAAATATATTTTAAATCCAAAAAAAAAAATCCATGAAGTCAGCATGAAACGGAAGTCACGATAGTCTTTTCTTCCCTATTGTGACGTATACCCGAGTGAAGCGGCTTTTCGAACAAGAAAGAATGTAGGGCGGGACTTGCTTGTGTCCATCGGGAATGGATTGGATAATTGAATCGTAGTAGTTTGCTATTGCTGTGATCTTATGTGATTGACAGGTTGTCCCGCCCACACACCAGTGAACGTCTCATTGAGTCTCAGAGTATTTCTGGACAGTTTGCTTAAAGGGTTAGTTCACCCAAAAATGAAAATGATGTCATTAATGACTCACCCTCATGTCGTTCCAAGCCCGTACGACCTCCGTTCATCTTCGGAACACAGTTTAAGATATTTTAGATTTAGTCCGAAAGCTTTCTGTCCCTCCATTGAAAATGTATGTACGGTATACTGTCCATGTCCAAAAAGGTAATAAAGACGTCATCAAACTAGTCCATGTGACGACAGTGGCTCAATCTTAAGTTTATCAAGCGACGAGAATACTTTTTGTGCGCAAAAAGTAAACAAAAATAACGACTTTATTCCACTATTCATTTCCTTCTCTCTGGGCCTCGAGTGAGCTCACGTAGTGTAATAGCGCAGCGCTTCTGTGTTGTACGTCACACGTAGGCTCACTATTGGCCGACGCTGGTCATGTGTGTGATGCGTGTGACGTACAATACAGACGCTCTACGCTATTACACTACGTGACCTCACTCAAGGTGAGTATAAAGTCGAATAAAAAATAACGAATAAATTCGTTATTTTTGTTTACTTTTTGCGCACAAAAAGTATTCTCGTCGCTTGATAAACTTAAGATTGAGCCACTGTAGTCACACTGTAGTCACTACTTTGATGATGTCTTTATTACCTTTTTGGACATGGACAGTATACCGTACATACATTTTCAATGGAGGGACAGAAAGCTCTCGGACTAAATCTAAAATATCTTAAATTGTGTTCCGAAGATGAACGGAGGTCCTACGGGCTTGGAACGACATGAGGGTGAGTCATTAATGACATCATTTTCATTTTTGGGTTAACTAACCCAAACTTATTAAAGATTACAAGGGCACATACACTTTAATGTATAAAAAAAAAACACAAAAAGAATTGTCCATATCGATTTCATTGTAACAGGTTTCAGATTTCATGATCCCCTTTGACTTGCACTGTAAGAAGTAGAAAGAAAGGAAAAACAGTAGAAAACAAAAGCAAAACAAAGTTCTGGTAGGCATATTTTCTACCAGGACATTATCCGGTAAGTTTACAGACAATTCCTTTAATCCTAAAACATAACACAATGCAGTGTGTAATTCAAAATACAGTAAAAACATCTGTGAAAAAAATCCTTTACACTGGGCCAGTTTTTTTTTTCTTTTTTTTTTCTTAGAGTGTGGAACACAGAGGCTTTATCTCTGCTTACAAACAAATTAGTTACATTTTGAGTGACACACAAACATCTCACCAAAGGAAGCCTAATTGTGAAAGAGAATAATATGTCCTCACAATTATCATTAATCTCTGACAACAAGAAACATATTTCCTTCACTGTGGCAACTTTCTCCATTCAAACCTGACCAGTCAAGCCCGAGCAGAAATATATTGCATGTAATTTTCCTGTATTAGAATGTAGTCCAAGATACTTTTTTTAATCATAGTTTTCATTGCTCAGTCATTTCCATTTCTTCACCACCCACTCAAATGCATGTCTTCAATGCAGTTGTGTGAAGTAATTCTTGCAATCTGTTTGAGCATGTCAGTGATTTTGATTGATTCATTTAAAGTAAAATAAGAAAGCGCAGCATTCTAGAGAGTCGCTGGAGGACACATAATATGTGCTTTTCCTGGCAGTTAAATTGGCCTTCAGCAAAATATTTAATTAGGAAGGAAAGTTTAGTAAAAGTCAGTTGCGATTGCTCTTTGCAGAGTCATTCATTTGTGTTACAGATGTATTGTAATTCCACGTTTACTTGATCAATTAATTGATTTACATTATCATTTTAAAAATACACATCAGATTGAATTATCAGAGACTTTCCGTATTTCAAAAATTAGACTTATGTTTTAATAATTTAATAATAAATTTAATAATGTTTTATTTTGCAGCCAACTAAAATACAAGCACAAGTTGTATTATGTGCCCTAACTTGTAAATTTTAACCGAAACCTAATTGATGTTATCAGCTTTTAGTGAGTGGTCTGTGGTTGGTGATCACTTGAATTTCCAGTAAAGATTACATAGTACTGATTAGTAAGCTTACATTTTGTCAATAATTCACATCTACTTTCATGTTTGAAAAGGTACAATTGTCAGATGGACAGTATCAGAACAACTTCTTAACGGCAAAGATGGAGCTTTTATTCATTACTGTGCAGATGTCATTTGATAGTTTTAATTAACTTATTTTAAAGTTTCTAAATGTTTCTCTTCATAGATTGATCTTCATCTATGACAAATGTTCTCACGGATAGTGTCATGAGAAAACCGCATCTGAGGACAGTGTAACCACTGCCACGCATCAGACATTCATCTGAAATATGTCATGAGAGATCTCAATAACGTGTGAGTATAGAGCCCTGAACCTTCACATGCCATTTACAATGACACGCAATATACCACACTCTGAGGTCGTGAGGAATCCATTTTGCACGCAACATTTTCCTATATGTCCTATAGTTCAAGTACTTAAAAAGAATAAGTGTCCCTTTATTTGTTATTTCTACTTTTGAAAAGCCTGTCTTGTCCAAAGATGCGTTGGATTTTTGAAGTATAGCCCTTTAAATAAAAGGGAATTACTTCAGTTGCTTCTAAAAGAGGCCCCGTGTGCGGGAGGGGTGGGACTTCCTCAATTGCACATGACTGGAATAATGACGAACATCTACACTGACCTTGTTGTGTCAGCTACAGGAAGTTTAGTTTGCTCAAGGCACTTAGTGGAAGATGGCACAGTGAGTACGTTTTCTCATTTTAGCATGAGAAAGAAACAGAACTTCTCCTATCGAAAGCATTCCTGTAATTCCTTGCCTCGTGCAAGAATGCAAAACTCCATGAGACATATTGCAGCTCTAACTAACTAAATTACTTTTTTGTCATGGTGGTAACACGTGGGATGTTTTGTCGGTTACCAGATGGCCTGTCCACTCTCAGGAAGAAATCCTCTGGTGTTATGTAATCTTTCTCTCTCTCTTACTGATGCTGCCTCGGCACTATCGGTCCTGCACAAACTCTCTGCTAAAGCTCTTAGATGGACACCAGATGCTGAAACCTGATGCTTCAGACGACCAAGCAGCCTGTAGGCGATTGCTGTATTTTTTTTTTATCTTCCTTTATTTACATTGCTTATTTATTTGCATGTCTAAGCCAAATGTAGTGCAAGATCTCAGAACAATGGTGGATTGTCCTGATCTACAATAGTGCTTCTTAGATAGTAAACTGATGTATTAACTTTTGAACTGTTTTACAGGCAGTCAAACAGTTAAAAAACAGCATGCTTCAAAGAACATTTTAAAGCCTTTTAGGAGAACGTTTCGGGGTGTATGATGCCTTTTTGGAGTTTCCATTGAGATCATGTCACTCATTTAAGCTGCAAAATGCTAATTACGTCATTTGAATCACTAGTTAATTAGTTGGTTCAGCGAACAACAGATTTTTAATAAAAAAGTTCCTGAACTATCTGCCCAAAGTAACACACAAAGATGAATAAATGACCACTCATTCATAACTAAGTACTTGTGAGTATTACTATCTTTTCTTTAGAAAGCTAGATTTAGAGCAAAAAACACTAAATCAGATCATTTTGAGTATATTTCCAGTTCCAAATAATGTGATCCAAACATTTTCCTGAAGTTGTGTACTTCTTTTTCTTGCTCATTCCTTCCTTTGTCCACTAAATTACATCCTGCCCTGCATGAACCCATATGGTGAAGTGTGAGTTCATATGAGTGGTTGTCATAGACTCACCTCCTTGTTCATCCATGAATGCAGCGACCTATAATCCTCTCTCTCTCTTTCTCTCTCGCCCTCTTTCAGACTCGTCCCAGCTCAGAGTGCTGTTTCGGGTGTTTGGCTCGGCTCTCTTAGAGGGTCTTTCCCATTCTTGAGGTTTCTTTATAAGGCTGGGGGCATGAGTGGGCGGGCCAGTCGCCAAGCTTTCTCCCTCCCTCCGCCACCAACCATGTTAACGATCTGCCTGTTACCTCTCTCTTCTCAACTGTGGGTGTGTGAGAGAGAAAGAAACAAAGACGCTGACAAAGAGCGTGTGTGTGTGTGTGTGTGTGTGTGTGTGTGTGTACATGAGAGAGAGATAAACAGAGAGAGCTTACCTTACAGTATTATTATTCACACTCTTCCCTCAACCGTGTTCGTACCACTTTTGACAGAGCTCTGACCAGAAACAAAGACATTTTTGTTTCTCTCTGGGTTACAACTAGCTCTGTCACAGCCCTTAGTAGTCATAAAAAAAACCATCAACACACAACAAAAGCCATGTTTTGTTCTCTGCTGTTTGTGTCTGGTTCTTTCACACAGGTGATCCCCTGGGGACAGAAAGAAGTATTGGTTGATAGGATATTAATAATGATATCTTTAAGGTAGGATGTGAAAAATATGAGGCTTATTTAGGCTTATCTTGTGTATTACAGTATATAAATGCAGGGGTAGTTCACTTAAATGCAACTTTCATTGAATGAAAAATAGTTGCTTACATTCTGCTAAATAAATCCTTTTGTAGGCCTATTCTACAGAAGAAAGAAAGTCATGTGGATTTTAAATTGGTTTTATTTTACATCTGCATCTGAAAACTATAGGGAACATTATGTATTTTAAAAATGTATTGTATTGTGTTTAATAATAAAATAATAGTATAAATCTAACAAATAAGATCAAACAAATCAATATAAATATTAAAATGGTAATAATATAAATGATAATCTTATGTGTATTATTGTATTCTTACCAGGTTCAGGCTGTCTGAAAAACTCTTCTGATATTTGGACTAATTAAAATTTGACGAAAAAGGGATGTTGGAAAAATATATGTTTACAAAGAGAGACGTTTGTACAGCATTTTCACTTCCTCAACCAGCGGAACTGTTTTGCATGAATTCTAAGAAGGTTTGCAAGAGAACAATCATGTTGCAATTTACTGCAGAAAACAGTTTTTGTTTTGAATGCTCAGAAACACAGATGCTAGTCCGTTCTCTCTAAAATCTTGAAAGAACATGTGCAGCTTCCCTGAGATCAGCTGCTCCTAATTAAAGCGATAGTTCACCCAAAACATGTCTTCATTTCCGTGTTGTTTTATGGTGTGTCTTATTCCCCATTCACTTTCACTGCCTTTTTCCATACAATGTAAGCAAATTGTGACTATCGTTGTCATTCTGCTTTCTTACATCTTCTTTTGGGATTAAAGAAAGTCATATGAGTTTTGAGTAAAAGATGACAGAATGTTCATTTTGGGTAAACTGTTCTTTTAAATGGGCAGAGGCTCCAACACGATCTCATGAAAGTGCGTATCTATAGCACGAATGATATTTCTTGTATCATTTATACGCCAAAAAGAGTTTTGGCGTTCAAATGATACGCACTGTAAACCCCTTGGGTAGGATTAGGGGTGAGGAGTGCGTGCGTATTACACGCCATAACGTGCGTATCATATGCACGCGAAATCTGCGTATCATATGTACGCAAAAACTCTTTTTGGCGTATAAATGATACGAGAAATATCATTCGTGCTATAGATACGCACAGATGAGTAAAGAGATTAAACACAAGATCAAAGTCATAATATGCAGTTTTAGGTTTTTGTTAAAAGTGAGCATGAAATATTTAGAATATATTTAGAACAATAAAAGTCTTTGAGGCATTTCCACAACAGTGGAAATGCATTGCAACGTGGTCACCCTAAGTGGAAATTAGTTGCCCTTTTAAACTTAGAACACAGAAAGGACCTCTGTGATGCCAAATGCATAATACATTACTTTTGGAAGTTCAGTCTCCATATGACTTTCCTCAAAAGAAAATGCATCGTCTGAATGACTTCCAGGGGCCCCGAAACAGACTTAAACGGCATATTCTTTCAATTAAACTTTCAGAAAGCTGTTTCCTGGTGTATGTTTATATCCCCTGTATTTGGATGGTAACAACGTAATCAAGTGCCTCATCTTGTTTCCATGTGATTTTTTTGGAACAATGTCATTGGACCGAATTATCTGATTAGAGAAAGAATAGCAGATGTGTTCATAGGGAACATTTGAAAAGGAGCGCCTAATCACCTTGCATCCTATACTATAATGCATTGAATATAGTATACAAAGACTATTCAGTGTTACTGAGGCGGACAACAAAAACTATCCGTGAAAAAAAGAAACAAAAAAACTCTGTTCAGTCATTCTCTGACCCCACATCCTATTGTTATGGGTTCCCATATAGCCTGAATAATACAGAGTTTCTCCCACAGTGATAATTTTCAAGAAATCATCAATGATTGTTAGAAATATGTGGTTTTAGCATTGGGTCAAAAGTGTATCCAACCATTTCTGCACAGATCTGTGTATATCAGTTCATGCCATGGTTTGAACTGGCCAAGTATTATTAAATGAACCCCCAACGGTACTAATGGCACTAACCGATCTTCAAAAAGTAAACAGAAAACTTTGTAAACTTTGCAAATGGTGACTCAGATCCAGCAGACTGGTCTCACTAATGGCTGTTTGGTAATGATGTCAACCATCTGCTTCCCGCATGGAGAAACTCTCTTCCCTTCAAAAAGGTTTCTTGCTACACATTAAAAGGAGCATTTGTGGTACACAACTTGGACAATAAGTATGCACCCAGTCAGTTATATTGATTTTCAAATAATAAATGAATTTTGAGCTCATCACAAATGCTGAAGAACAGCAGTGTTTCATAATAACAGAAAAATGAAACAAAATCTATTAGCGTTTCTTTCAGAATGAGGAAAAAATGCAGATGTTCCTGTTGCTCCTGTTGCTATGCCGGCCGCAGTATATTATTTTTGGTCTCACTTAGACACCAGCACTTTTGTTCTTGTATTCTCTTCACTCTTCACCAACTCTTCACATTCTTCTGAAATAATGCAGCACATATGAAGTCTATTTAAAGAACACATTCAGCACGGATGTCATTCTCATTTGATTTATATAGATAAAAGACTGCATAATGTGATGAATTAACTAGATTGTGAATTAGATTATTTATGTTTGTTGTGAGTGGTATAGGTTTTAAACTGTTTAGTTGTACATTACGGAGCTGTTCAGTGCTTTTTGTATTTTTTTAGGCTGATCATGCATGGCCCATTATTCCCCACTTTACAAATTCATCCATCAATTCACTTCTACACTGTAAACTGCATTAATGGGAAAAAAAAGAAGAAAAAAAACATGATATTTATTGCCTTTAAAATCAGTGTGCAGATGCATAAACTGCTTAGACTAGACTTAAAAATTAGTAATCTACTTTTTTTCTTCAAGACTGGTCATCTTTTTTTAAGTCACAAGTTACATAAAAAGGCTGTGTAACATGCTTTTGGGTTTTGTTTGAGTTTCATGCTTTTTATTTAACGTAATGTGTACAAAACAATAACTTGACTTGACTAATGACTAACAAGGAACACCTGTGCACAATCAAACAATGAACCAGTGAGAACATGACACATAGACAAGGAACCAATCAGAACAAGACACATGAACAGGGAAAGCACATGGCAGGAACATGAAACATGGCCAAGGCAAACTACTAAATAAAACCAAAACCCAACCAAACGTGACAGGTAGATCGTACAAATTGAATTGGAAAAGTAGGACAGATTACCCCTCGGTTAACTGCTTCAAACTAGTTCTTCAGGCATAGTGGCTAAGTTTATGCAACTGGCCCTCAGGTTTTCATAGAAGAAGATAAAGGGTTCTGTCTAAACTGACAAACATTTGAGTTGTGCCAGGTGTTTCACTCTGGGAATTGTTTCAGATTTAGTCACGGGATCAGAGCTTTTAACTAAGAGACTGTGGAATGTGGAAAATAAATAAAACCTGTCTGAACATCTGGATTGTGTTGTCTAAGGTGTCCTTGTCAGTGATGTGCTCCTTTAAATTGAGTCATGATGCATAGATGACGTCAGGCCATATGGATCATTCCTGTTATGCATATTTTCATGTCCCAATCATATGTTTCAAAATCACAATTATGAAATCAAGTCAGGTGTATTTAATTACAATATTGTCTGAGATCACCAATTTATTAATATTGATATTTATCCTTTTTTTATGTTTTTCTTTCTCAATATCTCACTAGCTATTTTTCTGCTATTGTATAATACTTATTAAAGGTGAATTGCATTGACCAGAGCATAGTTATGAAAGTCTACATTAATATTCTAAAGTTCCAGAGCTGTTAATACAGGTGAATACACAACAGGAATGCCCCACAGTGTCCAAAATTAATCAGTTTTTTTTCTTCTTCTTATGACCAAGACAAAACATTCTTTTAGATACCTAGCATTCATAAAAAAATAATCTATTTAGATCACTTTACAATAGAAATAATTGCCATTTAGTAACGCCTATGGAGTCTGGAATACATCACAGCACAGGCCTATTTAAATGACTATTTTAAAGGGATAGTTCACCCAAAAAAAAAAAAAACTATCCCTTTAATGATGCTGGAGGAAGGACTGGGCCACCAACCCACTAAAGACCTAAGAAAACTGCAAAATATCGGCATTAAGAATGGTCCATTGTCCATGTCCGGCCTTTGGAATGCAGGGTCGTCTGATACAAGTGTATCCTGATGTTTACACGCCGCCCTCTAGTGCTGGAGATTATGATTCAAACCCATGCCCTGTATAACAACTTTTGACGTTGTGGTTGCGATACCGACAAAAATACTGCATTCTGACCTTTATTGACATTTTAGAAGTTTATTATTATTATTATTAAATTTAAACAGTCATTTTTTTGCGAAGATTGTGTATGTTACAGTAGGTAAGCATAGTAGGTAAACGGCGTATCCAAGCGACCGTAAAAAAAAAATTGTGAATCGTAACGTTCTCGGCGTAAAGCTTAGTACGTACGCTCGTTGCGTATCAACGTGGATGAACGTCAACATGGCCGAATTCATGAGAGCAGCTGCTGAGAGTTGATGTGGCACTGAAGAGCAGCAGTGGCAGTGAAGTTGAATTGAATAAGTAATATTTATTTAGCAGATTAAGGTATGTAAGATGATATTTACACATTAAGATACTGCACGATCGCTTTTGCATTAGAAATGTCATGCTGGGCCATTTATTCTTCCTTCTTGCATCAGCCAACGTGTCTCTTAAGAAAGTTTACTGAAGAAATCAGACGTGTTGTTCTTTAATGTCTGTATTGATTGTGTTTATTAATCATATTGATTATTGTAACGGTTTCCTGAACCTCGTTGTTTTTTAATATTGTTAAATATTATTGTAGATACCATGCACTTAGATCTTATACAGTATTAAGCATATATGCACAAAACGTATTAAAAATCGTATTAATATAATAATAAAAAACATCAAACCCTGGTGACAACTTTCCTTCAGCACAGCACTTGTCTTTGAATTTGAATTGAACGCTAGGCTAACGTTACTAGGTCAATTGGGTGTTGAATTCATGTTTTAGATCAAGCTTTTGTTTACATTTACATTCAGTTTAAGAAATTATGATCACATCATATCTCACATAATTCATTTATGTGGGAGGACTTGCCTAGGATCTAGCCTAAGTGAATTGATCAGATTAATTGTTTTTATATATATATATCTGAAATATAAATATCTGGGCTATGTTTTAGTTGTACAGATCTGGTCACCATGTATCTCCAGAAGATGTTCTCATGTTCTCGGCTTTTAGCGAGACCAAATGCTCTGCAAACCTTCAGAAGAGCTGCTTCACAAGGCAAAAGTAAGTACTTGTGTATTATTTATGTGCCTTGCATCCCATAGCCTACCTCTTTAAAGAAAGAAAAATATGTAGGGTAATATAAAGAAAAGTTTGCAACACTGACTGACTGTACCATCCAGTATATCAGTATTCCTTGTTTCTTATTTATTAAAATCAGTCAGTAATTAAAATATGGAGATGCAAATAGTTGTTTCATGACCCTTGCTCCTAATTTACAGCACGTCTGTCGGTCTCATTCACTGGGTCGGTGCTCTTCTTTGAGTTCTGTCCTGTCAGCGTTTGGTTGTGCTGTCTGGCTTTGCTGATGTGGCACCTTTTAGTATGTTATTTTCTTTCATAAAGAATGCGGTGGGGCTTTGGTGGTCGCTGTACTTTACAAGCTCACAGCTTTGTGAATGGCTTGTCCCAGATTTCTGTTCTCTTCATTTGATTGCTTTGACTTTGATTCCAGATAACTTTTGTGACTGCACTGACATAATGTAGCATTTTTTATTTATCCTCTGTTATGTGAAATTTAAGAGTTAAAAATTATGTTTAGCTGGAATTTAATGTAGGGCGAGACTTAAATGTATTAATTGAAAAAATGTTGGGTCATGAAAGTTAGACTGTAATGTTATCTGCTAATGAACCTTTGTTTACATCAGCATAAGAGAAGCAGAGAAAGTTATTACGTTTTAGATTATGATTATTATAGATTATGAGAACATAATGAGAGCAATGATGAATTTTGTATAATAAGACCAGGGATATTTAATAAGTAAAATATAGTCAACATTGATTTCATGCTTTGTTTAATTTTCTGGAATCCCATAGAGAGCTTTGCTCTCTTTGATGTAAAGGGTGTGATTTCAGATTCACTGTTATTACTCAAAACATATATTTTTTTACATTTAGATAACCTTTTGCAGTCATTTAAAGTATTTAATAACTCTTAAGTGTAATCTTTTTAATCTCAGAATAAATAAAAAAATCCACTTTTCATACTGTACATTACTCTACACTTGTAGCATTTAAAACAGTAGAATTTAGCCTAGTTTTTAGACATTTTATTGTTAATTTATTCACAGAATCTTTATATACACTAAAGTAATATATTTATATTCATATTTTTTATAAACATTATTAAAACAAATCAAATGTTTTTTAACTATGAAATATTTATATATAATTAGAAATATATGTATAATTAGATTAGACTTCAATGGAAGTTGATTGGATCATGAACCATTTTTTTCCTTGCTCATGTGGCTATGGTTACTCCAGTTAAAGAGAAACAGAGGAAGTTATTACATTTTAGATTATAGATTATGAAAACATGCATTGATTCATTTTGAATTGCAAGACAAGGGACATTAAATAAGTAATTAAGTAAATATAGTCAATAATGACTTTTACTGTCTTTAAATCAGTTTTTTTTTTTTTTTTTTTTTTTTTTTTTTTTGGAATACCAGGGGGACCAGCATAGTGTTCATTTGTTTACATTTATGCATTTAGCAGGAATAGAAGAACATAGGCAATTTGTCAACGGTATTTATTCATAGTATACAATGCCATTTGTTACATTATGGACATGCACTTCATACTTCCTGTTTCCTGCTTGTCTCTCACCATTTCCCCATTATTCTGATATTCATCGGTGATACTATCAGTGCACACTAACACAATACATCTATGCACTCACGGCTTTCCTGCATGGCGTGGCTCCTCATTGGGTTCTTTCCCGGCTCTCTCTCCCATGCAGATCCCTCTTCCTTCCCATTTCTCACACTCCATGCTGTGCGTCAGTGGAGTAATGTGCCTTTTTTTACAGTGCCACTGGCACGGGCGCACGGTAAGTCCTTTGCCCACCGCAGTGAGCTGCGCCAGGCCAAAAGAATCGTTGTCAAGTTGGGGAGTGCCGTCGTAACCCGCGGCGACGAGTGCGGCCTCGCTTTGGGCCGACTTGCTTCAATAGTAGAACAGGTAAAGGATTTGCAAATAAGTCTGTGATGTAACACATTTTACTAACAAGAAGGCGTTATGCAGTATTTTGTTGTTGACACAATATGACTCTGAATTTTTATTGTTTAAGGTGGCCGTGCTTCAGAATCAGGGTCGAGAGATGATGATCGTGACCAGTGGCGCTGTAGCATTTGGAAAACAAAGGCTGAGGCACGAAATTCTTCTCTCACAGAGCGTCAGACAAGCCCTGCATTCAGGCCAGAATCAGCTCAAAGATATGGTGAGGACATACAAATGAATGCATATGAATCGAGTGGTTTTATGCAGGCTCCTGAAGAGACTGTCAATTCATATGATGAACGGATTTAATTTAGGCTTTTATTCACATATAAACATTGATCATAGCACACAAATATTTAATTTGATTTTATCAATCAATAAATTCCACTAGAAACAAACCTTGTTGTATTATTTTAATTTAATACTGTGAAGCTGCTTTGATACAATCTGTATTGTGAAAAGCGCTCGGCTATACAAATATACTTGACTTGACTTGACTTGACAAATAGATCACATCAAATCTGGTAAATGAAACCGTACTTCAACCATACTTGCCTGACGTGTGAGAACAAATGAACAAACCTCACTGGTTCTCTCGTACGTCAAGCGAGCATGTTTTATCTGAGTGAACTGTCCTTTTAACTTTAAGAAGTTAAGAAGCTAAAGTTGAATGTGTTTCCTCTGTCAGGCACTGCCGGTTCTAGAGGCGAGAGCGTGTGCCGCTGCGGGACAAAGTGGGCTTATGGCTCTGTATGAAGCAATGTTCACTCAGTACAGCACCTGTACAGCCCAGGTACATACGCACACTCACATATGCATGATGACACTTCAAAATACACTCTTATTCATATTTTTGTTGCTTCAGATCCTGGTAACAAATCTGGACTTTCACGACGACCAGAAAAGACGAAACTTGAACAGCACCCTTCACGAGCTGCTGCGTATGAACATCGTTCCCATTATCAACACCAACGATGCTGTGGTGCCTCCCCCAGAACCCAACAGCGACCTACAGGGGGTAAATGTGGGTACAGAGCAAAACGAATAGGGAGATAGAGTCTTCCCAGCAGCCTTGCCACCCATCCTCTTCCTTTTGGAACTGCATGCTGGGAAGGGGCTTTACAGATGCATGCTGGGAGTCAGAGCAGAGCAATACAGAGGCTTGATCTTTGTCTTCTGCACTGTTGTAGCCTGAGGGTTTTTCCATTCCTGTAGAAACTGGAAAGAAACTAACATTACTTCATTCACAGTACTGTCGCTTACTCTCTGAGCTCATCTACACTTGCTCTATCATGCACTGGCTGCGGCTTCTAATGTGGTTTCATGTGGAATTCTGCCTTTTCATAGACTAGACATTGTGCATCACACCCATTTTATTGTCATAGTTTAGTGATAAATGCTTGAAATATAGAGATGATGTCTTGCTTTGTGGGTTTTAAAAAACAAGGGCTATTTTATCTAATTTGCTCTTTTGAGACTCATTTTTTTAACACTCTATATTTCTCTTTTTCATTCTGCAGGTTATCAGCATCAAGGATAACGATAGTCTTGCAGCGCGGCTTGCCGTGGAGATGAGGGCTGACCTTCTCATCGCTCTCTCTGATGTAGAGGGTGAGATTTCAGATTGAATGTTTAGATCAGTACCATACTTGTTAAGGCCCTGATATACTTCAGTGGTAATTTCCAACAAAATCAGGCAAAAACTAACTTCGTTTGAAGACTGGAGTAGTAAGTTCCTTAAATAAATGCAGCCTTGGCGAGTAGAAGATACTTATTTTAAAAACATTAAAAATCTTCTGAAACTTTCCAGACAGAGTAAACAAAGGCAGGCTATACATTTTTGGTTGAAATCTTTCTTAAACTCAACTGTTTACTCTCTGTCCTCTTTTGCCACTTATTTAGGCCTTTACGACAGCCCACCGGGGTCAGATGATGCCAAGCTCCTGGACACATTTTACCCTGGGGACCAGCATTCCATAACCTATGGCACAAAGTCCAGGGTCGGCATTGGAGGAATGGAAGCTAAGGTATTATTACAGAAAGGGAATCTGATATAGAAACACAATGTAGCTTTTGATAGTATGAATGCCTAAAAATGACAGTCTGTGCTTTCTCTAAACTTTAGGTGAAAGCTGCCCTCTGGGCCCTCCAAGGTGGGACTTCTGTTGTCATTGCTAATGGTACACACCCCAAAGTCACAGGTCATGTGATCACTGACATTGTTGAGGGCAAAAAAGTTGGAACATTCTTCTCTGAGGTCAAGCCAGCTGGTAAGCTATCTCAGGTTCTACTGAATCAGTTTTCGTCTGACATGATATGTTTATCCTTATCTGTTAAAAGTCCTCAGATGCCACTTTTCTTCATCCACAGGCCCTACAGTTGAGCAGCAGACAGAAATGGCTCGCTGTGCTGGCAGGACACTTGCTTCCCTTGAACCAGAACAGGTTAGCTAAACATTTAAACCACTATCTGGAATCATGTGTGCCCATTTTCCCAGAAACCATTGAATCATTGCATTAAAATGAAATATTCTGGGTTATTTTCATCTTAACATCTATAGACAGCACCTGCGTCAAATCATTCTGTTTGTCCACAGAGAAGTGACATCATCTGTGCATTTGCTGATCTCCTCACCGAGAGGAAAGACGAGATCTTATCTGCCAACAAAAAGGACATGGAGCATGCTGCCAGCACAGGTAACAGGAAGTGATTGCTTCTCTCTAGACCACGTGCAATGTAATTTCCCACAATTGGAGTTGCATATCAGTCAGTTTTTATCTGTGATGTTACAGGTCGTCTGTCTCCAGCCTTGCTGAAGCGACTCAGTTTGTCATCATCAAAGCTGAACAGTCTGTCCATCGGTCTGCGCCAGATCGCAGTGTCCTCTCAGGACAGCGTTGGCAGGGTTCTGCGAAGGACCCGTGTGGCAAACAACCTGGAACTGGAGCAGATCACAGTCCCCATAGGAGTACTGTTGGTCATCTTTGAGTCACGGCCAGACTGCCTCCCTCAGGTCAGGTGCACAAAATGCATGCCAAATGCATTGGTTTTCCTTTTTGTGAGCATGTTTATGTTTGGGTGGTGCTTAAAAATCTGGGCTGTAAACTGAAAAGTTGTTGGTTCAAACCCCGACAGTAGCCAAGGCTCCAGGTTGCTTCATTGAGATTGAGAAACCAGTATGTGTACTGTAAGTCACCTTTTATAAACCTGCTAAATTACTAAATTTTGTTTATCTCAACAGGTTTCTGCTTTAGCCATTGCAAGTGGAAATGCTCTTTTGCTGAAAGGTGGCAAAGAGGCAGCCAACACAAATCGCATCCTGCATGAGCTCGCCCAGGAGGCCCTGTCCTTACATGGAGTGAAAGACGCCATCCAGCTGGTAAATTAAACACTTTTGCACAGTAGATTTTTACCTTACACAAACACACACACACGCGCGCTACTGTGCAAAAGTTTGGCATTAGTAGTTTTTTTTTTTTTTTACAGAAGTCGCTCACCAAGGCTGCACTTATTCAATACAAAATGAAGTAAAATCAAATATTCTGAAATAGTATTACAATTTAAAAATACTGTTTTCTATTGTAATATATCTTAAAATGTAATTATTTCCTGTGATGGCAAAGCTGAATTTTCAGCAGTATTATTTCAGGCTTTAGTGTCACATTTATTAGTAATAATGTTGAAAACTTGCTGTGCTGCTTTTCAAATTTTTTGAGGAAACAGTTGACACATTGTTTTCAGGATTCTTTGATAAATAAAGGGTTCAAAAGAACTGCTTTATTTGAAATCGATATCGTATGTAACAATATAAATGTCTTTACTGTAACTTTTGAACAATTTAATGCATACTTGCTGCATATTAGTAATAATTAAAAAAAAATTTGACCTTCTGATTGGTAATGTAATCAAAACTATTCAACTCCCATTGCAAATCAGGTGTATTGGCAAAATGTACAGAATTGCAGCTGTTGGCAATGAACAAATCAAGCAAAAGTAATTGAAACAGAACACAACAAATGTCTCAAGTGGTTTCCCCAAATTCAAAATGAAATGAAATGCAATGGGCGTTGAATAATCTTAATTACAACTGTATATGTATATTAGTCATTCAAGAATGATATATTGTGTGGCAGGTGAGCACACGTGAAGAGGTGGAGGATCTGTGCCGGCTGGAGAAGATGATTGATCTGATCATTCCCCGTGGCTCCTCTCAGCTAGTCAGAGATATTCAGCGTTCAGCAAAGGGCATCCCTGTTCTTGGTCATAGTGAGGGGATCTGCCATGTTTATGTGGACCATGAGGCCAGTATTGACAAAGCCATCAAGATCAGTAAGACTGCCAATGAGGATTTACTAGTGTGGATTATGTTTATAAAGTAAAACTACTGTATGTGGGATTTATTTTTTATTGTTTGTAACGGTATAAATTACTCTAGTTATGTTTCATCTTTCTAGTCCGAGACTCCAAATGTGACTACCCTGCAGCCTGTAACGCCATGGAAACCCTGTTGGTGCATCGAGATCTTCTCAGAACACCAGTGTTTGATCAGATCATCGACATGCTGAGAACAGAACATGTAAGACTGTCAGTGGCTATGTTTCCATTCAAAGTTGCTCATTTAACTTGTACGCAAAATTTGAATATCACATAAAACATTTTGCGAAGCACTATTACCATTCCATGTGTTCAAGAGAACAAAATCATCACTTCCTGGGAAATTGCCACAAAACATCTTTAATAAAAAAGGTTGCTGCAATCAGGAAAGCCACTGTGGCTCTTTTATCCTACATCATAAATGACTTGTGCAGACGAAATGCAATAAACACTGTCATGCTATCTTGCGTTCAGATGCCTGATGTTTGTGAATGCAATCGTGAAACAGTTCAGGGAGGTCATTATACCAAATAATTGATGACAGACTTTGGCTCGGGCATTTCAGAATAACTAAAACAACATTTGAGATGCCGTGCAATGAAACCGATCCACTTGTTAGTCCAGTTATCCAATCACATTCTCTGTTGAGGCAAAGTCACATGAGTTGTTTTGTTGTTGTTGCTCATCGATGGATTTATTCTGTTAATTCTGTAAAACATTTTTCTGATAGAAAGTTCCAACAGCTTTTATTTGAAATATTATTTTATAACATTATAAATATGTTTAGTTACATCAATTTAATGTGTCCTTGCTGACTATAAGTATAAAAAATAAATAAAAAAAATCTCACTATTTACTGTTTTTTGTTTTTATGTGGAAACAGGCTTTTTTTTTATTTTTCTGCATATTACAAAATGAGAGTCTACGTTTATTACTACATTTTCTTAAACTGATTGATGATTTGACCCCTGTAGGTGAAGATCCACGCTGGACCCAAGTTTGCATCCTACCTGACCTTCAGTCCATCAGAGGTGAAATCTCTGCGTACCGAATACGGGGATCTGGAGTGCTGTATCGAGGTGGTGGACAGTATGCAGGAGGCTGTTGATCACATTCATAAATACGGCAGTTCCCACACTGATGTTATTGTCACGGAAAATGGTAAGGCTGACCATATACCTGTCCTTTAGTGGTGGATAATCATGTATCATAAGACCAGACACTTTAGTGAGTTAATAATAAAGTTACACACTATGCTAATGTTAAAGTTAAGAAATTTGTTGTGAACAAAAAAGCAGTGCTGTAGTGCCATCTAGTGGAAAGATTGTTGTTGCTTCCATACATGCATTGACATCTAATTAAAAAAATATATTTAATCAATTATTTATCTTTATTTTTCATATGCTCTGTGTAGAGGAAACAGCTGAGCAGTTCCTTCAGCAATTGGATAGTGCCTGTGTCTTCTGGAATGCCAGCTCACGGTTTGCTGATGGATATCGTTTTGGTCTCGGTAAGTGTCTTTCTTTTTCCCCCCAACCACTTAATTTAAATATTTCCCTTTTAATTGCCTAATAATGACCCTGTGGTGCTTGGTAGGTGCGGAGGTTGGCATCAGCACGGCCCGTATTCATGCCCGTGGGCCTGTGGGGTTGGAAGGGCTTCTCACTACCAAGTGGGTCTTACGGGGCGAAGGCCACACAGCTGCAGACTTCTCTGAGCAGGGCACCATGACGTATCTGCACGAGAATCTTCCAGTGGCGCAGCTTCTTCCTGGACGCAGAACCACCAGCTAGAGTCTTTAAGTAAAACTCACCCACTTAAAACCCAATTAAAGACTCCATCAGGCAGTGTATTTCGATTAAGTGCGAATACATGGAAAATCATACGTGCATAGAGCTGTTCTGTAAACCCATCACTTTAAGACCCTTTATAGCTAATGTTCCTTTGTTTTTCCCATAATTTGGACTGTCTCAAGGGGCAAAGAGACTTCACTTCAACTTTTAGTCAAGTGTATCCTGTTTTCAGTACATACCAGTTGAACTTAAAGCTATGAAAAAACACATGAAAGGTCATGCCACACAGACGGATAAGGGATTTTGCTTAAAGCCTCGATCCATCTTCTTGTTCATGTTGTAATTTTTGTTATGATTTGTGCGTTGTATTATGTTTCATGGCAAATATAATGCCAATTCTACCCCAGTACTGAGTTCGAACTGACTTCTCGAACTGCCAATGTTATATTTATGTAATATTTAATATTTGAAATCCAGTAGCAATTTCAAAATGACATTTCCTGGTACAAATGAGAGCATTAAAAATCTTTGTGCTGAATTACAGCATATTGTGTACACATAACTTCGAACATAATCGGGAAATAATCTTTTTTTATGTGGCACACTGCTGGTCATATACAACATTACATAATAAAACTGTATTTTTGCGGAAAAAGGACCATTTTCATGTGGCATAGTGCTGGTCATATACAACATAAGACAACTGTATTAATAATGAAACAAGAAACTACTATTTTCATGCTGCTTTGTCGTGTCAGTTGCTTTTATTGACAAGAAAACAAAGGAAAAACATACATTTCCTGTTCTTTACTTCTCTCTTTTTCCTTTTTTTTTAATATTCATTGCCTTTAAATCATAAATAATGTGCAGAACTGTAGATATTTCCCTGTTACTACTGTAAAATTCACCTGGGACAGACAGACTTTGTCCTGAACTGCTACAGAAGGCCTTGTCATGTTTACTTAAAAGTACTATAACGCTCCACAAAATAGTGATGCTTATGGTGAGAAGAGTGTTCTGAAGATGTTCACAATTTTTGTATGTAGAATAAATTTCTTTTTTTTTGTACTTTCCAAGTGCTTCTGGATACATTCGACACTTCTGAAAAAGACCTTAAAGTTTAATTTGTACCTGAAAGATGTTTGGAAAAAGATTTAGGGAGGAAGCCGACAAGTATCGGGGCCATTTTGAACTTGATTAATAATCTTTCTTAAGTGCAGTTCAGTGTGGGAAACATCAAGAGGCTGTTCTGTAGGGAGAGAGAGACTTGCCAAGCACTAAGTGGGACATGGAAGAGTGAAAACAATACTACAGAGGATTAATTATGTTGCTATTAGGAAAGAAGAGACTGCGAGAAGACTGAGGCTTGCCATGAAAGTGCCAGTGCCTTTTGACTTACGAATTCTTTTTATTCTCCAAAATATGCGGTTTACGCTCAATGAGCCTTCATCGGGAACTAAAAAGATCCAGAGATGAAGAGAAACAGAGTCTAATTCATGTGTTATTGTGTTCCAACTTTACTGTGTAAGATCTATGATCAATGATTGTTTTGGATGAAAGAGGTTAAAAAAATGCTCAAATGAGGAGAGTGTTACTGCCAAAGCAGGAGACGAAAATACAGGTGCAGCCGTAAGAAAAGCATAATTATAACTAACATGCGAAACAAAGGTTGTTATGCTAAATTTCAAATGATAAGATCACTTTTTGTAAAGTAACATGAGCGTTGACCCTTAAAATTGCATTTTAGATTAATTTTGTCTGCAGTTATGTTTGTGTTGAAATTATGACTGCTAAATAATTCTTGATTTGGTGTTACGTCAACCTGCACACAAAATGTCACATGTCAAGGTCTAAGTTAATAGTTTAGGGTATATGGAAATGAAACAAGCCATCGGACCTTCACAGTCAGTACAGCTTTAATTGAACATTACTTGAGGCGAAAACGCATATTTCTTGTGTTTCCTTGATCTTTAGAGACTCAAACGTGCTCCCTGCAGAGCCAAATTTTTTCAAATGTATAATTAATCGTCAAAGTTATTTATTCATTTGTATCTTTGCCAATTATGGGCTTCTAATTAAAAATTTCAATAATTGATATTTATCTCTGAAAGGGCTCGGTATCCATACCTTATGAAAAATGCATGAGCTGAGATATGGACTTGGTTTTGTTTTGTGTTCTGAGAGAGCTGCATGCTTGGGGCTAGGACCAGGCCACTTTGACTTTTCCTTTTTGAGTCTGCATTGCCCTATGATGTGCTGCTAATATGGGGCCTCTTTCATGGGCCCAAAGCGTCTGCTAGACATCATGTGATCTTATAAAAGTCTTCTACTCTCCCATCCTCAGATAGCCTTTTTTTGTTCCTTAATAACTCAGTTCAAAGAACAAGCTTGTGTTTCCTTAATAATTTTCTTTTGTCTCTTGGGCACAAGATGAAGTCATGCACCATCAAGGCAATGGATACGGAAGGCCAACAGGGCCAAAACGTGTGAAACTAACATGTTAACGCGTAATTACGTAATTTACGCGCAGGGTTTGAAATTAACACCTGCCAACTAAAAAATCAACTGTGGCGGGTGACGCTGTTAAATCACTAGCCAATTTGGCTTGTTACTTATGTTTACTCACTTTGCTGGGGAAGTTCGTGTAAGCCAAATCTGTGCAGGTTTAGCGCAAATACTCAACTCGTGAGTCACCATGATAAATACAGCGTATTGCGCATAATCTGCGCATATCTGGCTTACTTGAACGTGCACGTCACTATGCAACAAATAACAGAATGTTTGTTCATTTGCATTGAAGCAATAGCGAAGATTAAAAAGCATTTGGTTAGAAAAGACATTGTTATTTTCCAAAATCGTAATTTTTGGGATGTTCTATGTACTGTATTGATCTGTCTACCTAAAACAGATTTTGGGTGAAAAGGATGCGGATGAAAGAGGAAGGAGGAGACGGCTGGATGACAGGATTTTGTTTGAATAAGAAATGAATGTATGAAATCCAAATTATATGTATATATAGGCTAAGCTGTGACATTCATTTGGTTTCTTTTTTCTTTTGGCTAGTAGAAGTTCTGAATGGCCGGTAACTTAAAAAAATTATAGCCAAATTGGCCGGCGAGTGAAAAAGTTCATTTGAAACCCTGTTTACTTAAAAACATAATTACGTGCAAACGCATAATTGCGTGTAATATGTTAGTTTCATATGTTTTGGCTCAAATGGCTTTCCATAAATGGACGACATATACTCATACGTCAACGTTTTGACGTTTTCATTCACTGCATTGCATTCAGACTGTACAAATATAATTTGTTTGATTTTAATACATTTTTCCTTTATTTCCATTTGTAGTTGGGAAGGGAAGGGTGCCGATAAAATACACAGTTTGCTCGGTCATCAGTGTTAAAGGAGACAGATAGCACTACTTAAGTCAGGCTGAACGGCACTTGTGCCGGATTACAGCAAGCATCACAAATACATTCAGCACGACCACCTCGAGGTGATTGAAGGTTAGACATTGTCGCTGCATGGACAGGCAGTGCTGTTGACACATTGGGAGAGGTGGTTGCGTGATTTAAATCTTCATTTGAGGTCAGTCACACGTCGCAGGGAGCCCATGGTAGGACTTGGACTGCCCCACTCGACGTGCCTCCTGTATTCCCCAGGACGCAGGAAGAACTGGCGGCCAGTGTAGTTGGGGTGCTCATGGAGCATCCAGTAGCCCTCCATGACATTGGCAGAAGAGATGTCTCCGTTGTTGAATCGCTGACGCAGATCAGGGCAATCTTCATTCAGCTCCATTGCCTGACCACCGAAATCGGAGCGCTCAAAGATCTTCATCCTGTAGTTTCCAGTGTACTGAGGAAGAAACAAACAGTATTATATATAATAGATATATTTATATATAAAATGTCAAATCATTTTCTACTACTCTGTTTATGCATTTGTAACTTAATTCCCTCCAAAAATGTAAAGCATTGCTCTGATTGATCAGCCCAACATTGCAACGTTGCATCAGCCAATAGCCTGAGTATGGGGCAAGATCTATCCTGTTTGGCAGACCAATGACAGACGAGGTGAGTGTTGTTATATACCTGTAAACCTGTTTGTTATCTATATTGTACTATTAAGAACATAATATAAACAGAGTAAACATCTGAAATCTTTAAAGACAAAAATATCAAATAAGAAAAGTACAAAATACTCAAAGAACAACCATTATTTTTGGTGCGCCAGTTCCTCACAACATAGCTTAACCTCTAACATTTTGATGTAATTATGTATTGCTTTTTAAATAATACAGTTGTCTACTAATGCTGATTATTCAGTAAAGACTCACGGGAGGAACCATGCGGCAGGAGCGAATGCAGTCGTTGAATCCAGCCCAGTGCTTGAAATCAGGGTATTCGCCCTTAGACAGCATGTACTGATATCCAGAAAAGTTGGGCTTCTCGTAGGCCACCCAGCTTCCGCTATCTACTCGGATGGAGTTGCAGCGAGAAAAGTGAGTCTGCATGTCAGCACAGTCTCCACTGCACTCATAGTGACGGCCCTGGAAGCTTTTGTCTTCAAAGAAAGTAATCTGTTGGATGTTGTAATGAAAGACAAATACAGGATTACAGGTACATTTTAAGTTCACTTTTTCTTTTCAATATAAGTATTTTGAAAGTATGTTTTATGGTCTGTCTGTTTACATTTTTGTCTTCTGTATTGCAGAAAAGTCTACAATGTACAGATTTAATCTCAAACATATTAATTGGACACAACAGAACTATCTTATGCTAATAGCAGTCTGTTTTTCAATTAGTTTCCTTCTCACTTCATTGTAGGAATCAAGTTATTTTGTAACAGAATATGATGGGTACAGTAAAGATCCCTTATTTTTTCATTTCCAATGTTAACAAAGCTGAATTTGCATTGCAGTCCATTATTTTGTCCATAAAATACCCTTAGTGCAAACATGTATGAATATAACTCAAATTACTACACACTCCATCAATTAGGGTTAGAAGAACTGTTGCCAAACATATAACATGCTAAAAACATAATAATCACTGCAATAATGATCCAATCCTAGACTCTTAAGCATTTGCCTACTTAAATCCAAACTGTGACCTTTTTTTTTTGGCAGTGTATTTTGAAGTTAAAAGCATGCTTTCAGTTTAGATCCGTATAATTTACAGACACTGTTTGGTCACTTACCTTGCCCATTGTGACTGTTCTCCGAGTGGACCAAACCATTTCTGAGGTCAGGACCTCTTTATAGACCCAGCATGGATCAGGGCTTTGTGTGTGACTCACAAAACTCTGTCTGGTCAGCACAATGTGTTCTATAGAGTAAATGCGACTGTAGATCTGCCAGCATGCGCCCCCTTTGTGTCTTTGCAAGCTTTGTGCTTTCTCTCTCTCTCTCTCTCTCTCCAAAGACAGCACCACTGCACTTTTCAGTGCTTGACAAAAAAGTTGCAAACTCTGCTTTTAGTTGCTTCAGGGCTTTATATGCAAATGCAATGAACTAGCAGGGCATATAAATGAGGATAAAATGGTAATATGAAACTGGGATATGAATTGATTTAAACAAGATTTAATTGAAATTGTCCTCTCAGATGGGCACAAAGTTCTTGATTTTTTTTTTTTTATCAGCTTGTTTTATGGTTTGGAATGAGATTAAAATGAATTCTTCAACCACGTCAGATTTCTAAAGTTGAGTTTGGCTTGCAATCGTGATCTTTATTTTCATGTGCATTGGGCAGCGGATCAGTGGATCCTCATTCGAAAGAGAAATGGCAAGCAGAACAAACTTTCTGTTTCCTTCGCTACAGAGTAATTCAAAGCCTATTGAAGAAAAGACAGCATGCGAAAACTGTTTTAATTGGTTTTAATGTCTTTAATGGTTAAAAAAACAGACCGCTTTTACATTTAACTGCTCCTCATTCTCCTAAAGGAGCCAATCATGGGATTCATGCAACCCCAGTCCATGCAGGCCCTGTACTCTCCGGGCCTCAGGAAATACTGACGTCCTCTGTAGTTGGGGTGCTCGTAAAAGACCCAGAAGCCCTCCATACAGTTACTGGAGTAGATGCCGTGGTGGCCAAAACGGTCGAAGACATTGGGGCAGTCGTCTGTGAACTCCATCATGTGTCCGTGCATTTCAGGCCTGTTGTAGATTCTCATGCGGTAGGCTCCTCTGTACTGTTGTGTGGGGAGAAAAACCAGCAGTTAGGCTCAATAATCAGGGCAATGCAGACACATTTGAAAGACCAGTTGTCAGAACGTTAGGGAGGCGAAACTCTGAATTCTTCATGTCGCTGTTGAGACTGAGCCTTTGAACATGACTTGCTGTACTGCTGTTTCAAAGATTTTCAAGTAGACGTTTAGTCATTTTTGTCGAACAAACTCTAGTGACAGTGTCATGATTCTTCCACTGCCAAAAACAGAGATGAATGGAATTATGATGAGCTGCGCAGTCATTGGAGTGTGTCTTGCTCCATTTCAAATAACTAACGCTCCTGGTGGACCTGTGAACCTGTTTCTTTTCCCCTGCATATATGAATTACTTCAAAGGGCTCGCTGATTGACGTTGCTTTTTTAAAAGGTGTCTAACTGTGTGAAATAAAACCCATCAGTTTGATTGACTTACAGGGGGGAACATCTGACAAGATCTAATACAATTGTTGAAGCCCATCCAGTGGTGATAGTCAGGATACTCCCCAGGGCCCAGGACGTACTGATACCCCATATAGTTGGGCTTCTCGTAGCCCACCCAATGACCCCCCATGACCCGGAGGGAGTTGCAGCAGTTGAAGTGCCTGTAGGTGTCATAGCAGTCAGAGGAGCACTCATAGGAGCGCCCCTGGAAGTTGCGGCCTTCGTAAAAGATGATCTGGTGACAGAAAGGCAATTATTTCAAAAGGCACAGCAGGTAGAAAGGATGTTTGCAAGGATCAGAGAAAAATAAATAAAAAAGTTAAGTCTTTGAATGAAAATCCTGATTCATTTTGTCCAGTTTTAGATATTATATGCATTGTATGGGCCTATATATATTATCTTATGAGTGAAGATAACATACAGCCGTGTTATGGTTTATAGTCGAGTCATGAGAAACCATGAGTTTGGGATTCCATCAATATAATTTAAGATGCACATGGAGTCTTATTCTTCTATCTAGTGTGACAAGCACATTTGAGACTGTATGATTATCAGGTCTTTTCTAGCTAATGTCCTGCACAAATGTCCCTGTTGTAGCATATAACCACATACTATCTTCATGTGAATGGCAATTTTAAACAGCCAGTGTCACTCTAACTTTAAGGTACCACTATCAGCGCCTACCTTTCCCATGATTGCAGAGCAGGATGTCCGCGCCGTTCTGCCGTACTGCCATAGAGGTCCCGGTGGACCTTTTATACTCTTCTACAGATGTATACATGTTGCTGCCAGAGGCACGTCACAGAGACTACCTTTGAAAACGTCACAGACCTTTCCCATTATTCATTTCTCTAAAAACAACTAAAGCCACACTCCCATTATTCCCAAATGCTAGAGTTTACAAATTCCGCTCACCTCATGAGCCTTAACAGCAAACCAAGCCTTGTTCACCCATGACCCGGTGATGTGCTCTTTTCACAACAGCCCACAAAAGGATCGGGAGGTACTATAACAGGCCTTTCTGTATATGGAACAATGTGTAGTAAAAATGGCATGTAAACAATTTTTAACTGAGTGCACAAGTTTCATTTGATGTAAATCAAAGTTCCCTTTACGTAACAGGGTTTTCAAAAGGAGGGGTCCCACGGCGGCCGCAAGGGGATGCTAGGAGATTTGAGAAGAGAAGGATGTTCACCTTAGATATGAATGAAATATGTTCATAATAACATGAAAGGCAATTATTTAATATGGCAAAGTATTTAATTTAGCAAAGTATTTATGTTCTAAAATTGTACGTTTTTGGTGGTTCTTGACATCAATACGTTTGAAAACTTTTGAAGAGTCAAATTTCCCCTACTTCACATTTTCCTTCCTTCTCTACACACACCTATATTAAAGAGACTGTCGAGACTGCAGATAAAGCAAACGTTTTTGAAATCCCTATATGGTAGAAGTTGTTCTCTGTAGCTTTGTTTTTTGATTTCATCATCAAATATGCAATTAGAGGGAAACACAACTGTCACATTCTGTTAAGATTGAGGCAAACCAGCTTGACAGACATTTTGTCAACCATTTGGTCTGGAGATTTTTATTGAATTATTTATTTTCAAATGCTGGCATCACAGAGAGTGATTTCATCACAGCACACATTTTGGTACATCTGGTGTCTATTTTTTCCTGCCGTGTGCATTTTCAGCCGTACTCATCTAAGTGATTCTGACACTATTGATTGTTCTGGAATGTGTTGACATAACCTCCGACAATATGTTGCCTTCTTTTGCTTCCATAGCCTGAAGAGCCACTCTGATGCAAGGCCTTCATAAGGCTGTGTTGAGGTGGGTCATACATTTCATGTGTATGTGTTTGTATTATTGTGTGATGGTTGTTTCAACTCTAGGACAGTAGACTCTGGCATGTAAGCAAACCCCTCAGCTGACAGGCAAAAGGCCAAAAAGAGTTGGCCTTGTGTTTCTATTCTTTTCAAAGCCCCCCTCATCTCTCCTTTCATCAAGATGAGGAGCAACGCTCTGGAGTAAAAACAGCAAAAAAAAAAAAAAACAACACACAAAACAGAGAAAGACAGCTTTTGTAAAACAATAGCGACACTGTTCTTTGATAGCCACTCTAGCATTGTTTTAAAACACAGCTCAGAGAGTGAGAGAAGTTGTAGCGCTTTGTTTCTTTATCTGTTAATGGCTTGAGCTGACAGTCTCAAACATAATTAATGTGTCAGATCTCTTTAAAAATTCTAAAGACTGATTAAAGTTTGAGATCACATTGAAAATCTATTTTAAACCTGGTGATAAACAAAAAAGTTTTTAAAAAGATTTAAAAAACTTAAAACAAAGAAACATTATGACAAAGTGGAAGATTAAAATAAAGTAATTATTAAATGAATAAGATTCTGCACTATTTCTAGATCGCTTGTCTAATAAGAAAAATTGCAACATTGATCATTTTACCTCATTTATTTAATTATTTATTTATTTTACACAAACTTGAATAGAGGTAAAGTCATTAAGGCAAAATGTGGACAAAATACGAATACTAATAGCTATTACAAAGTACTTCTGAAATTAATTTCAACTTTTGAATGTAACTTTTTCACTTTATAGGCTACTATACTGTAATTTGTATTTAAAAAAATCTAAATATACAGTACCAGTAAAAAAATTGGAAACATTACAATGTTTAATGTTTTCGATTAGCACAACTCTTTACAACATTTATAATAACTGAGGATTAAATTAGCATATTAGAATGATTTCTGAAGGATCATTTGACATTGAAGACTGGAGTAATGGCTGATGAAAATTCAGCTTTACACCACAGAAATAAATGATATTTTAAAGTATATTCAAATAGAAAACAATGAATTTAAATTGTAATAATATTTCAATAATTATTATTTTCTGTATTTTTGATCAAATAAATGCAGGCTTGATGAGCATAAGAGACTTCTTTCAAAAATATAAAAAATAGTAATGTTTCCAAACTTTTGACCGGTACTGTATATTTTGGAGGGAAAAACATCATGCAAAAAGCAGACTTTTGGACCCTCTTGTGTAAATGATTCATCAGTGTTATGTCTTTTGTGAGGAATGATCTTTTAATTGAACTTTTTTCCCTGTCTCCTCCTCTTTTTACCTTTTTTCTTGGCTTATAGCTAGCAATTACTGTACCACATGTACTCTGCACTATACAGGAATGGTTCTCTCACATCACAGGCTTGCAAATAGTAATCTTGAAAGCACTACAAGACATTTCCTCCCCACACGGGGCAGGATACTTCAAATAAGCCCAAGCTTTCTCTCTTGGTTCCCCCTGGAGAACAAAAAGCCAACACTTAAGATCTTTTGCTGCTTCTCCGGTTGAGAGAGATGGGATGGGAGAGAGAGCGAAATGGAGAGAATTTCTTTGGACACAGCCAGAGATCAACAGTACAAGTGTTCTCACATAAGATTCTTTTTAGGTGATAAAATGTGCAAAATACACTCATTTCATTTGGTCCAGCTTGAGAAAATGGTTCTATTTATATATACAGTGGGGAGAACAGGTATTTGATACACTGCCGATTTTGCAGGTTTTCCCACTTACAAAGCATGTAGAAGTCTGTAATTTTGATCATAGGTACTCTTCAACTGTGAGTGACGGAATCTAAAACAAAAATCCAGAAAATCACATTGTATGATTTTTAAGTAATTAATTTGCATTTTATTGCATGACATAAGTATTTGATACATCAGAAAAGCAGAACTTAATATTTGGTACAGAAACCTTTGTTTGCAATTACAGAGATCATACGTTTCCTGTAGTTCTTGACCAGGTTTGCACACACTGCAGCAGGGATTTTGGCCCACTCCTCCATACAGACCTTCTCCAGATCCTTCAGGTTTCGGGACTGTCGCTGGGCAATACGGACTTTCAGCTCCCTCCAAAGATTTTCTATTGGGTTCAGGTCTGGAGACTGGCTAGGCCACTCCAGGACCTTGAGATGCTTCTTACGGAGCCACTCCTTAGTTGCCCTTGGCTGTGTGTTTCGGGTCGTTGTCATGCTGGAAGACCCAGCCACGACCCATCTTCAATGCTCTTACTGAGGGAAGGAGGTTGTTGGCCAAGATCTCGCGATACATGGCCCCATCCATCCTCCCCTCAATACGGTGCAGTCGTCCTGTCCCCTTTGCAGAAAAGCATCCCCAAAGAATGATGTTTCCACCTCCATGCTTCACGGTTGGGATGGTGTTCTTGGGGTTGTACTCATCCTTCTTCTTCCTCCAAACACGGCGAGTGGAGTTTAGACCAAAAAGCTCTATTTTTGTCTCATCAGACCACATGACCTTCTCCCATTCATCCTCTGGATCATCCAGATGGTCATTGGCAAACTTCAGATGGGCCTGGACATGCGCTGGCTTGAGCAGGGGGACCTTGCGTGCACTGCAGGATTTTAATCCATGACAGCGTAGTGTGTTACTAATGGTTTTCTTTGAGACTGTGGTCCCAGCTCTCTTCAGGTCCTGCCGTGTAGTTCTGGGCTGATCCCTCACCTTCCTCATGATCATTGATGCCCCACGAGGTGAGATCTTGCATGGTGCCCCAGACCGAGGAAGATTGACCGTCATCTTGAACTTCTTCCATTTTCTAATAATTGCGCCAACAGTTGTTGCCTTCTCACCAAGCTGCTTGCCTATTGTCCTGTAGCCCATCCCAGCCTTGTGCAGGTCAACAATTTTATCCCTGATGTCCTTACACAGCTCTCTGGTCTTGGCCATTGTGGAGAGGTTGGAGTCTGTTTGATTGAGTGTGTGGACAGGTGTCTTTTATACAGGAAATGAGTTCAAACAGGTGTAGTTAATACAGGTAATGAGTGGAGAACAGGAGGGCTTCTTAAAGAAAAACTAACAGGTCTGTGAGAGCCGGAATTCTTACTGGTTGGTAGGTGATCAAATACTTATGTCATGCAATAAAATGCAAATTAATTATTTAAAAATCATACAATGTGATTTTCTGGATTTTTAGATTCCGTCTCTCACAGCTGAAGTGTACCTATGATAAAAATTACAGACCTCTACATGCTTTGTAAGTAGGAAAACCTGCAAAATCGGCAGTGTATCAAATAATTGTTCTCCCCACTGTATATATATATATATTCTGATGCAATTTATGCTGGTTAATAATTTTATTATCAGGGTGAAATTTTGGTGAAAAGTTTGGTTAACATGAATTTGAAACATTTTTGAATTTCTTTTTACTAGTTTGTAAAACTTGATGATCATGTTCTCAAGCATGAACATGACCCAGAAAGCATTTTGTGCTTTAATAGAAGAACATCACTGTAAAAAGTGATCAGTTGGCTTAACTTAAAAAAGTGAGGAAACCTGAAACCTGAAAAAAATAAGTTATGTGAACTTGATTCACTTAATTTTAAGGCAACGGGTTTTCCCTCACTTTTTTAAAGTTAAGTCACTTTTTACAGTGGGACCATCAGTACAAAGTTCATATGATCAGTGTGGGAAAAATTACTTATTTGATTAGTGACCTAGAAATAGTACAGAATCTTAAATGTTTTCTAATAAGCATAAGGTTTATATATATATATATATATATATATATATATATAATAAAAAATTCTAAGACCATTTGTTATTTCCAAGTTTTAATGTTGTCTCAGACTTTTAACCATGAACAGTCTTGTGGTTCATCTGAAAACGTAAAGCAAAAAAATGAGGAACTCAGACAAAAATGGATGGTCTAATTTAGTGACATTACAGGAAAGGGCAAGAAGACTCTTTCAGTGCAAATGTCTGACAAAATGGCCAACAAATACACTGTTAGCTTCTTGATTGTAGCATTAAATTGTAATTATATAATCTAGAATTAAGCAGAACAGCACCCAAGTAAACATAATTCATTTTTATTATTTCATGGGTTGAAGACAATATGCAGTAGACTTTGCAGCCCCAGATATAAGTATTTAAAGAAGCCATCAGTGCGGGTTCTTATAAAGAAAATGTGTACTTTTAAGTACTTTATGGTTCTAGGACAAAAGCTCTGCCCTAGTGAATGGCAGCTGCCGCTTCTCTTCATTAGCCTTGTGGGTTTCTACGAACAGGCCTTAATCTGCTGTCGGAGACGGTGTGATGTGGCTGGGCGAGCCAAAGCCTCCCGTGTGAGGGGGAGGAAGACGAGGGCCCTTTGCTGAGAGATCATCCTCCTGTTGTTGTGTGGAGCTGCAGACAGGCCCTGTCTGTCCCTGCCAGTGTACAGGCCTCGCTATCGGCTCCGCCAGACGCTGCCTACGCTCGCCGGCCACTCTGAGAGTGTGCCAGGGACGGCTTTGTGGAGATGTGTCTGATGTGCTCCATCTTTTCTTTTGGAGGATAATTAAAAGAGGAAATAGTGGTTGAATATACACTGAATAATGGAGGGATTGGGGGCGCCTCTGAAGCCATTCAAATGTGCTTATTATTTAGTTTATACTTTGTTTACATGCAGTTCTCTCTCTCTCTCTCTCTCTCCTTGGGTGTTTCATAAAACTTTTCTCTTTTAATAATGATTTTAGCCCCAGTTTACACCCAACATATGTTATTTCTTTAAATACACCACTGTTAAAAAATGTGGGATTAGTGGGATTTTTTAATTGTTTTTGAAAGAAATCTCTTATGCTCACCCAGGCTGCATTTATTTGATTGAAAATATTTGATTTGATTAGGGTGCAACGGTGCACACCTAAGGAAAATGTGCTTTTCACTTCTCCCACAGTAGAAATAATATATATGTTTTTATTGACCACTGATGGATCAACACATTTTGAGGGAAAATAAATAATTAAAGTGGTTTGTAAAATTATAATTATTTTAATCAATTTAATGCATCCTTGCTGAATAAAAGTATTAATTAAAGAAAATGATCAAATCAAATAAAAATCCCCAAACTTTTGAACCATAGGATAACAGAACTTTTCCAAGCAATATTCAATATTCAGTGCAATTCTGTATCAATGAGGTAATTTCTTGCAATGTCTAAAGGATAATTTTGATGTAATTTAACACGGAATGATTTTGTTATGTTGTGCTATAGAGAATTCCTGAAATTATTTTTTCAATAGGCCTACTTCAACATTTATATATATATTTTATAATTATGTATTTATAGGCCCATGTTATTAAAAAACTATCTTGATATGGAATGTGCTTCTTTTTTTCTTTTTTTTACTATTTATTTATTAAGTGATGTTGCATTATTAAATATTAGAGCCTTTAACCTCATTGCACACATGCAAACATGAGTATGCTTCATGGGTTTCTGGGTTTGTCTTCCCCACACGGTCCAGGTAACGACAACCTCTCACGTGACGTTTCCCCCACCGTCCCAGGGCTCAGAGTTTAAAGAGTAAGTTTCTTTTGTGTGATCTGCCCTCATCTTAAAACAGTCTCTGTGTTTACTGACACATGACAAAAAAAAACTCAGATCTTTTCATCTCTTCTTTTAGAAGGTGGAATATCCTTACAATGCATCCGTGTGTTTAAAGGCAGAGGATGGCAACAACACAAGCAACTTCAATAGAGCGCCTTGAACACACGAGGAAAAGGAGCTGCCGATCTACCCCAACCTTTCTACAGCCTTAAATATATAATCACATATGATGCCATTTTTTTTGCTTCTTCAAATTTGGCATCAAAGCAAATGTGTTCTGACAACAGTTAGTGACAAGGGCTCCAAAAGAAAAGAGGAAAGTCGGCCGTACCACTCCGTATCAATTATTGATAGTGCGGCTCTCGACCGGAGTGAAAGAGAGAGAGAGAGAGAGAGAGAGAGAAAGAGCATTGTCATAATGAAATATGTGATTTAAAAAAAAAGACAGATAAAGGTCGTTCCCATTGTTCTGAAGACTTATGAGTTTGATTGACAGCCTGCAAATTCTCTTCGTTCACTCGTAAAGGAGATCAAAAGACAGTTCTTCTCTTTGCCCAAGGCCACTTGCAATTTATTTAGAAGCCCTGCGCCTGTGTCCCAGCAGGTATCACTGCCGAACCAAGCCACTCAGGATAATCACAATTTTAAGGCGTCTCTCTTTCTTGCTCACTTTCTTTGTCAAATTAATGTATAGCCAAGAAGCTGGTTCAGTTCCTTAGTTGTAACAAAGACAATATTTTTAAATCATGTCTGATTTAAATGATAAAAAAGCAAAATTATGCTTTACAGTGGGATCGATTCTAAGGGCCCATGCACTTTTGTGGCCCCCAGAGATCGATTTTATGAGGAGTAACAGTATAGTAATGTAGCCTAATAATAGACATTGGTATAATCTACCAAATAGTTACAAATAAAACAAAATGATATGTGATGAATATATGTTTGGTACGTAATGGGTGCGGTAGGGGTCCCAACCTCATATTCTTTCATAGGGCCCAAAATTGCTAGCGCGCCCCTGACAGTAGCTACCATATTGATAAAGGACAGGTGCCATTGTCGATTATCATTAGGCTACTGACTTTCAGATTGTAGCCGAACACCAGTACATAAAAATATGCGATCGATGGTAGTGGAAGAAGCCACTCTGCTTTGTAACCAGCGATAAATAACACTGTTTATTTCAAAGGGACGCAGCAGTTCTTATGAGCAGCGGAAGGCTTGAAGAAAAATAGGGCATTCATATGGGAGCAGGTGAAGGCATGAAGAAATAAAAGAAAATTGAGAGCAGTGTGAAATTCCTTTTGAGTGGTTTGAAATGAAGTAGCGTTTGAAATAAAATGTTTTGTTCACCTTCGTGCTGGTGCACCATATCTCTCAAAGAGTGTTTGAAAAACCTTACGCGTCACATTAATAATACACAGGAGGACGCTTAATGGAGTGTGTGGCTCGTCCCCATATCGATAATGATGAAACTGTATACCCCCTTTGTAATGCCCAAATAACGTGCTAGGGGGCCACTTTTTGTTAAATGTGTAATTTAGATACCTATGTGTTTTTTTCTTTATTACTTTTGTTAACTTTAAGGTCCAACTATAATATTTCAATTTGAATACAGTTAATATAATGTGTTATTTGCAAGATATATACCAATAAACATTTTGAGATCATGCACTCCAGACAAATTTATTTTTATTCTCCTGATTTATCAAAAATGATCCTGTATCTTAATTAAAAACACATGGTTTTGATTTGTTAACACATATTATCAAACAAACATAGTCCACAACATATTTAACATGAGCCCAAACCCAAAAGCATATAGCTATGATAAGTCAAATTCATCAGTTCACACAATGCATGTGTAAAATTCAAAACAATTGATAGAACATGTTGTGTTGACATTATATTTGATGATATCGGTATATTCAGAAATCAGAATATGGATGAAAATTAACTCTACAACATATTCAAAATGGGACTACACACACAACAACAAATAGGGCTAACAGAAATTCAATAAGAGGAACATTTAAAATGGTAACCATATTGTAAAACTTTTTCTCTAAATTGTGTCCATATTTTAAAGCGTTATAATCTGCGTCTACATTTTGCTCCTCTCATCCTTTCTTCACTCTACAGAATGAACGTAATGCCTCATCTTATTAATTCTGCTCTTTTCTTTCTTTCTTCCATCTCTGACTTGAATTTCCTAACTGCACACTCATTTCTGTTTTCTAAAAAGTAGATTATGCATGTCAACTATAAAATAACCAGTGAATGTCAGTTTATTTAATTAATTTGAGTATAATTACTGAAGGTTAAAGGTCGCCCACTTTACCTGAATCCACTGGCCCACTTTATCTTACACATTCAGCCAAAGGGGGCCAGCAATATTTAAACACCTTACAAGAAAACTATTAATGTGTAAACATTTTATTCTATGCATTGTATTCCGTTAACTGTAGTAAGTAACACACAAAACAGGAACTGTCACAATAATATTTGTTTACATTTAGTGAGCAACCTTATTTCATAGTTAAACATGTCAGCTGTGGATACTCTGGATTGACAATATTAATTTCACGATTTTAATCGGTATTGATATGGTTTCTTAAATCTAAAATATTTTAGTCAGTGCTGTTTTCTGTTTATGCGTGAACAAAACATTTGTAGTGTGCCTCCCATACAATTATAGCAAAAAAAAAAAACTTTGTGCTTTGTTACTTTTATGAAACAAAGTCTCAACTTTAAAAATCTGTCGATTTTATTATGAAATGTGGCGATCTTTATATGTGACAGATTCAAGTTCAAGAGGCAGCGCAGATCACGTGAACAGATCATCATCTGATCTCTCTACTACTATTTACAGCACGAAATCAATATGGGAGAACAGCAAAAGGTAGGCATATAATGAAAGATGCATACACTTACCGAAATGAATCCTGTCTCATGTAATCACTTTCAGTGTTTGAACCGGTAAAGACGTCAATAAAACAGCTTGTAGGCTTTACATTGTAACTTACATTGCACACACCCATAGCGAAAACGCGAATTTTGAAGCAGTTATGTAAATTTTTGAAAACGTATGGTTTTAACTAGACAAGACAGCTTGGTGTGTGTGCAGTGTACATTGTTGAACAAGACGTCGAAGTATGGTCAAGTTATGTTTTCCACAGGCTTAATTTTAGGCTACTCAAAAATAAAATAAAAATCGATTAAAAAAAAACATAAGAAAAGCTCAGGGAACCAACGGCGAATTAGACTTCCGGGTTCTGATGTCATACTGAATAATGAATAAATGTCATGAAAACAAGTTATTACAGTTTATTCTCATTTAAATGTTTATATTTCACCAGAAGACTGGAGTAGAAACAATTCTGTTATTAAAAAGCTGACATACTAAAAACTACCTTATTTGCAATTTAAATGTTTGTACAACTCAGTTTTAGCTATTTGAGTGTTGATGATCAAGTTTAATGAATGACTTAATTAATAATTTATTACTTATTTTCGGCTTTCGGTTTCATCCCAGAATTTTCCATTTCGGTGCATCCCTAAATCAATCACATCTGCTGCTCCATCCAACAGGAACACCGTTCAAACGGTTTCCCTTTCACACCACTAGAGTGCAGTAGAGCTTTAAATGTGCTTCTCTCTCTCTGTCTGTCTGTCTCTCTCTCTCTCTCTCTCTCTCTCTCTCTCTCTCTATTTGTAAAATAATTCCTGGAAGAAGTGTGCAGACAGATATGTATTTACTGGCTGTGTCATCTCTCTGTGCTCTAAATCCTATCAGCTGCAGCAGGTGCTGTGCTGGGCTCAGACTCAGACACAAGTCATTTTAAACAGCTGCTGTGAGGGAGCTGACCTGGAGCACAGGCCACAGCGGGCATTCATACACAAATACACACGCTCTCTTATACAAACAAAGATATGTGCACACACAGCACACATGCACATATGTAAAAGCTTTTTGTTTTTCGGTGCTGCAACATTCTGGCATGTTGCATGTTCAGATTAGTGCTCGGACTGGCTTTGAAATGTACGTTAAACTTTTTAATAGACACGTGGGAAATAATATATAAATATAATATTTACTGCAAATATGGCCCCAGCAGTCATGTTAATGCTGTCACATTGCATCATTATTTTAAAGAAATGGTGATACCGACTGCGTAAAATACATCACAATTATAAACGAATTAATTAAATACAGAGGATTAGATCAAAACTCACCAAAATATTTTACACAAAACCAGTAAAACATAGTTTTGAGTATGCATTTTAAAATAACATCTTTATATGGCAGAAATGCAAGTATGCCATTCAGCTACATTGTTGTCACATGATCTGACTCCATTTGTCACATGACCTCATAATGTTGCATGTGTAAATCAGCGAGTGGTGTCCAGGTGGATTAGGTCCAATTTTCATAACTTTAAAGGAGATTTAAAGAGATGGTGTGATTATTGCTTATTCAAGTGTCATGCATTGCATTTTATGATGTATGCCAGTGTGCTCTGACAAATTTTGGCAAATTGGTGATCTGGTTATTTCAAGCATACAGAAATTTGGCATATTGTGCTGAAAGAGTAAGAGTAATATGTTAGTAGGCTAATTCTTTTGGTTCTGCTCTTCTATTTAATGGCTTTGGGAAATCATGCGTGTGTCCTATAGATTTATTGAAAATGTTTGCATTAGAGCATTATATCCCTGTTATTTTGATAAATGCATCTGCTATGATTGTTTTAAGAGAAAAAGTTCAACAGAAAGAGTTCAATTCATTTGAAAGACTGACACCGGTCGGGGTCACGACTGCGCGTGTAAGAAGAAGCCGAGTCTCAGTTGGTGAACTGATTAGAACTTTGAGATTGTTTGAAAGACCCGAAGAATCAAGAGCGACTTGCAGCAGCATCCCTGGAAATGCCTGCAGGTCCTCAGAGAAGATCACCAAATTAAAAAAGGCAGGGAAATAACACAAATTCCCACCATCAATGCCGTGCTTCTTATTCTTTTTGCTTTCAACTTTTGTTTTTCCCTTCTTTCAGCTCTCTCTCTCTCTACTCCCATCACACTGTTGTTTTCTTAGTATGTTTTTCTCTCATTCTGCCTTTTCTGTCGCTGAGCACTGCAGCCACTTTCAAAGGCTCGGCTGTCACGCGTCGGCTTTGAGAGCTAGTTTAATTTTTAACGTACATGTTGTCAGGGTGCCGTCAGCTGTGATTGACAGGTTCGTCCCAGAGCAGCCCTGCTTGGCAGGCTGGCGTCTTTTGTCAGAGAGAGCGGAGAGAAGCAACAAAGAAAGGAGAAGGGGAGGAAAAAACACACATAAATAAAACACAAACCCCCACTTACACTTTTCAATAGAGATTCAATTAAACGAAACGTAACATTGAGCTTTTTCATATATGGAAAATGGACTTTTGTTTTTAAGCTGGAGATCCAGTTCAGAATCAGAACGTTACTCTTTTGGAAGCAGGAGAAGAAAATGCGATAAACATAGGTGAAGGCATGAGTGCTTTGTGATTGCAGTGCGATATATATGATCATAAAGACCAGAATGAACTTAAGGCAATAGATTGTCTATGCCAGAGAGTAAAGGGATCAGTGTATTGTGATACTGAAGGGACTAAACAGTATATCGCACACTTGTCTAGATATCTGTGCTGCTATTCTATGTATCTAGATAGAATAACAACCATAGGATTACTACTTAAGGCTATTTGACCATCAACCGAGATGACAGTCTATCACAATATATAATTTGCTTGCATAAGCAGTTGTGTAGGCTATACGGCCCTAGATGATCTTTCTGCAGACTGAAAGAATCTCAGAAGTGTATTTGCAGATAAATTTCTCTGTTTTGTCGCTCCCAGTCCGTCGAGATGAAGACATGAGGCTCCTCTAGTGTAAACATTGAGTTGGACACTCTTTGGAGTGTCAGGATTCTGACAGGACTGCCGAAAGCCAGTTCATCTCTGCGCATATTCACACCAGCCATAACTGTTTGAGAATGAAAAGAGTGCAGGACAAGTTCACAACTGCACTCAAAACACAGACACGGAGTCATACTTTTTTTTTTCTTTTCTTTTATCAAAACCAATAGCCAAAGAATTTAGTTTTCATTGGCTTTTTTAAATACGTTTTTTTTTTTTGCAGGGTTCTTTTTAAGAAGCGTGGATTCAGTATTTGTTGCTGGCTGAAATACGTTTTTTTTTTTTTTTGCTGAACTGTAATTATTTATAATTTCATGTGACTTGGCGCTGTTTGCTCCTTTCGTCTATTAAGGATAGGCCACTTCAAGGCTTTAGAAAAATGATGGCTCCAATAAATAAAACCCCAAGGTCATTTCTGTTATGTGTTATTTGTTCAAAAGTTTGAGGTCTGTAAGATACACACAAAAAAAAAATATATTTTTGAAAGAAGTCTGTTATGCTCACCAAGGCTGCATTCACTTGATTTTTTAATCACAGTAAAAGCAGCAATATTGTGAAATATTACAATTTAAAATAAGTTTGCTTTTTTAACATATCTTAAAATGTCATGTCAAAGCTTAATTTCCAGCATCATTACTTCTGTCTTCAGTGTCACTGTCACAAGATCCTTTAGAAATCAATTTAATATGCTGATTTGGTGCTCAAGAAACATTTATTATTATTATCAATGTTGAACACAGTTGTGGTTTGCTTGTTGTGGAAACCATGATAAAAAAAATGTTTAAGGCTTATTTGATGAATATAAAGTTCAAAAGAACAGAATTTATTTGAAATGGACATTTTTGTAACAATGTAAAAGTCTTTACTGACACTTTGATCAATGTTATGCATCTTTGCTGATTAAAAGTGTTAATTTATTTTTATAAAAACTAAAAAAAAACTATAAAAGGGTATTGCAGACTTTCATAAACATGTTTTTCCTCATGAAATTATTTAAAATTCACTCCTGTTTCCAACTTTAGTGGAATATTTTGGTTCCAAAATGTTGTTTTCACATCGATGCCATAAAAGAACCAGAACCCAAATTCAGTGATCAGTTCTTAAAAGAACCATGTTTTTAATAGTTTTTCATAATCTGAAGAACCTTTATCCAATATAAAAAAAAACTTTGGTGGAATGGAAAGGCTCCATTAATGTTAAAGGTTCTTAATGGAACCATCAATGCCAATAAAGAACCTTTATTTTTAAGAGTGAATATAGGACATACATCATGGAGACAAATGAAAATGTACTGCATAATAGGAATGACTCCAATATCTGTTGTTATATTTGCTAGAAATACGTAATACAAATACAAATACATGCAAAAGGTCCTAATGCCAGTTTTGGGGGCCGCACATGATGCCTGAGTGTCTGGCACCCTGCCTCGGATAGGTGTACATCCCCCCCCCCCCCCCCCTCCTCCTCTGCCAACATTTTTAAAATAAAAACACATCTTGCATTTGATAACAGCTTGACATTTGACAGTCTGTTCAGACCAATCAAATGAAGCAGATTTTTTTTTTTCTTCGAGCCGTCTAGCAGAGCAGCATTGGGGGAAAATAGTCCTGTCACGCCTCAGAACCCTATCAAAGACTGCCTTAGCCACAACGATCAACTTCTGATATAGCACTGCCGCCGCCCCCTTTTTTATTTATTTATTTTATTTATTTATTTGTAAACCAGCCTGTTGAGACATCACAGCTAACATCAGAGCTAAACCATGATGGGATGAAGTGCCCCACTTTCCTCAGAGAAGCGGCGGGTTGTTTTTGTCTCACGGATGGAGGGAAGCAATGGTGACTCTCTGTCAGTCACGAAAGTCAGAGCCAGAATCTCAATGAAAACAGGACGAAACCTTTTCCTGGTCATCGTATCATACTCTCATTATAAAAGTAAAGCACGGATCGCATTATGCATGTGAGTTCCTCCAGTGAGGGCACTCTTAAAAGAAGCAACAAAGCTTCCAGTATCTATTGGTTACATAATTTATAGCAGCCAAATTCAAACAAAATGTAACACATTGCCATTCATATAAGGCCACGTGTATTAGAGCAGTTAACTCCAAAGTGATAAATTAATAACACTGCACCAGGGTATTATGGGAATGAGCATGTTTAATGATTCTGTTTGACAACAAAAGGAAAGTGTCTGAATCCCAGGGAGTCTCCAGCCTTCCTTTTCTTTTGCTTCACTATAAGCCTGTATGTACAGTTGTTGGATGATTTGATAAATACCATTATAAAATGGATAGTTCTTGTACCAGATGCTGATTGGTCAAGACAATGCTAAACTAGGCCAATAGCATAACATCCACTTTGACACAAAACACCTGTTTATCTAGCTATCACTAATGTTTATGTCTCAGGGACTTCATCTTTTTTTCCCACCAGAAATAATATTGTTTCAAAAATGTGGGTACGATAAGATTTTTTTTTTTGCTGAATAAAAGTATTAAGTTTTTACTAGGGGTATAACGATACACAAAACTGACGGTTCGGTACGTCCCACGGTTTTGACGTCTCGGTTCGGTTCGGTTCGGTTCATTTAGGTGGGGTGGGGGGTTTAGAAAGCTAAAATTGCTTCTTTTTTTTTAAACAGTGCTTTAATTAAGAAATTGTGTCCTTGTCTTTAAATTAATTCAATTACAAGTAAACGTTTCGCAAGGATAAAAAAAATCATCTGCTAATGCTGTAAACTATAGGAGCCCTTACTTGCACATTACTATAACATTAAAGCTTAACAACAGAGCAGACTTATAGCCTAAATTCAGTTGCTATTTATTTTTAGATATAATAATCAACACTCAAGTAACAAATTGTATGAAAACATGTAAACTGGACATATAAGGCAGTTTTTACATTAACATTTTTACTCTAATTTATTATTGAAATATAATCATTTACACAGTTGCTGTCATTTTCATGACAGATATTTTAAACATACATTAAATAATCAAGATGTCATTAACAGGTTAAGTAAAATATAATATATAGGCTAATATAGTGCATTTCCGCTGCTGAAACACTGATTGAGTGATGACATGAGTTATGATGCCTTTCAGTAAGTATACTGTATCTTTCATACCTTCAGGTGTCCATTCATGTTTATTCTGTAACTGAGGAAGAGAATCGCGTTTACTCGCGCTCCGCGCTGCCGCTTTAAATGAGGAGCCTAGTAAGTTACGGTGATCTGTCACGCCACATCAAAGAGCGCCAAAACGACATTTAATGTTTGAATTTCGTGATCAAATACACAGAATTTGAAAGATTACACCTTGCTTATTATCAAATGTAACAAAACACTGAGCTTATTGCGATTAAATGTGGTTAATAGTGGTTAGGCAACGCTGTATTCGTTGTGTACACATAAGACATGATGTCCAATGAGCCAGGACAGCAGGGGACGGGGCGGGCGTGTTCGGTAGGCTACGCCATGAGAGTATCGCGATTCGTATCGTGGGTGGTGTATCGCGGTTTTTCGGTTCGGTTCGAATATCGTTACACCCTATAGTATTACTGACCCCAAAGGTTGAATGGGAGGGTATATATAATTTTCACACACGCGTCTGCTTTTTTTTTTGTTATTGGGGGTTCCTGATCACTTTTTTAAGCTTTAAATTCCTAATTTTCTTATACTCTTCCCAAATTGTTTTTTTTACAGATGTCAGTATCACAATGTCTTTGATTGACTTTTTGTATCATTTAACTAAGAAAATATTAAATGTGGCAATATTCACTAATCAGCAATTCAGCAGTAGTGTAAGCTTACACCGTACAGCTGAGTCAGTGCACAACAGAGAGCACAACTAAAATCTGATGCAGTCAGTCAATATTGAAGGGATTTCTCTGTAATTCACATCAATTGCACCTTCTTTCTTCATATGAAAGGGCCTCTGTTGAAAACAAAAAAATATGTCAGAAAAAAAATCCCCCAAAACATCCGGACTTCCACTTATTACAAATCTTGAGTCAGGAGGCAGGTGTCGAGTGTTTTGAGAAATTATTTGTGTGTGTGTGTGTGTGTGTGTGTGTGTGTGAGACAGATTTTTATTCCTCACTTGTAAAGCCTCTCACTTAGAACTCACTCGCAACACACAACAGATAAACAAACCTTCACATTTCAAAAGGAAAGTCTCAGACGTGGATGTGTGATTCTTTTTTTCATCATCACTGTTCTCACTTATCATGAAAGGCAGCTTTCAATGTCAGTTTGATAATAGACAGCCCGTCTATTCGCCGTGAGTGCTTAAATACTGCCGAGTTGCTGCCGTGTGCGATGGACGTCTCTTCAAGGAATGACACAGAGCAATTCTTCCTTGTCTTTATTCTTTCTTTTTTTTTCTTCCTCTGGATGCTTTGACCTCTTCTTTGCACCAGGTGTGGGTTTGCTTGATCCCCCTTTTCCTCTATTTGCAGTGCCCCCACTCTCCGCACCCCCTGGTATGAATGATTCACTGCGAGAACAAGCGGTTTCCCTCCCCAAGAGTGTGGAGCACGGTGAAAAAGCCATGCAGCAGAGCCAAAGCTCCACTCTGATCTCGCCATGTTGTGTAACTCTTCAGAAAGCCAATGTTCCTAACTCATACTCGGTTTTTCTTTTTTTTTCTTTCTGACTGTAACACTCGGTATTGACTGTTTATGCTTTTTAATGTTTGCGGAGAGGGCCTGGGGCTTGCAATGGGGGGAACCGTTCTTCTTGACACACTTAACGCCCCCGTAGTGAACTCTCGCTCCCAGCACTCCTGGAAGTACAGAGACCCCATCACCAGCCGGGAGTTGGTATGAAAGCCAGCACCCGCCGTGCCGCTCGAGAGAGATCACCCAACGCACGATTAAGACGCACAAAAGGCATTCTTTCACACAAAATATTTACACAACAGCCCCCCTCCCTATCAAAGCTGCAGAGGCTCTCTTCTGCTGTGCTTTCTTTGGGGAAGTTTGAGGGCACTGGAGATAGACTGAGAGAGAGAGCGAGCATGCACAACCTCGCAAAGGGCACACTTCGGTCATATTAAGCAAGGAACAACTCTGTCTCTCATTCTTTTTGTCTGCCCGATTCTTTTACGCGCTCTCGCGGTCCCATGTGAGCGACAGCATGGAAATATTCTTGGATCGAATCTGCCAATAAATGCATGCGGGTCAGCATGTAAACGTCAGGGTTGCCATGGTGTTATCTCAGAAATCCATTCCAGCTGGAGTGTTTACAGATATTGTATTTTAATAGACTAGTTGACATTTATTAGATTCAACTGACATAAGTGAATGTGATTTTAAAGATGTTTTTTAATGGATAGATTGCTATAGCTTCAAACTTCTTAAAGTCTTGTTTTTAATAATGCTTAGCAGACTTATTAACTTCTCTATAATGCATGTATAAGTGGTAAAATCAGGGAAATTCTAACTTCTTAACATAATTCGTATAATTTTCAATTAATTTGGTATTACAGTGGTTTTCACTGTCAACAATATTGTATGTGTGTTTGATTTTGAACTTTACATTTCGGCAGAGGCTATTTACACTAAGTGAAAATAGCAGTATTTTCTGTCTAAATAGATGCACCTCAGTGTATTATAGTCCGTTATAAAAAAAATATGCAATTATAACTACATATTCAGTGTATATTTATTAAAATCATGAATGAATGCTGCCTAATTGGGACCTTACATGTCCCTACACGTCGTGGTTGATGTGCCGTCTTGTCCCATCGACTTGAGGACACCATATCTATTGTCAGTGATAGATATTAAATATTTGCTAGGCTCTTCATTTCAAATAAAAGCCTCTCCGAGCTGATATGCGATGGGAAAAGGGAGAAGAATGGCATCGGGAAAAAAGTGTATTTATCCTTGGGTTGGCCACATCAGAAGTTAAAAATTCACTATCTTTACTCTCCATGCCACCCACTATTGCTATTACCAGATGGCTAATTTTGTCTGACTCAACCAGACAATGGTGGAGTTAATGTTCTGTAAATAGGCCTTTGCCAAAAAGATGGGCTATATCTTGTTACTTCTTGTTTTGTTTTGTTTTTTTCTTACAGCTTATATTATCAGCTCAGGAGGGTGGTGGACATGTATGAACCCACTGACCACATTAGTTCATTTTTGCATTTTCCAGAAGTGGGTTTAAAACCTTGCATCGTAACTTCATGTATTTCTTTCCATTAGTAATCCTACTGAACATGGCTAATTCTCTATCTACATTACTGTCGTGTGGTCAGATTGGTCCCAGATGGTGGGAACGGTTATTAAAGCAGGGTACCAGTGGAATCCAAACCCACCCCCTGCTTTTTTTTTTTCCAAAAGACAAAGATGTCATAATGTGCTAATGAGAGAAGATGGCTAAGACCTCCTACCTTCCTCTTCCCCCCACCTCTCTGTGACCGCGGCCGCGGGTCGTCTCCAGGCGGGTGAGGCCTGCTCGTCAAAGGCTCCGGCCCTCGCACCATATTGATTGCGGACTCGATGAAAGGTCAGCAGACCCCCGCTTCCACTCATCACCATAGTTGCAATGTTTCTGTGCCTGCCTCCCCACAGACGTGAGCCCACCATCGCTGTCCTTCTTCCTCGCCGGCACACCCCTCCTCCTCCGACTAACCACCACCTGGGGGAAAAGGAGAGCTTGCAAACGAGCTAATCATCGCTTACTCTGAACACCTCCTGACTGGCTGACAAATGTCAGGGTGACTTGTACAGGATTTAAAAAAATAAATAAATAAGAAATGAATTAATTGCACTGGTTAATTAGGTCCCTGAGGCCTGAGCGCTAATTGCAAGCCACAGAGCTGGCGAGCCTCGAAAGCCCAAACAAAAGAGGGAGCGTTCAAACAAACAGGCGAGCTCAAGAGCAGACATACCACAGATACACAAGCCGACACACACCACTCGCATGGGCTTTTTTCCCACTTTCGCAAGCCTCCCCTCTCCTCGTGTAACTCTGTGACCTGCCAAATGTTCTCGGTGTCTTGATGTGCGACGCAACGAGAGGCATTCAGTCACAGAAATCTGCCGCATTCCACAAAGCATCTGTCTCGGTACCACCCGCATTCATTAAGTTTGTATCAATTAGCCGTTATGACTTAGCAAACCTCTATTTGTGCTTGGCACTTTGAAAATCTTCCTAAAGTGACTGTGTCCCTCAGTGTACCCTTGTGTCATCCAACTTTAGCTTCACAAAGTGTCTCTCGCACTTAATTAGAAAGAAAAAATGAAAGAAAGAAAAACAAAAAAACTGTGTATTCATCATCCTCTCTGCGACAGTTTCTTTGCCTTTTTTATGTTTCCCACTCAAGTGCAAACTTGAGAGATGGTGTGTTTTGTCAAGGTTGTTTGAAAGACAGGTAGGAGTGAGTGAGGAGTGGGGTAAATGGGGCTCTAGAACCGTCGCATTTCACTGTTCTACCAGTCGCTGCTTCTGTTTCCACAATTATCCGCTACTCTGATACTCTTTCTAAAGGCATCGTTCACTTTTTAGAACTCATCTTTGAGTTGTGTGCTCTGTGTCTTTCAGAATCCACTTCTCCAAAGCTCAGACTGTGTGGGCGTCATTATATCCTTGAATCACAAACTGTACATCTTTCTGTGATTGCATGTTCAAGTTTAATCCAGGTTTGAGAAGTTTGCATGTGTCGGTATTCTGTACTAGTATTAGATGAAATGTGAAATACAGAGCCCATTTTTAAGGGAAAGATGAATACATGTGGAAGACATCACGGCAAACATCCTTGGTGGTCTGGCTGCTTATAACTCTTCTCTCCAAAATCGATTATTTAGGACCGTCATTTACAGCCTTTGAGTTGCTTTTTGGGTGTCGTAATTCATTTTTATTTTATGTTTATGTCTATGTTATGTTGATACTTTTCATTTCATGGTTATGGCATTGGGGTGATAATTTCTTACTTTGCGGCCTTATTTTTGAAAGTGTTTCGCTTCATGACAAATATCCATCTGTATTGAATAGCCTACAATTTTCTGGAGTTCATTTCATTGTTGAAATGTTCTGCTGTACTAACTTTTAAATGTTTCATTTGGTCAGATCTGTGGTGTTGTGGATTGAACACATGTATAAGATCTGTTAGCTAATGGGGACCTTAGGTTCAAGTCTTGTTTTAGTTTTTTTGTATAGACAAAATTTGAAAATGTGTCGATATTTTTGATTGCTATATGAATACTACGTTACACCACTAAAAATTGTGTAAATGAATATTAGTAGCTCATAAAACATCAAATATCTTACAAAACATTAAAGGGATGGTTCATCCATAAAAAAAAAACCTTACCCTCATGTCATTTCAATCTTTCTTCTGCATAACATATTTTGAAAAAACTTAGATTGTATGGACAAAAATAAATGGATGAACAAATTAAAAAAATTCTGTTTTTATTTAAGTATCATACAGGGTTCGAACGACATGAGGGTGAGTAAATGACGACAACATTTTTTTTTTTTTTTTTTTTAACTATCCCTTCAAAAACCTTGCCTATTCAAACGGGAATATCATATTAATTTATTCCTAGTGCGCCGTATTTTTGTGGTGAAGCCACAGCCCTCCATAACAGCTCTTTAGTGCCTCATTAACATTCAGAAACACCCTTGACCTCAGGAAACGGGGTCTTATCGCATTCTGATTAGTTGCTAAACAGCAGTGCTTTCTCTAAATGCCCCCTGCAACATCATCATGCTCTCTTTCTTGACTTTGCCTCTGACCCACAATCCTTTGCTCTGTGGGGATTGCCTACACATTAGTTCAAGCAAAGGAAAAGAGTGCTTATACACTATATGAGCCAAGGGTCAGCATGCACAGCAGTAAAAGTCAAGATGTGCGTCTTCAGACAGACTGACATATGACTTGAATAAAAAAAAAAAGCGATTTGGGAAATAGAAGGTAAGTATAAAAGGAAGAGCATTAGACTCTGGTATGTGATATTTAAATGCACGTATCAGCCAGGAAATATGCCTGCTTTTATAATTTGATACTGATGGTCTGTAGTGCAATGTTCTCCCTAGACGTTTCATGCCGAGCAGTCAGAATCTGTTGAGCAGAACCATTAGCCTTAATTTGTGTGTGCTGCCTACAGTATCTGGAGACAAGCTCCAAAGGCCAGTTAGCAATATGGTTTGGCTTTGAATTTGCAATGTGTCCAGGTCTTCACAGACTAAATACTCCTTAGAGACCCGTCTGTCCCAATCCCCCATGACTAGGCCCTATCGATCCTGCTGTTATTGACATGACACCTGCAGAGGAGGCTTTAGCTATTGATAACCGATGGTATTTCTGCCGCAGATCAAAAGCCAACTGCCAGCTTTCATGTTTGTAAACAGTATTGATTTGCATAATAACCTCAAAAATTAGTACCTAGGATTAGGCAAGGACAAATGCATTTCAGCATTCATTACGATGTTTACTGTGAGAACCTAATTAAGGGAAAAAATTGCGAGAATCGCTTGACAACATTCGGCCAATGACATCCTTTGGAATGCCATTGTTAATGAAACGCATTTTATTAGATAAACTAACAATACTCTCAATAAATAAATAAATAAAGCACGACTCTCCACTTCTCGGCAGACAAAGCACTGATGTGCCGCTTTTTTTCCTTAAAGATGCAAATTATTGCTGTGTGTTGCATTCATTTATTCATGAGCTGGTCCCTGAGCCTGCATGTTCACCTGTTCGCAGCGGTCCCTGGCCTGCATCAGGCTCGGCGCTGAAAGAGATGTCAGGGGAGAGGATGAGGAAGGAATGATGAGGCAGACGCAGAGGTATCTCTCCCTCTCGCTGCTGTTCATCCACTTCCACTAAGCTTCTATAAAACCACTGAATTATGCATGTGTCTCTGTCACTTATTCATTTCTTAACCACAGCCGCTGTCATTAGGTGACGTGCATTATTTTGGCTCTGAGCTCTTCCCAGTGGACGTTGTGTTCAAACTGGGAAGCCGAGTTCATAAGAAAGGAAATTGCAAGCGATTGTGTTTTATGCATGATGGCATTTGTGAGGTAACTGTGCTGTAACAAAAATCGAATTAACATTTATTTGCAATTCATTTGTGAAATATGGTTCTAAACCATTTCGTATTAAACCCTCTGATTTATATATACACACACTGCCAGGCCAAAAAAAAGTCGCTGTTTGGAATTAAATTGGCAAATGCTTAAGAGTCTATGACTGTATCATTATTGCAGTGGTTATTGCGTTTCTAGCATATGTTTGGCAACAGTTCTCCTAACCCTAATTGATGGAGTGTGTAGCTTTTATTTCTTAAACAAGTATGTAGGAAGACACATCATGGCCATATTCCAGGATGACAATGTCAAGATTCATCAGGCTCAAATTGTGAAAGAATGGTTGGGACCATGAAGAATCATTTTATGTTACTTCACAACACAATTTTTAATAACATCACAACATTTACTTTAATCAAGATTCCAAAGATTTTCAATGAATTTAAGGTCTGGACACACCCAAATCAGGTGTGAAAATGATTCTTCATGCTCTCTCCCAACCATTCTTTCACAATTTGAGATTGATGAATCAGAACATTGTCATCCTGGAATATGGACATTATGTGTCTTCTTAAGAAATGAAAGGCTACACACTTAATTAGGGTTAGAAGAACTGTTGCCAAACATATAACTTGCTAGAAAGATAATAATTACTACAATAATGATTCAGTCATAAGCATTTGCCTTTTTAAATCCAAACTGCGACTTACTTTTCTTTTTCTTTTTTTTCTATTTTTGGCTGGGCAGTGTATATATAATAAATAAATAAATAAAAATGTAATTCTGAAAGGATGCATTAAATTAATCAAAATCAAAAGTGACAGTAAAGATTTTGGATTTTTCGAGATATGATTAATGTGTGAGCACCTGTGCACCAGCTCTGCCTGACAGCCTTCCAAATGTCTGTCACTTACCATCTACTGAAGGCCCTTTAATACTGTGGCTTTCATACTTTCACTGCTTTAATACAGTTTAGTTTCGATAACTTGAGCTTTTCACATCGAGTCTGGTCTCTTCCCTCCTGGTAAAACAGTGTGCTCTGCACAGGACATGAAACAACAGAGTTATGTTGTGACTAGCTAGTCAACAGAAAAGGTTGACTCTGGATAGATAGAACTTGGAGACGGGAAGAGAGAACGCTATGAGTAAGAGTGCTGTTCCCCTTTTAAACTACGTGCCGCTCACAGCGGTAGCAGAGAGATCGCTCTCCCAGACTTCTCTTGAAAAAACAATTCCACATGTGCCTGAGCGAAAAACCCGCCTCGCACACTTGCTGTTATTTACGAAGTGCTGACACCGGGGCCTGAAAGAATTAGTATTCTGTTAGGTAAATGTTTTCCTCTGGGTTCCTTCTCAGCAACAGTTTGCAGATGTTTGGGCAATACAGAGAGAAAGCACGTTCCCATTGCAGAGCCAATGAAAAAAGCATGTCAAAAAAAGTTATTCTCGGCCGAGCTCTGACAGTGATCTATGACTTCTCACTGCCTACTCACTGCCTTACCATCCCCAACTTCAGGCCTGTGTTTTGGCTGCCAGAGATTTTACACTGGCTCTGTTAAACCCAAAGCTGTTTTTTTCCCCCCTTAACACATTTATTTTTTTATTTGTAAGAGTTGGATGCACCTGGCTAGAGTCCAACAGCAGATGTGTTGGCAGCGCCATGGCTAAGTAGCAGATTTCACACCATACGGCCCTGTAGAGACAAAACCCCAAAACCAGGATGACAAAGGTCTTGATGTTTAGATTTGTTTATCCAGCTAAAGATGTGAAGGTATGCCCTAGCACTGGCTTAGCTAATATAATCTTTTAGCATGCATCTCTAGAGACTGCGCTCAATGTGAGCGCTGCGTTTTATGAATTGACAATATTTTAATATTTTATAGTCATGTTTACAGTGAACTTAAGAAAGCAGACATTGAAAAGCTGCCAGGCCCGTTTGAATAGAATTAAACATATGTTCTGAAACACCTGCACAACACACACACACACACATATACACAGAGGAGACGTAAAATGACCTAGACGTGTTTATGAGTGCAGAGGTCGGTCCCTGTTGGCTGCTGGTGGAAGCAGACGGTATTCCAATCATTAATACTAGTGTAGAGTTTCAGAACTGTGGAGGAGAAAACATCCTTATCAGCACGCAGGACAAAGCTCTTCCAGGACGAATGGCCCGCCGCCGGGCAGATGGAGAGATCTTATCTGAGCCGTGGATTGCTGCAGTCAGGGTGGGAAAAGGCTTGGTTTAAAGGCTAGTTAAAGTGGACACGGTCTGAGCTGGAGAGGGCTGGCTGAAGAATAGCTCTTCCCATTCATAAGACTGTGAAACAACTAGCTAACAAAGACCAGTTTCAGTCACTACCTGGAATTTTATGTTTATTTTTTTCATAATGGAATAAATTGCATATTGCCAAGTATTTTTGATGAAATTTAAAGTGATTACAATTATTGGTAATACTTCACAATGCATGTACACTAATATGCTTTAATTCACGCTTAACTAATGCACATATAATCTTTTGTTAAAGGGTTGGTTCATCCAGAAAAGAAAATTATCCCATGATTTACTCACTATTTACTTTATAGTATATAAAGTTATAAATATGGGTATTTTTCTTTAAAAAAACGCATTGCATCGCTTCAGAAGGCCTTTATTAACCCCCTGGAGCCATATAGATGACTTTTATAATGGATTGATACACTTTTTTGGGCTTCAAAATCTGACTATTCACTCCCATTATCAAGCTTGGAAGAGCCAGGATTTTTTTTTTTAATATAACTCTGATTGTGTTTTGCTGAAAGAAGAAAGTCATACACATAGGATGGCTTGTTGAGGGTGAGTAAATTATGGGATAATTTTCATTTTTGGGTGATCTAACCCTTTAATGTACACTGATATTTGTGCAGCTCAACTGACCCATCCTTCAAACACATTCTCTGACATTACATTCACTGTGCAATTGTCCTACAGACCTCAAATGTTATCAAAAGTCATAACCTTATGACATATTACTTAAGTTAATAGTCATGTGCCTCAAGAAGTAAAATCATAACAATATATTTGCAAATCATTAACTTATGATTCATTAAAACAGAAGGCTGGAAGTTTAAATACGTGGTTTTGACCCATTGTGGTAATTGACACATTGATTTACACTATTTGTTAATGCTAGATGTTTACAGGGAATTAGTCCATGTTGACACATTTAATAAATATCAATTCATATATGACTTAATTTTATTGATCAGATTAGTTGCTGATGGTAATGAATGGCTTTGTTCATCTTGAGTCATAAATTAAAGGATTAATTTATGAATTAAATTCACTTCAGAATTAAAATTTCCTGATAATTTACTTACCCCCATGTCATCCAAGATGTTTATGACTTAGCCTACTTTCTTCGGTTGAAAAGAAATTAAGGTTTTTGAGAAAAACACTCCAGGATTTTTCTCCATAGTGGACTTCAACGGGTTGAAGGTCCAAATTGCAGTTTCAATGCAGCTTCAGAGGGCTCTATGATCCCAGCCGAGGATAAGGGTCTTCTCTAGCGAAACGATTGGTCATAAAAAAAAAACAACAACATTAGGCTATGTAATCACATTGAAAGGTCACGCATAACGTAGGCGAAGGTACTACCAACCCAGTGTAAAGTCTAAGTCTAAAGAACGTGCAAAGATTAAGTCAACCGCCATTTACAAAAAAAAAAAAAAAAGGTAAAAACAAAGATGTCAGGTGATTTTTGAAGTTGGAGGAGAAAATGAGATGGAGTTTTTCACGGTATACTCTACCTTTTTGAACCGGAACACATTCCAACGTGATTGCATAATGCGTGCTAGTGCAAGATGAGAATTTGTGGTTAAAAAGTAGCCTATATAAATTATTTATTTTTTTTTTTTTTGAAAATGACAGATCGTTTCGCTAGATAAGACCCTTATTCCTCGGCTGGGATCGTGTAGAGCTATTTGAAGCTGCATTGAAAATACAGGGGGCTCCAACACGTCGCTCACGATCTACCAGTATACTGTAGCTCGTGGCCTGATTGGAGGCAGCTCGCTAAGGTGCCGTTCACATATGTATTTTGCGCGCTCGAGTTCGTTATTTCAAATGTAGGCGGACGGCAAGCGACGCGCTAATTTTTTCCAGGCGCAGCGAAATGAAAAAATCTCAATTTTTCAGAATACCGCCAGCGCACCGCAGGTCATGTGACAAGAACCAACCATTCAGCTTCACCCTTTCCGGAACAACATTGAAAACTCAGTCAACATGTTTTTCGGTGGTGGAAATCCATTAGCAACTAAAACGTATTTGTCGTTGTGGAGAGCGCAGTGCATGGTTGCTGACAACGTCAGACGCCACGGGAAAATCGGACCGAATTTTACTATTAGGCCTAATAATAAAAGATAAACTAATGTGCATTGTAAATGCCAGTAATTTATCTTTTTTTGACTAATTCTTTTTATAAAAAATGATTTAAAGGCTGAAATATGTAGGCTAAGGTTTAACGTTTTATAAAACTGATACTTTTTATAAAAAAATGTTAGTAGATAACATGTTGCAAGACACTCCTTTAAAATCTGGCCATCATTTTTAATGTTATTATTTGAATTTTTATGTAAACAAAAAGTGCATATTGATGCTAGTTGTATTTGTTATTTGCTGGTTTTCGACATAAAACTTAGTGAATTGATTTCATTGTGTTAGTACTTTTTGAACAGGATTCTGTGATAACCGTGATCATTTTGGTCACTATCATGAAATGAAATTTTCATGCCATTTCATCTCTAGTTATGATAAACTAAAATCAACTATAATTATGTGTTTTTACAGTATAATATGCAAATTACAATTTTCTATAAAAAAATAATAATCCATGATTCTTTTCTCTGACAGAGTGACATAGGCCTACAAAAACTCTTTTAGGTCTAAAACAGTTTGGATAGTTGTTAATATGAGAGTTATGAGACATTATTTAAGAGATTTAAGTAGGCTATATTTCATTTTTAAAAAGTATTTCTCAAATGAAAAAAGGTTGGAGACCCCTGGCCTATAGCCTAATTATTTAGAAGAAGAAAAATTAACATTGTAAAATTCCACACGTTACATTTAATTTAAAAAAGTGCTGTATTAAAGCTCATGTTAGTCTGAGTTCAGGTTGAGATCAAACACATTCGTTGGTGTTTTAAATTCATAGTGTCATGTTCTCCGCTCGCTTCATCCATGATCTCGGGGTTCCACTTTTTTAGTATTTCGACGGCTTCCCAGATTCACTTCTTCAGGTGCCTCGTAGTTTCAGCTGCGGGTTCCCTCACAGGTGTTTGAGCGCCAGAGGCATGAAAAGCGAGACGTGTTTTTCCTCCGCTTTTTACAAAAGAAAGGGCCTCGTTCGTGGTATTGCGTCGAGGGATGGTGTCTCTGTGCACCTACCCAATGAGAACAGGACCAGACTAATATGAAGCCGAGTCTGCCGCTCACATGCGCTTATCAGAGGGATTCATTATTTTAGTGAGGCCAGCGCTGGACGGTGATAGACAGCGTGAAGCTTAAGCAGAGATGGACAGAGATAGAGAGAGAGAGAGACAGAGAGAGAGAGAGAGAGAGAGAGAGAGAGAGAGAGAGAGAGAGAGAGAGAGAGAGAGAGAGAGAGAGAGTTACACCTGTCAGGGGCAATCATAACCCACAATAGAGAACTGTAAACAAGGATGCAGGACTGCACACCCTCACACACAGGCACAATTATGCACACATAAACACCTACTTGTGCACACAAAGAGCAAACACAAACCACAAATGCAAAGCACTGGCAGTGACAGATGTTGGCAGGGAATTGGGTGGGAAAAGAAACACTTTCATTTCTTTCTGCGCTTCATTCGGCTTTCATGGTGCGGATGCTACGAGGGAAAAGATGGGAAGAGAGAGCGCTGGCCTGCCTATCGCACGGCACACTGGGCTCCAGTCGCAATTTCGGCTGGCTGCTCTGCCTTCTGTTGCTTTATCCTCAAATATAAATGGAGGCATTGGTGCCAAGCTAGATTAGAAGCGAAGGGGAAACACAGAAAGACAGTTTGTCGCTAATCAGATGTTTGTGTTGGCTCGAGGAGCTATATTTGTGTTTGTAAAAGTGAGAATTTGCTTTGACAGTGCTGGACGCTCAACTAAAAAAATAAGGGGGATTGTCATGATTGTCATAGTTCTCATGTCTATAGGCAGGTTTATGAGTTGTATTACTCATCATGCACTGTATTATGCTAACAAACTGAAGAGAGGCTCCCATCATGTAGGACAGAGGAGTGGGATGACAGAGTTCCCAGAGCTTCAAACGGCTAGTGTTTCTCTGCAGGTGCGCGTTCTGTCATTCGACCACCTGGTGGCGCTAAAGTACAGGACAAACACGCACTTCTCCGTATCTTTCAAACTGCTTTAAAGCCACCGATAACACGCCATTCTGAGACATCACAAAGAAAATATGCGAGGCTAAAACTTTTCAATTCCTTTTAAAGGGAAATTCCAAGAGATTTGAAAATGACACTGACTTATAAATGTAGGCTATTTAAGCAGTTTTATAATACAAAGAATAAGAGCAGATATATTGCCTATCGTTTTATAATTTTTATATTAATTAGATTAAATATAAATGAGTATTATTAAATTAGTATTAATTTTTGTAATAAATATCTGCAGATTCTGCAATATGTATTAACCTTACATCATGTAGCTAGTCTTAATTGACTGCAGGTGAAAATGAGAATAATACGCTTTCCACTAAATCCTACTACTACTAACTAATAATAATAATACTTTGTTATAAATGTTATAATACTTTGTTTTTATTATTATTATTATTGAATATTATTGAAAAAGTTAATAACAGTCTACAATTAAATAATTGCATTATTTTATTCCGTTTATTTCTTCCACTTTATTTGTTTCCTTAGGCTTTTAAAATATATTTATATATAAAAAAGAATCCCTTATTTATTCATTTTTCTTTACTTTTTTTGATTTCCTGCTCAATTTGCTGTCTGTCACCGGTCATTAAGTCACTAGTCTTGTGCTCTAGTGATATTATAATGATGTAAAATCTGTAACATTATTTGCACTCATGTTATTAATTTTCAGGATAAAATGGACTAAAAAAGTGTAGTTATGAGTAGAATTCTTGTGATGTGCACATAAATATTTGGGTATTAAAATGTCTTCATCATGTCCAAAGTTAAACCAATGTAATACTGTCCACAAATATTTCCTTTGGCAAATCTTAAAAAAAAATTCTGAGGTTTGCTAATGCCTGAAAAACAATTGAAAGTGAAAATTGTTCATAATGTGCGTTTGAGTGGCCAAATGATTTTTTTGTAAACTGTCAGTTTACTTAATCATTTGTGATGAAGATTAAAAAAAGACTGTACTTGATGGAATGAATTAAATTAAAATACATCCCTCACATATAATTAAAAGAACAGCTTTTCACAATAATATATTTATTTGTATTACAAAACATTTTAATTAACAGTCAGTCATTTACAGAATCCTCCTGCTTAAACTTAACTTATACCATCATTTCTTCTGTCTTGTCATTATATATTGAGCATCTCCTGAGCTGTTGGCTGCCCACTGTCACCATGGAGACTGTAAGGCTCTTTAGCTCATATAAGGGAGATTAGATGTAGTCATAGCTGCCTTACAGATGATGGAACCACAGATGCATTTTATAAAGAAAGCAACTTTGTTTCTGTGTCTATACAGTACATCATACAGTGCGGTACTGTGTGTGTATGTTAGGGTGTGTGTTCATATGTATTCACATGCATGTGATGTGACAGGGGTGAACTCAACTCCATTCAAACCCAGTACGGTGAGCTCAGCAGGAGATGCGGCTCACACACTCCCCACACACACACACCCACACTCCGTGCGCCATCAGCCCCCGTCTCCGCAGAGCTGCCATGCTAATCATTTAAACAGCACAATCAAAGCAAATAAGATGTTTCACGTGGGGAGAAAAAGACGGGGAAAGTGATTATCAGTGTTTGTGAACGTGACAGAACTGAAGGGGACTTTGATTTTGAAATCTGCTCCAGTTAGCAGTGACTCCAGGTTCAGTCAGTAGTCCTGCAAAAAAAAAAAAAAAAAACTACTGCTGCCATTGCATCAATAAAAGTTTAGAGAGAGAGAGAGAGAGAGAGAGAGAGAGGCCTTATAAACTCTGCATACTTTCCTAAGGGGACATAAAGTAATTGGTACTTTAATATTTTATTTTTCAGGTCACAAATGCATTATCTTATTCATGTGTGTCTTTTTTGGACCACGTTCACGTACAAATGCAGTTGAAATAAAAGTATAACTCCTTCCAAACAAAAAACAATCACATCTAACAACCGTGATGGAAGGTATAAATAGCAAATGGTTCTCTTCTCCAGTAGGTTTTTAATCATTATGTTGGGTTTGTAGACTTGTAGACTGGGTTTGTAGTGCCCGATTCTGTTGAGGTTAGCTAATAGAAGCATTTGATGTAGCTTCACATATGTTGAAAGGAAGGATCTGTGCGAATGCTGGTATCACCCATGTGCGAGAGAAACTACTTAAAACAATAAATAGCAGACTGCGTCTCAAACTATAGCGCTAAACGGATCTCTTTAATGTCAAACACCCCAGTTTTTATTTAATGTCGCTGCTATCCACCGAGTGCTTTGTTGGGGGAAAAAAGGCAGTTGCACTCAACAATAAACTGTTTTTTTTTTTAGCCTGGATGGCACAAACGTGAGCTATGTTGGTCCCAAGCGTATGTGTGTGTGGCACCGCTGTGAATAAATGATGCGTGTAATCAGTGTATTTACTTACAATGTGGCAGTGGCACCTCTACATTCACTTTTTTGCATTTTTTTTCCACTTCAGGAGAAAACAGATCCTCCCCACCAACCACAAAAACAGAGCTTAACTGCCTCACTGTACATGTAATTTACTAGAAAGGCTGTGTTCAGAGTCTTTAGTGGTGCAGATCCACAGATATGTTTCGGAGAAAGCATCACTGCTGCAGAGTTTCTCCATAGCATGGAGAGAGAGAAAAAATCTTGACACACTCCCAGTTTAGTGCCATGTTGTACCTTCGGTCAAGCCATTGGCTCCCTCAGTCGGTTTTCAAGGAATTGTGAGTAAAAAAAAAACAAATATCACAAAATGGGTAAATTGTTGGGTTCGTTGATGTGTATTTCTAGTAAACTATTTCCGTCCCTTGAGAAAATAGTTCTTTTAAAATAATCCCTCAGGTTTATAGAGGCATGTATTCAGCTAAATATTGTGGGCAAGGGTTGAGGGTTATTATAATTAATGAAAAACAGCACTTATATATTAAATCATTCATATGAAATGCAAATGTATATCTCTATGTGTTTGTACATAGACTTTAGAGAAACAACCCTGCAGCGATGAATTCTCTTCTGCGATGCTTAGAGGAGGTTAAAGCATGGCTAGCCCAAAATTTCCTATTCCTAAATGAAGACAAGACTGAGGTCATTGTTTTCGGCCCAAATGAAAACTCTCAGTGTACAAGTGCAGAGTTGGAGAGTCTATCGGCTTTTAAATCCACAGGGGTGCGGAACTTAGGTGTTCTTGTTCTTGTCCTGCCTTTAAAATTTGACAAACAGATCTCATCTGTAATCAGTTCCATTTTCTATCAACTTCGTCTATTCGTCAAAGGCTTTCTCACCCCGAAAACTCTGGAAATGGCTGCTCATGCATTTATTACGTGTCGGCTAGATCACTGCAATTCCTTACATTGCTGTATATCAAGTTTTCAAATTGCTCGTCTTCAGTTAGTCCAAAATGCTGCGGCCAGACTTCTGCATAAGTGTCGCAAATATGACCACATCTCTCCAATTCTCAAATCTCTACACTGGCTGCCAGTTCGACAGAGAATAGATTTCAAAATTTTAAATCTCTTCATAACTTAGCTCCTGCCTATCTCTCTGAACTCGTCCATCCCTACACTCCTTCCAGAAGCCTAAGATCCTACGACCAGGCTCTGCTGGTAGTCCCTTGCGTTAGACTCAAAGGGGGGAGCGTGCATTTGCGGTGGCCGGGCCATGACTCTGGAACACCCTCCCCCTTGAGATTAGAACGGCCCCTACTCTGTCTGTCTTCAAGTCTCTGTTAAAAACCTACCTGTTTTCTTTAGTATCTTGATCTCTTCTCTAATGGTTGGTTCTACTATTTTATATTTGAGTCTTATAGTGCTTTGCTACTGCTGTTTTTTGTTTTATTCTATATTTGAGTCTGATACTGTTTTGTCACTCCAGTTTTAAGGTTTCGCTTAGCTTTGCTGCACTTATTTGTGTTTTATGTGTTGTTACGCAGGTCTTACTATATTTTAATCTGATTGTTCTGTAAAGCACTTTGGTCAGCCTAGTGGCTGTTGTAAATGCGCTATGCAAATAAAGTGAACTTGAACTTGAACTTATCCATGCAGCCTTAGAAATGTGATTCAGATCAGAGAAATCACAAGCTCCACCAGCCAAAATGTTCTTGAAAGAGCGGTTAGTCGGAGTCCTGTTTGTTTATTTAAACCTAACTGGTGATTATGGCTCTGAATTGTACAGACCTTAAGCCTAAATTCTGCAGCATCTCTCAACCAGTCATTTAACATCCATGATTATGCTGTCGCCGATCGCTGCCGGGCTGGAAAAGGGCCGTTCCATTCATCCATGTGGCGATTGTGTGTCTCTCCAGTCTCTGTTGCATCTTTGACCAATCATGGAAAACTAACATCACTTTTAAACATATTTCTAGCATATTTAAATTAGTGGATGTTGTTACAAAATGTTAAATTGAAATAAATGAAAATTGCAATACTGTGTCTCAGGGTTGTAAATTACATCCTGGTTCAAGTATTAAGCACATAAGCTTTGACTTTATTGAGATGCTGAAATCTGAATATATTCATTTGAGAGCAGCCCTCTGACTCTCTCTAAAGTTTCATGATCGTGGAATGTTCCTCCAACTCACTGACCCCCATTAAAGTACCTGAAAATTCACATTTAAAGGCCTACGGCACAGTTGCTTTGACCTCCATCCTTGCAAACTAGAAGGCTGAGATGTCAGTGTGTTTCCAGCTCTCAGTATAAAGTTTCATTAGGGTACATCAAAATGATTTGCGATATTTATTTATGATTGACTGAATGGGCTTCTGCTTTTTGACAACTGTATTTGGCAGATGCTTTTTTCTGATTGCCATTAAGTTATTCATGCTATCAGTTCACGCATTCCTTGGGAAAATGTATTTATGTTTTTGGAGGATTTTATCACTGAAGGAATTTTAGTTACACTTTAATTTAAAGTGTCCTTGTTACACTATAGTTATACATTTAAGTATGGAGTAATATTTATTAATTACATGTAGGGTAGAGTGGGGTAAAACGCCCCCCTGGGGTAAAACGCCCCCCACCAGTTTTTCCCAAAATAACCACTAAAAGTAGTCAATATAGGTTTTTACTGTTGCTATGCACTACGTTGATAACGGGGATATACAAATCTCTATGGAGAAGCTGACACCAGCGACACATTTGAAGAGAAGAGGATTACATGGTAAATGCTATAATTTTCAGATATTAGTAAACAAGTGTTTAAGAGAATATTGTTCTGCAGGATATCGCAGTGATGTATGATAGATGAATAGTGAAGTCTGTAGTTTGAGATCATATGTTATTTATAAGGAATATAACTATATAAATTTTTTTTTACATTTTTTAAAAAACTCATAGCTTGTGGGGTAAAATGCCCCCTACGCTGAGGGGTAAAACGCCCCCCCTGGGAGCATAGTTTCTCTCTATCATAATTACTATAATAAAATATTTATGTCTATCAAATCCTTTGTTTTACACTTAATGCAGTATAACTAGGTGGTAAAATCAAAATATTTGAACAAAACATGAAAAAATTACCTCAAGTGAACATTAACTAGCTAGCTTGCTAGCAAAGTTAGCTCACTGATGGAAGGTAGTTAATTTGGCTATTTTGGACATTGCTGAAATAAATATTAATATATTTACATGTTTATACATTACTTGCCTTTTACTTTTAGAGATTAAAAACTATTGTCTGTTAATTTTGCTGTTGATCTATCAAGCAAACTGGTTTGTAAGAAAGGGGGCATTTTACCCCACCTTGGGGGGCGTTTTACCCCACCGCTGGGGCAAAACGCCCCCTTTGTACAAAAATATTTTCAGTCAAAATGCTAATTAATTATGAAGGCTAAGCAATTTTTATATTTGGTGAATAACTCCTGCCATAGTCACTCAAAACCGGGATGGCAATTCTAGTCACATTTATGTTTTGTTTCACTGTAATGCCACATTTTCCTTAAGGGGGGCGTTTTCCCCCACTCTACCCTACTAGGGTTTGGGTTATTACACTGTAAAAATTGAACAGTTGGATCAACTTTAAAAAAATACTTCAATTGGTAACACCTAAAGAAATTAAGTTTTCTCAACTTAAATTATCACGTTTTATCGTGAAAAACGTGATAATTTAAGTTGTGAAAACTTAATTTCAAAAGTAAAGTAATTTTTTTAAGTTGATCCAACTGTTCACTTTTTACAGTGTATGTTTTGGTTAAGAGTTACTTTCCTGAAATTGCAAGCATAATTTAAAGTTATTACTATGTAACGTAAAGACACTGTAAAATAAACTTGACCTAAATTGTAATGCCTCTTTATTTCTTATGCGTCTTTTATGACTATTTTTAAATAATGTGTATGTAATGTGCTATATAAATAAAGTTGCCTTGCCTAGGAATTAAGAAAAAGTTATTATGTCAAACACTGACAAGGAAAATGACTAAATTCCTTGTTCCAAAATTTGCAGTGTGATTTTAGCAAGCTGTGACATTTCAATGTTTACATTGTTTTTCTGACCAAAGCCTTTGCTGTGATACAGTTCGGAGTGTCATTACTGTTTTTTTTTTTTGTTTTTTATTGTATTTTGTTCTTTGAGGTTTTAAGAGCATTTGTATTAGGGAGCATTACTTTCCTCCAAAGCATCACATTATGTTCCTTGACACCCCTGAAAACTAAATGTATACGTGTTCTCTTTTTTACTGGAAGCTTCCTGATTTCCACGGATGTGCAGTTGTTATATTAATAAGTACGGAATACTAATAGCCAAACTCGAGCGATACAAAGTTTTCTGTTTCCGAGCCCTGCTGATGACCTCATCAGGAAAGCGCCCATCCTCAGTGTCTCTTTCCTTCAAACGCCAGCCAAGTCGCTGAGGTAGAGAAAAGCTCCGGCACAGATCTCGAAAATGAACGTGTCTCTTATGTGCGAACCCAGCACAGACCCATACTTTCTTCCCTGTGCCTTTCATCCGTTCTCATACTTCTCACATTTCTCTTTCACTCTGCCTCACTGGCTGGTTGAAAGTTGTCCTGCCTTTTATTTTCAGCAGTATTAATTTGGTGGAGTTTGCCAGCTCGGCAGTGGCGTGCTCTTCTCACTTGACGTTTTGCTGAAGTTTGTATGCCACTTGAGCTTGCCGTCTCCCTCGCTAATGATAGCGGCGCGGGCTCTCAGGGGAGTGCGGGCCGCCTCGCACGGCTCCCGCGCTGGATATTTTGGGAGGCAGGAGGGAGCCTGTGAGGCACATCATTGCCTGCTCATCCTCCTTCCCTTTTCTCTTTCTCTCTCCTCTCCCTCTCTTTTTGTTGTTGTTGTATGTCTGTGCGCGCATACATTCTTGAGCGTGTGTATTATTATTTTTTTCTTCCTCAGACATATTTTTTGATTTCTGAGGGAATGATGAGAGGGGGAAAAAAAGAAAAAGAAAAATCCATTTTTATTAACTTATTCATTGTATACGAAATCAAGAGCTTTTTCTCCTTCTCTTCTTGCTAAAGCCAAATGAATGTTTAAAGAGGTAATTTACAGGGCCCTGTCAGGAATCCACATTGTGTTTCACACAAACACTGGGAAAAAAGGAAATTCCAATCTAGACAGTAACATAACTGAACCGAGGAATCTCAGCGGGAGGTCCGGATAAATTATACAACAATCTGTGTTCTCCCTTGTTTAATTTAGAACTGTAGAACTGTTTTTAAGGCTATTGCTGGGTTCTACAGGAGAGGAGAAAAATGGACTGAAAAAAGTAGGAAACCTGAGGATTAGCAAACATAAATCAACTAGGGAGAATAGACTCTGTTTGAATGCACTTTGCTGTAAAATTCTGTCTTGATTTTGTTTTGTCTTTTTGTCCAGTACATGTTTCTCTATCAATGAATCGACAACTGAAAAGTAAAGGGATTTTATCAGACTCAATACACACACACAAAGGGTTTTTTATCTTCCAATGCTCTGCATTCCTTTATTATGAGAGCATATCATCTTTTTTTATATTTAGCGGTTAATGAAGTTGTTTCACAACTGGATTTACTTTAATCCTCCCTAATTCTTCAGAATGAAAACAATGCTGTTTCTTTATTGTCTTGACCTCATATTCATGTTTATTTTGGCTAATCGTGATCAGACAAAAGCAAATTTATCCCCAGTGTCACATGATCCTTCAGAAATCATTCTAATATGCTGATTTTCTGCTTATGAATCATTTCTTGTTGAAAACAGTTGTGCAGCGTAATATTTTTGTGGAAACCACAAAAAGGATTATTTTTTCAGGATTCTTTGATGAATAGATAGATTTTTTTTTCAACATTTTTCAACATCAATTTATTGTGTCCTTGCTGAATAAAAGTAAAAATTTCTTTCAGAGAGAAAACAATACTGTTCCTTGACCTCATATTCATTATTTTTGGTTAACTGTGATCAGACAAAAGCAAATTTAAAGAGATACTTCATTCAGAAATTGATCCATTTCCTCATTCAACCCCGTTTCCACTTTTGCTATGTGTAAAAAGCAGCTTAAACATTCTGCTAAATATCTTCTCACAAGAAAAATTTTTATTTGGTTTTTGGAACAAATTTTTTTTTGGATGAACTGTCCCAAACAGTCAGACAGGTGTAGGTCTAACAAAAATCTTTAACGTCAGTGACAAACATTTCAGGTCAACTGTTTTTCCATTCCTTTCTCTCATTCCATTATTCTTCACTCTGCCCGTTGAGGTATTTCTCTTTCCTTTCCTAGCATGCTCTTTGACACTCTGTCTCTCAATCGCTCCGTCTTTTCGCTCTCTGCGTGTTTCTCTTTGGTGTCATTGTGTCAGGTAGTGACAGAAAGACTCACCCACCCTGAATCTCCTCATGTCAGCTCTTATTCCCTCACAGCTCATCGCCCACACGCTGTCACACCAGCGCAATTCGTGGAAGCTGATCATACCTCACCCAATCAACAGGCCACAGCTTCTGATCTAACCTGTTGCCCCGAGCCTGTTTTCTCCTGACAAGCACAGATTGGCCTTTGACCTCTGGAAGAAGAGAGCTCAATTCCTCTTTTTTTTGTGCTGTGGCGGTGAAGAAAGACAGAAGTTCATGGAGGAGTGATGTGGGTTGCAGAGTGATGACATCGTCCTTGTCCACCTTATGTGTTCCTTCAGCTGCTGATGGTTCAGTGGGCCTTCTTTATTGCTCTTCAATAATAATAATAATAATAATAAAACCCCTGTTTGGTGACACCTCCGGATAGGGTTAAAAAATGTTTTTACATTAAAAATAGTAATATTGTAAAAATATTATTGCAAATAAAAATAAGTGTTTAATATATATTTTTAAATGTCATTTACCCATGCAATGGCAAAGCTGAATTTTCAGCAGCCTTTACATAACTGTTGAAAGCAGTTGTGCTGCTTAATATTTTTGTGGAAACCATGAAACATTTTTTTTTTCAGGATTCTTTGATCAATAGAAAGTTTGAAAGAAACTAATAGTTTTGAAATAGTAAAAACTTTTATATTGTATCAAAAGATTTCTCAACTTAATGTTTTTAATCAAACATAAAGGGTTAGTTCACCAAAAAAAAATAATCATCCCATAATTTACTCACCCACAAGCCATCCTATGTGACTTTCCTCTTTCAGAAAAACACAATCAGAGCTTTATAATGGGAATGAATAGTAACTGAGATTTTGAAGCCCATAAGCGCAAGTGACCTCTGACCCGACGCACAACGTATTGAAGAACATGGAAGTGCAGAGGAAAGAGCAAAACAAAACACTGGTCATGAATTAGAAGTATAAAACGAAAATTTTTAAAGAGAAATGTTGAATGATTTCGATATAAGAGAAGAGGGGCTTGAGTTTGTTTGAACCAAGAGAGGCGTCTCAACTAAGCTTACGCTACTCCTACATCCTTCGACAATGGTCGGGTCAGAGGTCACTCTTCCGCCAGAACTAGACTCGCGTATGGTCGTTACCGGAAGCCACTGATTCTAGTTTATAAAGTTATAAATATGGACATTTGTCTTACAAAAATGCATCTCAGAAGGCCTTTATTAACCCCCTGGAGCCGTGTGGAGCACTTTTATGATGGATGTGACCACAAAATCTACCATTTACTCCCATTATAAAGCTTGAAAGAGCCAGGATATTTCTTAATATAACTCCGATAGTGTTTGGCTGAAAGAAAGTAATATACACCTAGGATGGCTTGAGGGTGAGTAAATTATGGGATGATTTTTATTTTTGGGTGAACTAACCCTTTAGTGTGTGCATTATTTCTTTAGAAAGACTTACTCTTTAAACAGATTCGAAATGATTTTGCTTTATGCAGCCATTAGACACATTAATGAAAGGGAATACAGAACTTTGCGTGATGTTCTGTGAAGGCTGAATTTATAAGAACGTTTACTTAACACAAAACTGATCCGAGTTAACACATAGAAAAGAGACATGTCTTGCCTAAACTAAATTCTGCCTGATCAGCACTGAGATGAAGCTCACGTGAAAGTGTTTTCACACACATGTATCGTGTTTGTGTGAGAGGTATGGTGCCCTGGGGCAAATACTGAGCACACAGACACAGGTGAATGGCACACAAGGGAAAGTCTCTGCCATGAGGAAGAATTTATAGAACCTCGCTGAAACCTGATAAACTTACATTCCCATAACATATCCGCTCCGGTGTGTGTGTGTGTGTATCGAATGCTTCACAATTTACCCCAAAGTCCTACAGTGACCTTTCCTCCAACCTGTCTCTTTCTTTAATCTGGTACCACTCCAAATTTAACTGCTTTGTTGACTTTTCGATCCATAATACCACATGTACTATGTCTGTGTTTTGTGAAATGCCTCACACTCTTGCTTGTGGAGTGCAGTCAGTGCACTGAGCATGGCCTCTGAATTTCATTTATACATGGATGCAGAAAGATGGAAAAACACACATCTATTTGTCTGCTAAGCTTATGTTTACCATTAAGATAAATATCACTATGACAGTGTAATCCTCTTCCGTCAGCCCATCCCCATTCATGCATTAGAAGAATGATTGACAGGCCATTGCCGTGTGTAGATTCTCAGCAGGATGTCCAGCAGGAACATTAAGCTGTTGGTTCAAGCATGCAACCTCATTGCACAGCACAAATCCTGCACAAGATCTGCTAGGTAGACTACATGTGTTGTATAAAAAGGATTAGAAGAATTATTGAAACTATTTTTTGAAATTCATAAATTATGGCAAAGATGTTTTGTTTGTGGTTGCGTTGGAATGGATCAGACCTTACCATATCTTGCTCGCTACTTTGTGTAATATTTAGTGTATACTAGTGATTCCCAACTGTGTGTCCCTGAGGGTTTTGGCTATAGGCCTATATTTATTTATTTTATTATTCATGATTTGTTAAAGCTAGAAAAGAAAAATGTTAAAATTACATGTTAAAAAACACACTGATTTATTGACTACAGTATGTGTGATCTGTAAATGTAATAGGCTATAGGCTACACTACGACCCATATCCATAACCATCTTTGGAAGAAGCACAACATATTTTTAATACCACGATGCCTATTGTTGATTAAATGTAATAAAGAGAAGCTTTTAGATTAAAATACAACAAAAAAAATTACCGAGTCTACAAGAGGGATAATTTTAATTAGGTTGTGTTGCGCATCGACGTAGCAACGTGAGCGCGACCTGATTAATATTCATAAGATAATCCTTCACCATAGTAGGATTCATGATTTCGCTAGCGGGCCAGATGAATATCTTGTTTGAAATGAGTCACATCTTCACTTCTGGGATATCAAGGTCAAGTTTCAACGAATAACAGAGGTTATGTTGAATTTAAGGCAAAGATAAAAAGATTTTTTATTTTTTAAATTCGACGTGTATCAATCAAATGTAGGCTAGTTTTCTCGTCGTCACACCAGCAGTCTTAGTATTAGGCCATCCCCGCGTCCTGGCTGGCACACACTCAAGCTAACATTACTTTAGTTAAATTAATAAACAATAATTAGTTATATAATAATTCAACTATAAATAAGTTATTTGTATTATTTATGTGGACGTCACATTAACTAATTAAAATTCATGAGCATGGACCTGGACCAATTTGTCACAAAATTGTACCACAAACAGGAACTATTTATCTACTGCAGATATTGATCAAGTCTTGTTATGGCTACAGAATTGAAACAAAGACAATCAATAGCACTGAAACCAGAAGCTTGACAATGATTGTATGTAGTGCTTGTTGAAATAAAGATTGAAAGTAAAGGTTAACTGCTGATAAGCTGACAGATTGTTTGTACTGAGAGTCATCATTAATAAATCTTATTGGCTTTAGTGCAGACGCCATGTTCAAACAATGAAGCATTTAAGAAGATTAAACAAGAATGTACGTCAATGTATTTTGCAGTGTTTGTGAAAACAGGATTGTGGAATATATGATATGAATTCTCTGTAATCTTTATTTGCACTGTGGGCTGAAGCACATCAAGCAACATGTATTGACATCAGAAAATATTACTCCTTTATTGTTTACATAAAAAAAAATAGACCATTTTTAATATGTCTATCAAACCTATAGATAACCTACCTGGGAGTATCCTCTGTTTCACTCCCAAAACAGCTTCCTTGCCCTGTGCAAGCACCCACGTCCGCAAACATGCACAGATTCACACACATCAGGTTTGATGGATGAGGAAATAGATGGCAAATTGCTGTGTCCAGTCTGATGGATGACATCATTTGGCCAATGTGCTGATCATGTATGCCTAAAAGTTGAGTCTCCTTTTTCCTCCTCGCTTTGTTTACCATTGATTTTCCCAGCTTGTTATGCTCCCTTTCCCTTTGAATCTAATTCATGGAAAGGACCACATGGTGAGACCCCGTCTCTACCCATCAGCCTCTGCTCCACACCATCCATCTCTATCTGAAGAGCGCTGGGCATGATAAATAAACATTCCCCCTGACACACACCTGTCATTTCTTCTAAATATTCTTCATTCTTTCAATATGAACCAATGTCCTCCATTCTGTACATTTCACTAGGGTGATGTGAGTATTTGTTTCATGCCATTAGTTTTTGTGTGTAATGAAACAGCAGGAGGGCGACGGAATCTGTGAATCCAGTAAGAGACATTTCCAAATTCTTATAGGCCTATATTTAAACTGGCATTACCATTACATCTATAAAATATGCATTCCAAGAGTTCTGCTTGCTTTTGTGTCACTATGAGAGTTTGTGGCAGTCATGCGTTCATATATTCATATGGGGTGCCAGCGATGGGGACAGCTGCTGATTGATGGAGAACAGACTGTCGAGGTGGCCAGGTTTATGAGCCAAGCTACATTTGAATATTGAGAGCGTGTCTGTGTCACCCACCCCATATTGAGAATTATTTGACAATGCATTATGTTCAAAACCTGTCACATAAAAATATAAGCAAGTCCTCCCTAGTGTGTGCAAATTATGGCATGAAAAATGCCCTTTTAGACCTCTTTTAGACCTTTTTCGGTCCACTTCTTCTTTTAAGAGCCCTCCAAATAAGAAGAAACGCCAAAAAGTTTGGAAACAATAATACAGTATTTTTAACGTTTTTTTTTTTTTTTAAAGAAGTCTCTTATGCTCACTAAGGCTGCATTTATTTGATACAAAATAAAATACAGAAAAAAAAAGTGATATTGTGGATCATGAAGGATCATGTGACACTGAAGACTAGAGTAATGGCTGATGAAAATTCAGCTTTGCATCACAGAAATAAATTATATTTTAAAGTATATTAAAATAGAAAAGCATTATTTTAAATTGTAATTTCACAATATATTTTTTTCTGTATTTTTGATCAAATAAATGCAGGCTTGATGAGCATATATATAATTTAGAAGTTGTAAATTACATAAATGTATTAAATAAAAAGTATTTAATCAAATATATATATTTAAAGACATTATAAATGATAAAATATTAATTATATAGGCTAAATATTTTTTTTATAAATACATTAAAATAAATAATTCACTAATTTATTAATAAATAAATTAAGAAATTAATAGTATTTAAAAGATAGAAAATGATTGCTTTATAGATTCAGTTTTTTTTGTAGATTCAGGTATTTTTAATTTCTCACACAATAAATGTGAACCAACGTATGCAGAGAAAAACAACACAGAGTGTATACAAAATGCTGTAAAAGTTTCATTTTCTACAAAAACATGATGTTTAAGATAAGATATTCACAGATTTTTTATATAATTGAATTATTTTCACTTTTGGGTAACTTTTTAAATTGCTGACATTTTCAACTTAATGGCCAAGTTACTTTCATGCAGCGCAGCGCGACAGACACTGAGAGACAATTTGGATGTTCACGGCACGGTGAGTGTGGAATCAGACAGAGCAAAGAGATTCATGCTGACAGCTCCTGTGTAGCTCTGTGAAAGCGATCACACCCTGTTACAACATGGAGGAGGACTTTTGTCACCACAATGAATCAGGGGAGGGAAGGAACACGGCAGAGGCTGGCAAGAGCCACTCTAGCGAGATCAAGAAGCGGCTAATGAGGAATTGTTAGATCCCAAAATTAAAGCCGGGATGTCTGTTTATACTAGGCCCCCTGACTGAGAGAATTACAGTTTCTGAACACATGCAAACATTGTTGTTTGAGTTAGCGCACAGACTTCCGCGATTCAAAACGACACTTCAGCAGACTAATCAGACAAAAAAGGAAAATGATGCATTCTGTTACGGGACTCAAAGCAGAATCCAAGTTGGTAGAGCAATTCAGTTAGCTTGTGTGAGGACTGGGCAGCTCAGCAGGAGGAGATAGTGGGGAGTGACACCTCAGGGGTTAACAACTACATGCCCTTTACTATTATAACACACAACCATTGTCAGACTTGAGAGGGCTTTTGGAAATTAATTTAGCCGCTCAACAGCTTCTTTACCAAGAGCACGAGTCAATAACATATTCCCTGGAGTCACGTAGCTTTTTTTTTTTTTTTTTTTTACATCTGTCAGTCATGTGTAGAGTGTGAAGAGAAGTGGGCATTATTGACCACTTACAGGGCTTAATGGGCCCCCCAGGCCAACCCTCTCACCCTCTTACCCACCCTCGTTCTCTGTTTCACTTGCTCGGTTTGATGAAAATGATTTTCAGACTGTTAAGTGAAATCAAATTTGTAAAGCAAACTAAAATGAAAAGAGTAGCAAATCAAAATTAATATCCATCTTTCATACTGTACACCATAATGTTGCAATCCCTAAATTTAATTGTAAGCATTTTAAAAAATATATATTTTTATTCAGACAAAATTGTATATGATTTAGTGATTTAAAAATATGAATAAATATTATTCATTATCAGCCAGAATTTTTATAGAATTTATCAAAAAGTTTTTTTAAATCAAATTAAATATGTCACATTGAATAAACGCATCTGCCAAATGCATGAGAACATATAAAATGAAGTAAAATAAAGGCAGGGCATGTTGTCACTGCACAGTAGTAATTTGTCACAATGCATGGGAACCTGCCGATATTCAGCCTGTCGCTGGTCTTTTGTAAGTATTAATGGACTATTGTTAATGCTTTCACTCTTAGCTCTTCTTTCATGGCTAACAGCCAGACTTCTTACCCAATGCAATTTATCAGACCCCACTGAAACTCTCCCAAAGTCAGCAGAGCAATGTCTCTACTGTGAGGCAAGATTTAGTAATCCTTATGCAATTCTGGTCAACCATCACTGTTGTGCTTTTGACAGCAAACAAAAAGTTCGATCTTTTGTTTTACAAAGAACATAAGAAAACTACATCAATGCCGTAACAATTGTGTGGGTGCGGGGGCTCTGATTATTTGTATACTGGTGTCATCAATTTGTCAACATATGAAGAAATTATATTAAAGTGTAATTTAGAGTGTTATAAAAAAAAATGGCACAAAATAAAGCTGTATAGGGAGCCCCTAAAGGGACATATATGGGATGGGAGGAAAAAGGAAAAATTACTTGTCAATGGCTCGCAAAATCTGGGCGTTCCACCCGAGAAACATTGCATTCGCTCACAAAATGTTTTGCGTTCCCCAATAAGAAACCTTGTGTTCGCTCACAAAATGTTTTGCGTTCCCCCGAGACACTTTGCATTCATTTACAAAATGTTTTGGTTCCCCCTAGAAACTGCGTTCACTCGCAAAAGATTTTGGTTCCCCCTAGAAACTGCGTTCACTCGCAAAATGTTTTGGTTCCCCCTAGAAACTGCGTTCACTCGCAAAAGATTTTGGCTCCCCCTAGAAACTGCGTTCACTCGCAAAATGTTTTGGTTCCCCCTAGAAACTGCGTTCACTCGCAAAATGTTTTGGTTCCCCCTAGAAACTGCGTTCACTCGCAAAATGTTTTGGTTCCCCCCAAGAAACTGCGTTCACTCGCAAAATGTTTTGGTTCCCCCCAAGAAACTGCGTTCACTCGCAAAATGTTTTGGTTCCCCCTAGAAACTGCGTTCACTCGCAAAATGTTTTGGTTCCCCCTAGAAACTGCGTTCACTCGCAAAAGATTTTGGCTCCCCCTAGAAACTGCGTTCACTCGCAAAATGTTTTGGTTCCCCCTAGAAACTGCGTTCACTCGCAAAATGTTTTGTGTTCCCCCTAGAAACTGCTTTCACTCGCAAAATGTTTTGGTTCCCCCTAGAAACTGCGTTCACTCGCAAAATGTTTTGGTTCCCCCCAAGAAACTGCGTTCACTCGCAAAATGTTTTGGTTCCCCCTAGAAACTGCGTTCACTCGCAAAATGTTTTGGTTCCCCCCAAGAAACTGCGTTCACTCGCAAAATGTTTTGGTTCCCCCTAGAAACTGCGTTCACTCGCAAAATGTTTTGGTTCCCCCCAAGAAACTGCGTTCACTCGCAAAATGTTTTGGTTCCCCCCAAGAAACTGCGTTCACTCGCAAAATGTTTTGTGTTCCCCCTAGAAACTGCGTTCACTCGCAAAATGTTTTGGTTCCCCCTAGAAACTGCGTTCACTCGCAAAATGTTTTGTGTTCCCCCTAGAAACTGCGTTCACTCGCAAAATGTTTTGGTTCCCCCTAGAAACTGCGTTCACTCGCAAAAGATTTTGGCTCCCCCTAGAAACTGCGTTCACTCGCAAAAGGTTTTGGCTCCCCCTAGAAACTGTGTTCACTCGCAAAAGGTTTTGTGTTCCCCCTAGAAACTGTGTTCACTCGCAAAATGTTTTGGTTCCCCCTAGAAACTGCGTTCACTCGCAAAATGTTTTGGTTCCCCCTAGAAACTGCTTTCACTCGCAAAAGGTTTTGGTTCCCCCTAGAAACTGCGTTCACTCGCAAAATGTTTTGGTTCCCCCTAGAAACTGCTTTCACTCGCAAAAGGTTTTGGTTCCCCCTAGAAACTGCGTTCACTCGCAAAATGTTTTGGTTCCCCCCAAGAAACTGCGTTCACTCGCAAAATGTTTTGGTTCCCCCTAGAAACTGCGTTCACTCGCAAAATGTTTTGTGTTCCCCCTAGAAACTGCGTTCACTCGCAAAATGTTTTGGTTCCCCCCAAGAAACTGCGTTCACTCGCAAAATGTTTTGGTTCCCCCTAGAAACTGCTTTCACTCGCAAAAGGTTTTGGTTCCCCCTAGAAACTGCGTTCACTCGCAAAATGTTTTGGTTCCCCCCAAGAAACTGCGTTCACTCGCAAAATGTTTTGTGTTCCCCCTAGAAACTGCGTTCACTCGCAAAATGTTTTGTGTTCCCCCTAGAAACTGCGTTCACTCGCAAAATGTTTTGGTTCCCCCTAGAAACTGCGTTCACTCGCAAAAGATTTTGGCTCCCCCTAGAAACTGCGTTCACTCGCAAAAGATTTTGGCTCCCCCTAGAAACTGCGTTCACTCGCAAAAGATTTTGGCTCCCCCTAGAAACTGCGTTCACTCGCAAAAGATTTTGGCTCCCCCGAGAAACTGCGTTCACTCGCAAAATGTTTTGGTTCCCCCTAGAAACTGCGTTCACTCGCAAAATGTTTTGTGTTCCCCCTAGAAACTGCGTTCACTCGCAAAATGTTTTGGTTCCCCCTAGAAACTGCGTTCACTCGCAAAAGATTTTGGCTCCCCCTAGAAACTGCGTTCACTCGCAAAAGATTTTGGCTCCCCCTAGAAACTGCGTTCACTCGCAAAAGATTTTGGCTCCCCCTAGAAACTGCGTTCACTCGCAAAAGATTTTGGCTCCCCCGAGAAACTGCGTTCACTCGCAAAGTGTTTTGGTTCCCCCTAGAAACTGCTTTCACTCGCAAAAGGTTTTGGTTCCCCCTAGAAACTGCGTTCACTCGCAAAATGTTTTGGTTCCCCCTAGAAACTGCTTTCACTCGCAAAAGGTTTTGGTTCCCCCTAGAAACTGCGTTCACTCGCAAAATGTTTTGGTTCCCCCCAAGAAACTGCGTTCACTCGCAAAATGTTTTGGTTCCCCCTAGAAACTGCGTTCACTCGCAAAATGTTTTGTGTTCCCCCTAGAAACTGCGTTCACTCGCAAAATGTTTTGTGTTCCCCCTAGAAACTGCGTTCACTCGCAAAATGTTTTGGTTCCCCCTAGAAACTGCGTTCACTCGCAAAAGATTTTGGCTCCCCCTAGAAACTGCGTTCACTCGCAAAAGATTTTGGCTCCCCCTAGAAACTGCGTTCACTCGCAAAAGATTTTGGCTCCCCCTAGAAACTGCGTTCACTCGCAAAAGATTTTGGCTCCCCCTAGAAACTGCGTTCACTCGCAAAAGATTTTGGCTCCCCCTAGAAACTGCGTTCACTCGCAAAAGATTTTGGCTCCCCCTAGAAACTGCGTTCACTCGCAAAAGATTTTGGCTCCCCCGAGAAACTGTGTTCACTCGCAAAAGGTTTTGTGTTCCCCCTAGAAACTGTGTTCACTCGCAAAATGTTTTGGTTCCCCCTAGAAACTGCTTTCACTCGCAAAAGGTTTTGGCTCCCCCTAGAAACTGCGTTCACTCGCAAAATGTTTTGGTTCCCCCTAGAAACTGCTTTCACTCGCAAAAGGTTTTGGTTCCCCCTAGAAACTGCGTTCACTCGCAAAATGTTTTGGTTCCCCCTAGAAACTGCGTTCACTCGCAAAAGATTTTGTGTTCCCCCTAGAAACTGCGTTCACTCGCAAAAGGTTTTGTGTTCCCCCAGAGACAAGGACTTTGGTTCCCCCTAGAAACTGCGTTCACTCGCAAAAGGTTTTGGTTCCCCCTAGAAACTGCGTTCACTCGCAAAATGTTTTAGTTCCCCCCGAGAAACTGTGTTCACTCGCAAAATGTTTTGGTTCCCCCGAGAAACATTGTGGACAAAATGTTTTGCGAGAGAACGCAAAAGCATTGACATATTTTTTCCTGTTTCAATGGGCAAAGACTTAAAAATCAGACTTCAAATTGTGTACATTACATTATTATTTTATTAAATATATTTTTGCAGTTGTTTGTTTTAATCCTACCTATCACAAAACAACCTGCCACGAAATGTATGACCTTTTCACGAGTTCACACTTACATATAATTTGAAGGGGTAAGGTTTAATGCGTATTTGGCGTGCTGTCCGGAGGGAGGGCTCTGAGCTCGGAGTTTGGCCCGAACCCAGAGTATTCCCCCCGTATGTAAGTGTTTAGGACTAGAAGAGTGGAGAAGGGGTGGTGGAGGGATGCTGCAAAACTGTCAATGGAATGAGGTGAGACTGCTGAGTATATATACACCTCTTACCATTGATTGCTGAGTGCTCTCCACTTGTGTTAATTATCTGAACGTGCTCCTCCCGAACCTTGTTAATAAAACATCATTAAAATGATACTTAGTCTTAAACTTTTTATTCATATGGCGTTCATTATACATATTGATATGAGTACATACATTTGTCTTCAAGGAAAAACAGAACAATATGTCTGGCTGACTATGTAGGAAGGCATCTTGGTGGCTGTGCTCATATGGCCATGGACACAATTAAAGCTCTCAGATAAGCAAATATTTCATTATACGAAGCAAACATGAGCAACTCAACAGTCGGAAGATGTACACAAGCCCTCAGTTTCTTCCCTTTTTAAAAACTTTTCTACCTTTCTTTCTGCATGCCCTGAAAAAGTCAAACTAGTTGTAAAATCCCTCTTCTTGCCCGCAGGACAGAAATCACCTAGCCACATGCCTGGTGGGCTTGCTCTAAGCTGAGCTGGTTTGAAATGCATGATTGCCATTCTCCAAACTCTCACTATTCCTCCGTTTCACTCTTTGTTGACACACAGATAAATGAGTAACACATCAAAGGGAGGCGGTCGTACTCTCTCTCGACCCACAGCACCGGTTCCCCCCTACCTCAATCTTCTTTAATTTTGCAGATAAAATCAAAGAGCCTCATTTTCACCTCTTCATTTGAAGCAAGGCGCTGGACCATGGTGCTAAGAGGAAAATCAATCCGGACTAAGTGAGAGATCAAACTCGATATGTACGTTTAGGATTCAAGTGACAGTATCTTCATTACGCCAAACATACCTATCAGCAAATGATGCACGAGGGACACGCTTGGAACTGTCGAATAGCATTTCAACCCATCCAAGAAATCTTTTGAAGTCATTTTTAATGGTTTTGAGCTACAGTGAATGGGCTAAAAATTAAATTAGTGCATTATTAACATCCTTTACTCAAGCCATAGTTCTTTTTCGTTCTTCGCTTAGGGGGAAAAAGTAAGCTATTTTCTGTGAATGTGTGACACTTCTGATTCTATAGCTGCTATAGGGAAATAACGAGAAGAATAACAAAGTGCAGTAAACATTAAAACTATTTGCGTTACAAACCAGTGTGTTTGTATAATTACCACAATAGTGTACCAGTTTGCAATATCAAGCTGCTGTTTTGTACAGCTAAAAATAACTAGAAGCGAGTGACATTGGAAGCCAGACACGTTCAGTTTCTAAATTGCTGCGCTTGCTCTTCCGTTAAATATAGATGCTGTTGGTGAACATTCCGATGCCGCCCATGCGATATTAGATAAATATATGTAAATATGTGCTGTGCGCTTTTCTCTCAATAACAAAATAAAGTTTAAACACACAAAAAATGACAGTGGTGAGAAAATGGCAGTTATGAAAGCATTTGATCATAGCGATGTGGATATGTTTGCACAAGCTCTGCAATTCGGCACTCTTGCATTTATCTTGGAACAATTTGAAACAATATTGGTTTAAAGCAAGCAGTTTTACAGTATTAAACATGAAAAAACAGTGTCAGTGTCTCTTTCAATTAGATTTACAGCCTCAATGTCTACTACACTGTTAAACAATTATATGATCAACAAGCTGTGACAACATATGTTTTTACATTACTTTAACTTTTTATGTGATACAAGATTCAACTCATTATTTTAAGTCAGTTTAATGTAATTTAAGCTGCAATGACTTAAACATCCAAGTTTATTGTACTTAAAAATTAAAGGCAGCAACTTTTTTTTACAGTTTATAAATCAGCTCTCCAGTGTGGTCATGGTCTCTAAACAAACTTTGTTTTAGCTTGATTTTGTTCAAAATGATGTCCCACTAGGTCATTCTTCGATCTCGGGGCCTTTATGATGTCTTTTGTTTCACAGTGGATGGTAATGTTATACATAGATTGCATCATCTCTTTTTGCTGTTACGAAAACTGCTATGGTGTTTTTTTTTTGCTTAATTCATAAAATTTCTCCCAAACAATCTTCTGCTGGGACACTGGGCTTCATCCATGTTTAGACTCCATTCACTCAAACTAGGTTGGTGGAACTTACCTCAGCATGACATCAGTGCTCCACAATGAGGAGCTTCAGGTGCCATTGTACAACCTTGGAATCAAATCAGCTATTCCCTATAGAGGAAAAGAGAAACTGCGGTTTACCATGTATTTATATATTTGATTTTTTTTTTTTTTTTTTAAGATGCCTGCTTTAAAAACCCTGACCAAGCAGCGGAAGCCAAGAATGTCACTCCTCTACGATACCCGTCTAATGAGGCTCTATAGCAAACTTTCAGCTCAACATAATATGAATTATTTGTCATCTGTGTGTGTGTGTGTGTCTTCGGAAAGGTTGAGTAAATCAGGATGAAGGAAGGCCTTGACGGAGAGATGTGGCATTAGCCCGAGGGCTCGTAGCACAGTGAGGGTAGTTAGCTCACAACATACTGCCATCATTAGGACTGCAGACGGGCCACTGCAGTCACACACACTCACAGCCCTATCAAAAACTCCCAGCGTATCAAGCAACACATGCCACCTCCCATTCGCCTGACTCCCCTACCTCTAACTATCAAAGCATCTCTTTATTTCTTCTATACCGCACGCTAGTTTACTTTAGCACTTTTTTTTATTTTTTATGATTATGATCTATTGGTGCTGTTCCACTGCATGGTGCGGCTCGGTACGGCTCACCTGGTACTTTTTTTAGTATACCACCTCGGTTGAGGTTCCAAGCGAGTCGTACCGATATTAAAATGTGACGTGTAAACACAATAGATCACTATTTGAGACACAAGACACCAAACCCGCTAGATTTAAATAGTCAGCAACAGCCACCGCAGTATCATTTGTTCGCGCAACTTTTTTAAACGACTTGCTTTAAACGACCATCGCACCAGCTTGAAAAAAGTAATGACTGTATCGTGGTCAGTAGATGAGGTGGCGACGCAACTATAATGATCAGTCTATAATTCAACCCACTTTAAAGAGGTACTAAAATGCAGTGGAAAATCAAACCGAGCCAAAGTAAAGCGAGCCGAGCAGAGTCGTGCCGAGCCGAGTCGTACCACACAGTGGAAGAGCGCCATGTGATTGCCATGTGATTACCATGTGATGAAGGCCCCCTTCTCCTTCCCTTTACCTCTGTACAGATAAAACGTTGTCAAAATAGTTCCGGTTCACATGGCTACTCGGAAGCGATAAATAATTCTGTATTATACATTTTTAAGGCCAGACAAGTAATTTGTTTAGGTCAATTTGTAAAGAAAGACTGTGCACATATATATTCAAACGCGCATACCTATAGATAGACTAAACACGTAATACGCATGTGCACACCGTAAGCGTTTTCACAGGTTTGCGTTTTTAAAGCTTATATATATATATATATATATATATAAATTTTTGTTTAAATTTTTTTTTTTCAAGGCTTGCACCTTGGAACCTATTTCAAGGTTTGCATTCTCGAGCCACCAGGCACTGTTGTTGTGCGAATCAGAGGGCCGGAGCGCGTTAAGGGTTTTCTGTTAGAACGGTGTCGCATAAGTGGCCCCTAAGTTAATAACTAATAATCTTTGCAACAGAAGTGAATCAATCAAAACTAACTTTAGCTGGACAATATATTTATTCTAGAGCTGCTGTAAAGCCAAAAACAATCTCTGTTATTTTACTTTCCTATTATCTCTGTAAAGCCGATTTGAAACAATCTATATTGTTAAAAGCACTATATAAATGAAGGTGACTTGACTTGACTGTAGATACCTGAATTATACACCTATTATGCAAAATTCACTTTTGTGTGTCTACACAACCACCCTATAATGATAAAAATCCACCCAGTGTTTTTTTTTATTTATTTTTTTATCCCCATAAATCATTATCACTGTCTCAGAACAACTCGTTCTCAGATTCGGGGCAATGTGACGTACTTTTGCACAAGCCCCTCCCCTACTACTGTTGACTGACACTGCAGTTTTAGCGTAGACCCGCCCTGAGTGAGCTCAGCTGTACACAGTCCGCCATTGTTTCGACGCCGGAGCAGCTGTAGACAAGAATGTCTCCTAAGCGACTGAGCTGTTTTGTTATAAAGATGTAAGAATGAACATAGCAGTCTCATTTACTCTTGTTGTTACTCGAGGATGGATCTGTACCAACAGTTCGTGATCCACAGTCTCCGGAGCGATAGGCCTAACGTTACTGATCACGGCAGTAATGGAAGGGAGAGCGCGCACTTTATTACAGTTCATCTGAGTCGTTTTATACATCTGAGTCGGATATAAAGTTTAGCAGTTTATTAAGCACCCCCTGAAAAGCTGTGTATATATTTGTTTACTGTTAGTTGTATCGAGTGTTTCTGTTTAATTCGCTGTGTATGTTGATGATAATGAAAGAGAGAGAGAGAGTTTATGGATAAGGCTTTCATGCGCACTTCCTAAAGGTCCCATTGCATGTATTATTTTATTATTTTAGAATGTTTCCTGGGGTGCCCTTATAATGTTAGTATGTTTTTTTTAGATCAAAAGTTGTTATAATTTAGAAATAAAAAGGCATATTTCCTAGCCTGATTTTAGCCTCTGATTTGAACGCTCTGTTTGAAGGGGCGTGTCTGCTGTGAGACTTCAGTGTAAACGCCCACTGCTGTGATTGGCTGACATGCTTGCATATGAAATATCTAGCATTACATGTGGAACTCTCTCGAAAACTTTTACTATTACAGCTATTATACGTTTTTACTATTGCAGCCATCGGGATTAACGAATCGTGAGAAGTTTTTTAAGTATTTAGATCTATTCCCATCACATAAAATGTTGCAGTGATGAGCATTGAGTAGATGACAGCCTGTTGATCGCGTGAATGAAGATCTTATCATTGCAACGCAGTTTCTGCACTCTCACTAATGATTTCACCAATGCAAACATGAGGTAAGTACAGTAAGAGCTTCGTTTGTGCAGCGTAACAGCGTCATTGATTTCATAACGAGTTTTGGCAAGTGTCCAGATAAACTTGCGCTGTGTGATTGACAGCTTGGGCGGAAAAACAAGGGGAAAAACCAATATCACGCTCGCGCAGCTCATTTTCTCAAGGGCGGGCCAAATTCTTTTTGCGGGCAAAGAAGAGAAAGGGGAGGTAACCTTTCCCCTTATGACGACATAAAGGGAAGATTCTAGATTTGCCCGTCTGAGCTTTCATTTTCTCAAAAATACCCAGGGCTTGGTTTACACCCATCAAAACGTCTAGCCACTGGGGGACCATAGGCAGGCTAGGGAAACTCATATTAAGGTTAAAAAACCTCATAAAGTGAAAATTGAAAATTTCATGCAATGGGACCTTCAAACTGTGTTTATTCAGCTCTTATGGTGATTTTCTGGAGTAAAACTGACACTTCATCTTTTGTGCGATGTACAATAAACTTCATAAAACTCGTCAGTAAAATTTTTGACCATCATTCCGACGCAGTCCGCTACAACAGGCTTGTACTAATAGTGAATAAAAGGATGATGAAAAATAAGTTATAACCGTAATTAAACTAAACTATACCTGTTCTATCTCCATATAGCATATATTCTCTGGCTCTGTGGGCATTATTGTCCGACTCCGGGTCGAAATGAACACCGCTCCGGAGAGTTTCTGTTTTGATATTATCATTCTGTGAGATGAGATTTTCCACAGAGCAAGCTCGTGAGGCACCGCCTCTGGGCGGCAGCAGCAGCTCATTTGCATTTAAAGGGATACACACTAAAACGGCACGTTTTTCTCAGCCCCAAAAAGTGACCATTTAAACATGCTGTAAAAAAATCTGTTGGGTATTTTGAGCTAAAACTTCACAAACACACTCTGGGGACATCATAGACTTATTTTACATATTGTGAAAATGGGCATAATAGGTGCCCTTTCTGTGGAACACAAAAGGAGACATTTAAGGCTGGGTGATTTAAATCAATATTAATATAAATATAATAAAACCGATTTTACTAAATTAAATGGAAGCTTACTCTATGGAGTTAACTTGTAAAGAAACATGTTATGAATGGTATTAATGTAAATACTGTGATAAATATCGATATCAAATGACGTAGAAAAAATACTGTGATCATTATTTTTGTCCATATCAACCAGCCCTATTTCTAGAAGAACCATACAATGAATGGAAATGTTGAACGGTGACTATGGTGGTCAAGCTATTTTTTCCCAGCATATAACAACCTAAACTTCTCTTTCTTACACAAAGCTATTAAATGGCTTCAGAAGACTTGGAATAAATGGCTCCAGTCATATAGTTTTAAAATAATTTCGTGGAAACTTTTTGTAATTTTTTTGGAGCTTCTCAGCCCCTGGTCCCCATTCACTTTCATTGCATGAAAAGCGCAGCGTGAACATTCTTCAAAGCATCTTCCTTTTTGTTTCACAGAACAAAGAATGCCATCCAGGTTTAAAATGACATAAGTTGAGACACTGATGTCAGAATGATGTCATTTTTGGGTAAGACACAACTCAGACACCCAATCATATAAATATGAAATGCATATTTTTGTCGTAATAAGTGCCTGAGGTGTGTAATATGGAAGCCTGCAGCTGATACTTCATACATCTGCGTATTTCCCTCATTGTGATGTTTTGCATTTGATTGTAAAGTGTGACACATAATCACGGCAGCAGTGAAGGCCCCATCATAAGCCCCTCAGCTCAAAATTACCATTCTGCTGTCAGTCCATTTCTCATCTGTTCCTCCACCCAAAGCTGTCCTGTCATCCAGCAGATTCGGGCCACCAGCAACACTCATCTCATTACCAAAGTACACAGTGCCTCTGTGGGATTCCGGCCCTGTCTCTGTCTCCTCTCTCAAACACACATATACACTCAAGTTGTTGTTTTTTTTTCTTCCCTGAGCTTAAAAAGTATCGAGTCTCCCAGGAAGTACTGACAGCTTGAGGCGACAACCGGATGAAGTGACAGTAGGAAGCCACTCATTATGATCACCTCTTCCTATTTCTCTCCTTTTCCTCTTTTTCATTTCCACCTTTTTTCCTCTCTCCTGTGCTTGATCTACTTCCCCCTTGACCTGGTCATGATTTATTAACCAACACGTCCATGTCATACCTGCCACAGAGGAGAGCAGCGGACCACTCCATAACATCATTCCCATTTCTCATGCCACACAATATACACTGCTGTCTTTTCTCTACTATTGTACGGTTTTTGTGTGCACTGACAACCAACCTTCTGAACTGATGAAGCATGGAGAAAGAGTTTTTTTTTTTTTTCTCTATAGTTTATGTGCTTGGCATGTTCATCACAGGCTACATTTGCAAAGGTTATGTAAGCTTACCAAAGAAGTAAGGTCATGAGACTAAGTCATATCACTTCAGATCCTACAACACACAATGTATCAAATGGCCAATTGACCTTTTTCACATTTCAGGGTTTCTCAGAAGCGGAAGTCTTCATAGTTTGGTAAACTTCTATAGCGGTGAATGAGAGAATCCATTCAATGTATTGTTTGGGTTCCCATTTGCTCAAATAGCAAAAGAAAAACTCCACAATAGTGTTTTCACAACTTTCAAAAAGAGGAAAATATACAAAAAGATTGATAACAGCATTCAGAAGTATAATAAAGATGCCACATTTACTGTTACTCCCACAGCCATTGTAATAGAAACACCCTCACAGCATTAACTCGTTTTTTTTTTTTTTTGATGCAAAGTTAACATAATACAAAGTATAGTGTTATAAATGTACATACATTTTTAAAAATAAATAATTTTAATGATCATTTTAAAATCAAATTAAAACAATTCACATAGTCTGTGAAAAGGGTCCATTAATAAAAAAGAAATTCACCCTTATGTTGTTCTAAATCTGTATGACAGTGAAACACCTTAACAGTTCACATTGATCACATCTGCTGTACAAAAATGTAAAATTATTATTATTCTTTTATTAACAACATGAGGGTCAGTTAACAGTGATGGAAATATATTTTTTAAATACATTATTCCTTAATTAAGCACTATATGAAAGTCATAAATTGACACTTTGTTGAGATGCCATATCTGAAATTAGATATTTTTAAATGTGTATTTTATTTTTTAAATCTTCAATTCACTAAAAAACGTCATAAGAAATAACTGTCTAGTTAACTAGTTAAGTCCAGAAAAAAGTATATCTAGCGTCTGCTTGTCTGCCGCTTTAAATGCTCGAGCTCGTTACAGCAGGATGGATTCTGATTGGCTGTCCATGTTTTTATCGTTCATCAGCTGCATAAAATCGTCCTGAAATTGATTCCAACGATATTATTTCTCTGTTCCGTTATTGTTATAACTTTGGTGTGAACTCTGCTGTTCTTTAATATTGACAACGATTTTTAGAACTAGATAGCCTATCTTAATCGTTATCTTTATAGTTATCGTCCTTGGTGTGAATGGGTATTCTACATATCAGTAGGCAATATGTAAATCAATGTACATGTAAAGTAGCCTATATCTCTATATTTAAAATCAAGATTTCTGAGAACATAAACAACACTAAATGTAAATCAGTTCAAAACCTATTTCACCTCTTTGGTCTCTCAGAAAATGTTTCTTTGAACACAAAAAAGTAATAACACATTTGTTTGACATCCTCTTGAACAGATCTTCAACAGATCGCTGTCATTCACAGGGATGAAGGAGAAGAATGCAGCATCTAATTTAGAGAAAATACAACACACTGAAAGAGTACCTATGAAGTGAAAGGACATTGGCTGGATTCAAAAGGTGAATTGATGGTTCTTCCAAGGTTAAGAGGGAATCCTAAAACATACAACAACAGAGTGGAGTTGTGTAGCAGAGCAGGCAGTGGTAGTTTGGTAAATGGACCCACCCTGAGTGCACCCTGTGGCAATAAAAGCCTTATTTATCAGCCTTGAACAGGCAGAATGCATATTTTCAGAGGAAGTGTGCTTAAAAAGAAAGTGGATGTGAACTGGGCTGGCAAACTAACCACAGCCCAGTGTCCGTGCGGATTACGGATTGCAAAATGCATCATTTAAATTGAAAGTTTTTTAATGATACACTGTTGAAAGTTCACATGCCACAATGTAATTACAAAATCCATGTAGGCCTATATATAAATAAATGGTTATTCCTGTTGCAATAATACAGATTTTGAGACGAATACCAAATGTTATTTCACAGGCAGCTTTAGACAACAAAAAAATATTTCTAAAAGCTGCATCAAAATACAACTGCATATAAAATATGGATACAAAAACATGAATAATTCAGAGTGTTGAGGGTTTTTCCTCTTGAATATTCTTTTAAAAAAAGGGTGCCCAAAGATCTGAATGATTAGGAAAAAATAACTCATCATTTTGGTTCAAAAGGCCAAGCGAACCCTTGTTACCATTCAGGAAGGGAATTTTTTTTTCTTCCATCGCTGACCTTCCGGTATACTACAGTGCATCATGCTAGAAAGAATGATAATGAAAGATTAAATAAAAATCCTTTTGACCTAGATGCATTTGTATTTCCTTTAACATGGTGGATAATCACATAGAGGCTGTTTAATTGATCCTTTGACCTTTGGGAACAATTCTGAAAGATTGTTGATATTCTTGTGAAGAAAAGCATTGTAGAGGCTTTGAACAGTTGTCGAAGAATGATCTGAATCGATTGATGTCCTGTTTGTTTGTTTGTTTACATCCATTCAGACGGAGACATTCAGAATGTCCTCGAGAGGTACAAATTAAACATTGCTTTTCTGGACTGAACAGGCAATGCTTGGATTTAAGGCACACTAGCGACGTAAACAGAAAGTGCCAGAATAAATAAAATGTATGTTTATTCTTTTGTATAGCGATTCAAAGCATATATACTAGGATTGTTGACTAAATGACTCAAGACATACGCTACTCCGAGAATTCGCAAGGTCTGGATGTTGTGTCGTACAATTCACGCTTGTTTGTTCAATTTTGTGTTTCAGTTTGTGCCTTTTTTTCTATTCACCAAATCAGAGAAAATAATGCGCAAGAACATTCCTTAGGAGGTCTTCATGTTAACTGAATAATCAAAATGGATAATAAATTAGAAATGTTTACCTAAAAAAAAATAACTTCTGATAACTTCTAAAGCCACAAACACGTGACTGAATGATTTACTCTGCCTAGTTAAAGTATCAGATCCTGGCATGAGGCTTTCAGCTGAATGAAACCAGCTGCAGACAGCGGTGTGTGATAGGAGAGTTATGGTGGACTAACTTCAGGTTGTTTCATTAGCATTAATCATCATTACTGCCGTCTGTAATTCTTATCAGAGTCAGAGTTTGCAACCTTCATTTAGATAACGCCTCTTGAGAAACCAGAATGTGTCCAATGCAATTTCTTACAGAACCAGGATTGGTTGGAAGGTGTCCCCCCCCCCCCAAAAAATTCGGACTTTTATTACAGTGCTGTTAATAAAAACCATATATTACATGGTTATGGTCGTTACAGCTACATTTATCCAAACGAAGGGCAGAAGATGACAGAAGGCAAGTTCACATACTAACTCATTTTTATTAATACAGAACTGCATGCTACAGAGACTGTACAGCATTAACATTTATTCATTACAAAAACATGGTTTTTGGGAACCATTTCAAATAATGGAAAAAAAACAAAGAAAAAAAAAAACAAAGAAAAAGAAAAAAAAAATTGATATAAAACAAACCAAAATAAAAATATAAGAGCATAAAAGAGAACAGGAACATCACAGCCGTTAAGGAAACATTCAAACTATTCATCATTAGCATCTTAATAAACCAGAGAAGTAATCGACGGGTTACAGTTGCGTCATGTCAACTACAATGGCACCGAATGAATGATTCTCTTGTAGCTTTTTTACAGCCTCTTGCAACATCAACATGCCTATTTTTTCTATCTACCTATATGTAGTAGTGTACTTAAAAGTGGCAGTTTGTGTTTTTTTGTAGTATTTAATAGTTTTTTATGAACCTCCTAATATACATAATTTGGCCCTTGAGGGTTTATACAGTATGACGTCCGTCTTTTAAGTTTAAATTTTATTATTTGACAATCTGCTACCAAACACATTTGTTATAGCAACATTTATACTACATACATAGCAATCTATGTAACGTCACAGCAAATTATGGTTGAAAAAGAAAAGAAAAAACAAACATTGGACAACGAAAGAACCTACAGCGTCATAAGAGGTGGAGAGGAAATTATCACAAATTTTGGCACGGGAAAAAATCTGTACACGATTCTACAGTTAGGCGGAGATGAGAATGTGCAATAGAAAAGAAGGGCTTGAGACGAAATTCGACTATTGAAGACATGGAACCCACCGTCCCCGTTTCAAGTTTCCTTTTCACCTATTGTAAAATGGCTTATAGATATGTTTCTAGAAATTAAGTTGTGCATACATCTGTTCGTTGTTGTTTTTTTTGCTTTTTTGCATTTTTGCTTTTTTAGTTTTTTTTTTTTGAGAATCTACACTGTAGTTTAGGTGGAATCCTGGTTTTCAACAAAATAAAATAAAATAAAATAAAAAATAAAATAATAAATTCATGTTAAAACAATAAAACATTTGAAACTTCAAAACCTCCTTGTAAAAATGGATCATTTATATATATATATAAGTTGCTTACGTTAAGAAAAAGAATATTTATACAATGTATTAAGAAAACGAAAAGATTTCAAAAAGGGACAACGTACAAGATACAACAAGCAATCTCTAAAGCAATAAATACTACTGGTCCTAGCATTGTGACAGTTTGTATTGAATATCCCAAACCCCCCCCACCCACCCCGTCCCACCCCACCAATCGAGTCCACCCACCCCAACCCGAGTCAACCTCCCTCCCCCTGGTAAACAACGACAAAAAAAGAAGGATAAAACAGACAACGCAATGGAACAATGCATATTAACACAGTAACCCCCCAAATTTCTGTACATTTAAACAAGAACAAGTAACATCACAATTAAAGTTGTTCCTCAGGCGGAGAGGTGTCTCCACAGTCCTCGTGCCCTCTGAGTTTTGGACAGCTGTAAAATGATTGGTTCACAAGCTCGTATTTAATACAAATAATGAAGGAGAACCAATTCTTTGAGAAAAGGGCTCACCGAATCCTCGCCTACTTTGTATATCTGTCTTTAAACATGTCTATGTAAAACTACATAACAATTATGCACTTTTCTGTTGTACAGCTGAAAAAAACAAACAAAAAAAAACACGAAAAAAAAAATCCAAAAAAAAAAATCATAAAAATTTGGCAGATTCACAAAGCTATACTCTACAACTTAGTGTATTTAATTATCAATATTTAATCATAATAATTTCATTTTTTAGATAATGACAGGTCAAATATTGACCAATGAACTTTGATAAAGAATTAACAAAATTTTCAAAGCCATATCGCACAGAAAAAACAAGAGAATCAGAACACAGAATGAAAAAAGACAGAAGACTGACAGACAAACAGAGAAAGCCAGTTTAAAAAAACAACCAAGCTAGTCTATTGACTTAGTTACGAGTGAAAGGGGTTGCGTCGGGGTGGAGCTGGGCAGCAGAGAGTGGGAATGACAGCCCGATGTGGGCCTGGAGGAGGCGGAGCCTGTGGGTCGGGACGACGGCACATCTGATGGGTCCAAGGAGCCGTTGTGTGCCGAGCCGGATGTTTTTCCCGCCCTGGAGTTGTCCAACAGAGCTAAGGGTGGAGGCGGAGCCATGGAGAGGTGTTGGTGTTGGGACGACGAAAGCAGGGGGGGCGGTTTCATAGTCAGTGAGAGAGGTTGCATTTGTTCAGTCTGTGGTTTGGACTCTTTCGAGGACGGGGAGGGAGAAACCATGGAGGGGGAGGATGGGGGGGACTCTAGTAAGCTTCCGTCCGAAGAAGGAGGACTGGCACAGCTGCCTTCACCTTGAATGTAGCGAATGCACTTCTTTTTTCTCCTAAAAAAAAAAAAAAAGGAGGGGGGGGGGGACATGTTGAATCTCTTGGTCCGAACAGCAGAGTGAATCACACAGAGCCCTAACGTCCATTTAAATGCACATATCTTAAGGTCGGGACATCCATGCTGATCTCATTAGCAACTTTTGCCGGACCCACTTTCAGACTCTGCATGAAAATGGACGCTAGAGCTGGACGAGATTAGCAGTCTCGCTCTCACATGGTGTCACACGATTACATGCAGAGAGGACAGGACAGTGGGAGGACGAGAGGAAGATGAACAGACCGAATGAGGATGATGAAAGAGGTGAGGCCTACAACTCTCTTTGTTTTCCTTCGGCGGCACAACGCAACTCCAAACAAAAGAACTCCACCCCGGTTTCGCAAACCGCGAGGGGATCCATCCGGTTTACACATCAGCTTGAATTATTACACTTCTCTTTCTCCCTTCTTTTTTCCTGTCTTTTTCCTTGCATTCCTTCAGGGGAAGTTCAGATGGTGGGGTAAGAGGTTAGAGAGAAAGCGCTACTCTCAGCTTGCCCCTAAGACATGTGTGTGAGCGCTCTGCACAGAGGTCGTGGTGCCATGTTTGCATTTCTGCTCGGGTCAGGACCCTCTCTCGTCTGCTACGCCTACGGCCAGCCATTCCAGCCAGCCACATCTCACCAGCGCCAAGCCAGCGCGCCGTGAGGTAGGGGAAGAGAGAGAGAGAGAGACGAGAAGTGATAGAGTGAGAGAAAGCGAGAGGAACGGAGAGAGCGGGAAAACCTCAGTGTACCTTGCCCTACCTGACCTGACCAACCCTCCCCCCTTCCTCCCCAAAAACTCTCTTTATCCTGCCTAAAGGGCGAGCTCAGTGATGCAGCCGAGGCTAACTCCAAAAGAGAAAAGAAAGAGAGTAAAATAAAAGGGAATTAAATCAAAGACAGGGGGAGCCAGAGAGTTGCAGGAGAACCGGGTTCAATAAACCAACTTCTTAGTGGTTTCGTCATGAAAATAACAGCCAGGTAAGGATTGTTTCTCAAGTCATACCCCTGCCTGCTCTTATGCGTGTTGGTTTCAGACGAAAGTGCGAAAAAAGACACTGAGAGAGACAGTCAGGGAGGTAGATACACACTATGATGAAGAAAAATGACAAAAAGGGGGCGATTTTGGGGCGGAAATCTTGTCGCGGCCACTTAAACCCACTTGGTGTACGGTGGAGGGGTCTGCACAGAACAGACATGGCACTTCAGGGTCAAAGATGGGTGAAAGACACAGAGATGTGTTTGTTTGATTCGTCTGCTACTCTACCCTGTACCGTACATGACTGTACAGCTACAGAACGTCTACTGCATGGAGGCCGGTCTTGAATTTATGAATGTTTCAGGACTGTCAATGCGCTAACTGCCTGTCAAACAGCGGCAAATAAGCTAATATCCATTTTTTAAGAGCCATATTGATTCTAAGTATCTCCCTGTGTTCCTTATTGATTTATAGGTCTCCGAGGGAATTTCTCCAGATGCATCTTTCAGGAAACAGAGCTGAGTGGGGTCTTTTAACCTTCCAGCTCCCTAAATCAAGACGCAATTACCAGCGTTTCTCTCAGCACAGCCCAAAAATGCACAGGCTATTCCTCGGAATAACAAGCAGTGCTGATGAGCGGCACTATCCCACAAAAAATACCACCCCATCAACTGCCATAAAACAGTTACTGGCTAGCAGGATAGTTTGAAAATGTAAAAAATATTGTGTGGTATGAACAACACCAGCGTTTTTTTTTTTTTTTTCTCTGACAAAACTGACATGAGCGAATAAAATCAAAGAGAATCCACAGTCTACAAAATAAATACCAATTATTGTCGTCCCTCAGCGTGTCTGACAACATTTAACTCTACCTAAACATCTAATTGAAAATATTGCATTAAAGCAATTTTAATTTATTATCATTGTTTTATACACAATACAGTTTTGTCAGAAAGATTTTCACCAAACCTGGACTAGAGAGAGTGGATTTTGGAGAATCAGGTGGATTTCTAAACTAGAAAGGATTATGGAGGACAAGTAGAAAACGGACAGTGGAGTATCACAACAGCACAACGTCTGATGTCCACGATGAGGAAAGGGTGAAAAAGGAAAGAGTGCACAAGCATGACACAGAAAAGGGTATTACTTAGCAGAAACAAATACCTACCATCCACATATTCCCAATTCAAAGACTGCTTGTATTAGAACAGAAAGACAAGAGGTTGGGACTGAATAAAGGGTTATAAGAGAGGAGTGGAGAAGGAAGAAGAAGAAGGGGAAGAAAAAAAGAGAGGGGGGATGAGATGGCATCACCCCAACCCTGCCCTCCACAAAACAAGTGGCTACATCACACAGTTCTAATAGAAGTGACTGGGCAGAACAGTACAAAACAGCAGATTAGTTCCTTGGGCAGAAAACCCCGCAATATTGAAGTATACAGATGTAAAAATACTCTAAATAAAAAAAGTTTTTGCTTGATTTGAAATTTGAACCACAATGCCTTTGTAATTATTTTTGTTTCGTCATTTTCTGCCCAAGGGTTTCAGTTCGTCTGAAGTGTTTCTAAAGTCAGAAAAGGACAGAAACAAGTAAGAAAGAAGTCTTTGCAAACATATAAACTGAAACAAGGCCTCGGAGATTGAAGTAGGAAAGCATAATCCATGTAAAAAGTGTCGAGAGAAGAAAAGATGATTTTTTTGGTCATCTTAAAATCATCATCATCATCAGCATCATCGTATTTTAGACGTTCTCCCCAAGAGTGGGGCTGGGAATATACCTGCAGGGTTTGCACCATAAACCCAGCTGGTCAAGCCCGAACAAGGCACGACACTTCTTAGGGGTATTTGCATCTGTTATCCATAGAGGAACATAAAAACACAACAAAGAAAGAAAGAAAAAAAAAAAGCACATGTCATTGGACACAAAAGGCATGGAGCTAGAGCAAATGATTCAGCTGTGGACATTGGTACCGTGCCTTCCCAAAAACTTACCATGACCAGCCCATCTCAACCCCCAGGCCACACCCCTCCCCCTTAACAGAGGGAAATAAACCCCGCCTTTTTATTTAACCCCACCTCTTTTCAATTTCAAAAAGGATTACTATGTGAACTCCTTTTTCACACACTCACACAAAAAAATAAACACACAAACAGCCATTTCACCCAACCTAAAAGAGAAAAACAAACCCCATCTCCCAGATTTGCAGAAGCTGATTGGCAGAGGAAGTGGCGTGGAGAGAATGCGAGGTTGAGAGAGCCAGAAAAGTGGGAGGAGGTACCAACGAGAGAGTTCCCCAGCTGTCACCTGCTCTAGCACACCTGCCGCCACACCAGATACACACCTGCATGGGCCACACCAGTTATTCTGCTGGTCGAGCCCGAAGCGTGCGCGACACTTCTTTGGGGCGCTCAGATCTGACGTGACGAAGAAGGGAAGAGGAAGCCAGTGCAGAGGAGAGATGAAATCAGAAAACAGAGCGGAAAGAGAGATAAATTGAATCCAATGAAAGTCTTTGCACTACTATTTCTCCTACAGATAAATTTAAATAGTGCAGTAATGCATTTACAGACATGTTTGACCATATTTTGTTAGTCATACAAATAATTCAATTAAAAATCAAACTGTGAGAAACAAATATGAAAGTAAATGAATGACAGAAATCAAATCAGCACACAATGCATGCCTTTCATAACCAAGGCTCTTTATGAATAAATGCTCGTTTGTTAAAAGGTAAGCAGGGCGGGATGCAGCAGATATGGATACATGTCTGCCATATATAATGTCTGATCTAGACTAGAGGAGGTGATAGGGACAGGTTGTTGAGGCAGCAGTAGCAGGGAGGAGCTATAGGAGGGAGGTGGAGCATTAGTTTAAGCCAGGGAAACACTACAAAGCTGCTTCATAAACAGGCCTGGCCCACGTTCATCCACCTCAAACAGTCCAACTGAGCACCAGAGTAAAGGACATGGGTAGACGAGTGTTTGAGGAGGGTGAAGGCAGGCCGTAAGCGGGGCAGATCAAGAGGAGACAGGGCATAACCCGCACTCATGCTGAGGAGGCGCAGGGGCAGCTACTGAAGGCAGTAGATTAAGGAGGTTTACCCTGATAACAACATCTCTGGTTATTCTTAGCATTAAAAGGTCTTTCCTATAAACATACTGCAGCTGCATGCGTAGAGTTGACCAAATCTGGGACCTTTTATCTTTAACATAGTAATACATGACTTTTAACATAGAAGCATCTTTTGATGAAATTATGTGTATAATGAAAAATGGAGCAAAGGAAACAAACTGAAAAGGAGCAAAATAAAGTAAAGCAATGTATTCTTCAAGAGAATTACTGAGCTTAGCAAATAAAATATATATATAAAGCAAATATGAACATGTAGCATTATTCATTAAAGAAAGATCATTAAATATTTGATATACTGCACAAGCACAAATAAATAAATACATAAAGAACCAAAAAAAAGGGAAAAAGCAAGTTAGTAATTTAAGACTCAAAATGACATTAGCACCTGTAATCGGAGGGAGTGAAAGGCAAGGGTTTGGAAAATATTCTCTGTGTTCTGGAAAAAAAAAAGAACAAGATACAGAGGCCTTCAAAAGGTGTCCATGATGGAGAGAGACCGCAAATACATTCTTCTTGGACAATATCTCACAATAATCAGCATCATAAAGAAGAACGGTGAAGTGAATCAAATCAATGTAATCAGCAAACCTCCTTAATTGAAAGATGTGGGTGAATTTAAAAAACAAACAATTTTCTTTTATTATCGCTAAATAAACACATATATACCAAAAAGCATGCAGCAGGCACAGCCCAAAGTTACGTCCACAAAACCACATAAGCACAAGCATGGGCGGCACATTCAGAGGCTGGCACTCGGTCACAAGGGTGATCAACTCACACTCTCAAAACATACATATCACAGTACGATAAATACTGGAGGGGGGCTGGGCAGCTGGTGAGAGGGGAGGTGGGGGGGTCATGCATATTCAATGTTATTAATGCTCAACATGGGGCAAGGGGAGGGGAGGGGGATAACAAGCAGTCTATCGTGTAAATATTGCATTGGGTAGCATAGCTATATACAAAATGAGGCAGGCACAAAAAAAAAAAAAAGAGATAAGACAAAAAAAGGCTGGACTTTCATCTTTGAGATGTCACACTTGTGACAGATGATGGGTCTGCTTTAATATGAGAGATAATTGCAGCTCACTTACCATTGCCCTCTCCTGCCTGCTTTTCCCTTTTTCTCTTCTTCTTTTTCCCCTGATAGTTACCCGCCAGAAAAAGAGAAATAGACAGGAACCTTAGTTATTATATTGCAGAAAAGACCGAGACATGAAATGAACAAGAGAGGCCAATGTTTTCACTGATTTATTTATTCATGTAAGAGCCTGAAGGTTTAAACTGCCACTGCAGGACAGAACAGAACAGAACTTTCCCTTTCTTTCCCCTCGTCCTATTTCTCTCCTTTTGTTTATTCCTTGTTGTCTCGCTGCTGCTTAGTTTTCCTTTCATTGTGAAACGATTGGATTCTCCGGAGGTTTCTTTGAGCGAATCAGTTTACTGGAGGGGAAGAGCAGAACGAGAGAACTTTTGTTGCGTTTGTCCTCAAAAACGAGCTATGTTTCTGCCGGACGAGTCCATGACCACGGATTTCGTTGAGGCTGAGGTCAGGCCCAGGCGGAGTGATTCTTTTGCTCCGGTTGAGGAACTTTGACTAGGAGAGTCGAGATACACGGTCAGACTCCAAGGGGAGATGACAGGCTGGGCGGTGGGGCCGTTTGTCAGGCGCGAAAATCCGGCGAAACAGTAAACGGTGCGCTCGTTCCCTATTTCTGGCGGCGGAGAGAGATGTCCTCTTTCATCAAAGCTGCGAGGCGTTTAGGCCCTGTGGTTATTTAATTACTCTGATCTCAGCTCGCCTTTCTCTTTTTAGGTGAACCAGTGGAATACTAATGAAAGCAGAGGAAAATCGCACAGTACACGGGAAAAAAACCCAGATCTGACTTACTGAGGAAAAGCACATGTACAGCAAATAGATCTAAAATAAATCTAAATACTTCCAGCTAGGCTAAGCTGGTCTGTTTTGCTGGTCTTAAAATGGTTTTGAGCAACTAAACCAGCTTAAGCCAGATAAGACCAGCCAACTACCCAAGTTAAAGCTCTTTTTGTGAGTGGTGAGTGCTATAATTTCCTCCAGAGGCTGTTGGATGTTGGTCATATGATTTGTAAAATACACATCTAGATGGCTTTAAACTGCTGTGTGGCCCCTGGGGAAGGAATAAACATTGTTACTTGTTGAAAACTTAAAAACTTACATAGTTGTCTCGTGCCGACCAGCCGGGGTACAGCTGCATGTGAAGCTGTCGTTCTTTCCTGGCTAACTCGTAGTATTTGGCCTGCTCCTCTCGAGACAGAGCGTGCCACTGCACATAAAGAAACACACACACACACACATCCATCAAAACTGCAGCCATCACACTCAGAGAAAGAGACCACTGATATTTTAGGCTCAAACAACACGGAAGTTTTTCCATGAGCGGTCCAACCACCGCGATTAAAATTTCCCCTTCCCATGGTGTTGTACTTTTACTCTAGCAACATTGAGCAAGATTACAATTATACAGAAATAGAAAAGTGAATAAGCAGTGTTTTTCCACCACCGACAACACTGCAATCTGTGGTCTTAGTAGTTGAGACAGTCTGCTGCCATTTCGCATGATGCTTTGGCCTTGTTGTGTGTGTGACGCTCACCCTTCGGCCTAGGATCTGGTTGATAGCTGCGCTCTCTTTCAGTGTGCACTCTGCCACCACTTTGGCTCTCATTTCCTTCATGTAAAGCATGAACGCGTTCAGAGGTTTCTTTATGTGTGGCTGCTTCTTTTTTTCCTCCTCCTTTTTCGCATCCTGATGTTTCCTGCGAATGGGAGGGATGAGATGTTAGCATATGCATACCAACTTGATTAATTAATAGAGAATGGAAAAGCGTAAAGTGAACTTACGAGCTGTTGAGGGACCCGATGTCACTGTGGGAGGACTCCTGCTTTACGTTGGGTGTGACGATGGCTGGGTGGGGGATTCCTGTGGCGTGCAAACTGTGGTGGGGTGGCACCATGTGATGTGGGAACCTGGAGGAGAGAAGACTGTGTAAATCGTCAGAGTGGACACGGGTGAAATGATGGATGGATACACACATTCACAGAGTAAAGCACTGAATATGAGCTAAAGACTTCACACATCACAGCAGCTATAAACACAAAGCAACACCTTATACATCTGTTATGTGGGAGAAGGGAAGGGACAAATCCGAAATGTGATGCATTGCAAGCTCAAACAAAATAGCAGGGAGTGATTTTTGTTGGATCATAAAAGAGGGAAAATAGGAGTCATTTCAGAGGCGGAAAAAGTGATTATATTTTGATTCAGATTTTTTTCTTCAGAATAATACTGATCATTTGTTCCAAATAACAAATAATGAATAATACTGACCAAAATATTAAGTAAATAAGTTTTTTTTATGTTGTTTTTAACATCAACATGGGAAAGGATTGTAAACCGTGGACAATAATATTAGTTAATACCCACACAGCCTTAGTTACGTCAACAAAAGTCATTTCAGAGGTGGACAAAAGACTACATTTTGATCAAATATAAAATAGTGTGATTTTTTTTCCCCCTTTCTAATAATGAGTTCTGATGAATCACATTCCATAGCCATGTATGAATAAAGTAAACAGGGTAAAAAAAAACTGTTTTTAAATCAATATTTTTCGGGAGCATTTAGGGTGGTCATTTTCTTCTCATTTATCTACTAATTGATTCATGTCTTGCATTATACACTAAAATGTCGCCCTGCCTGATTGAAGGACTTATCTACAATATCATCCCCCAAGCATTGTGTAAAGATCTGTAGGAAAGCAGAATAAATTCCTGAGCATACAAATAAACATATCTGTGCCCGTGTCTGTGTGTGTGTGTGCAGTGCGTCCCAGCTGTGCGTGGCCGTACACAAATCTGAGAGAAAGAATGGAGGATGATGAAAAAAAAAGAGAAGGAATAATTCTTTTTTTCAAACAGCTCATTATCTGCTTGAGTGTGGCTATATGGCTTGGAGCCAGAATATAATGATGAGCGTAAACTCACAAGGAACAACTAGTTTCTGTTGAAGGTTCTCTCTGGGGACTGTGTTTCCCCCCAATCTCTCTTCTCCTATTCTCTCTTTCCTTTATCCCTGACACATGTGTGTTTGTGCCATGTCATCCAGGCCGCCCGCCCGCTCCTACTGAGTGGGGACCGGCGTTTGTGGCTGCAGTGCCGTGATCATTAGCCCCCACCTTTTTCTTTCTCTTTCTGTCCTTGCATACTTGTTAAAATTTCCTCTGTTCCGTCGTCCAATTTTTCCCTCCTCTTTCTTCCTGACTGTCCCATCAGCACCGCCCCCACCCGTGCCGCTGTTGCCATAGCGAGGCCCAGGTTATGGTTTAAACATGACGTCCATCCCTTTGAAGCACAGGGCATCATTCGGCTCATCAGCACGCAGCAGAGTCTGCCACCAATTTAGCCCTGCTGAGGGAAGAGCGAGACAGAGGTGTGCAGAGAAGGGCCCCTGCAGGGTCCAATGTCTCAATCTTCTTCCACACCAGCCGAGTGTCAGTGAGTGCCATTTAATTGCCAATCGGAGCAATGGCCTCGGCGCCTGTTTAATGTATAATGACCCCGACGGTGCACTCTGTCTGTCATCCGCTTTCTATTCCTCGGTGGAAAAAGAAGGGATTGGAGCGGAGGTGCGGATGGAGGAACATATCAAAGGGCAGGCACGGGCAGGCACGGGCAGGGACCGAGAGGCCTACACTTCCTCCCCGTCACCAGGGACGGCCGACACACCTGTACGACTCCAACCCCATTATCAAAACAATGTAGCTCATTTGCCGGATCCGAGTCTGCGGCGTTCGTGCTCTGAAATGTATTTTTTAGATGGCTGAAGCGTTACCTGGGTGAAAAGCAGATCGCTACATGAAGCCCTGTGTGCTAACTGCATAATAAATGGCAGCAGATAGGGCCATCAGAATCTCTCTAAGCCGAAGACAGGCACCAGAGAGAAACATATGGGCTTCTCTTAATCCCGAGGCCTTCTGGAGTTGCTGTCCACTGACAGAGGAAGACGACAAAGCAAGATTTCCCGCTCTCTTCTCTTGCCCTCTTTATTCATAGAAAAACCATAAACACAATTAATGAAACCTTTTCCTGGTGCTCATTATTTTTGCGCAGGAGGCTGGTGACAGCAGACGCCACCGATTTTGACACAAACATGCTAAAGCACCTTCCCTCCGCAGAGACACAAGACCACCACTTATTAATCTATGCTAATTCAATTACAGATTATCAAAACGCATTAGCTCTTCCCCAGCACATCACCAATCCCCCTAGCCCCCATTCAGAAGATTCAATTAGCCTGCACTGGAAATAGGATGATCACAATATAAAGGCCTCATTAGAACAGAATCAGCTGTCACTTAAGCGAAGGTCCAGTGTCTGAGCAGAGGCTGCAGACCTGCACAGGCGCCTGACAGCGGAGCAAGCAGAATAGGCTCATTCCAGGCCTTTGGCAGGGTACAGACGACTTCTCTATGGAGTCGAGAACTCAAAACACACACAAGAGTGAAAGCTGTTGGTGTCAAATGTATGAGGCCTCGGTTTCAAAGCCAGCTGTTAATAAAAATGGACCTTTAAGAGTCAGGACCAGCTGCAAAGACCCTGTGCTCATAAGCAGAGCAGCTGCCAATGCAATCATCACTGCGAAGCTAAATATTGTGTTTCAGAGCTATTATGTTTGGCCTGACCACTTTAAACTGTGTGAGGATGATGAAAATATACTAGATGCAAGTGAGAGACAGGGTCTCATTCACTCACGCAAACAGAATGAATGTAAATGTAAATATTTTGTTCAAACACTCTCACGTAAAATAGATTTACATGAAAATTCATTCTGCTAGTTTTGATGAAATTTTCACATTTCATGAATCAACTATAAATATACTGTGTAAACTAAAAATGTACATTTACTGTACTACGTAAATGCACTGCATCAATGCCTTGTTCCACAAAAAATTCTCTCATGAATGAGGCCCAATGTTTGTGTATGTTAAATATCCTGATGTGCTGAACAGAAATATGGAACAGGACAATTCTGTGAGCTCAGGAGTACCTTCTCTAAGGCTTTTCATGCTTAAACCCAGGCCAGTGTTTAAGGGTGCACAGACCCTTTCCCTGTTTCTCCCTCCTTCTCTTGGTTCCCTGCTCACATTTATCAATCAACGTCCTATGGTCTAAGCTCACCAGGCCTCCAGAGCTGCTTTTCCAATCACGCTGCAATTAAACAGGAGTTTGTCCCTGTCTGGAGACACAGGCTGGGCTTGAGTTGGTCTCTATTTCTCGAAACAATAAACCAGATGTTTCTCTGTGCCTCTCTGGCTAGTCTCGCCACCACCATCATCATCATCATTTTCACATTCATCATCATTGTGAAAAGAGTATCATATGCTTCAGATTAGGGGGAAAGGCTGAGTAAATGCAGAAGAAGGTGACCACCATATGAAGCTCTTGGATCTCACGTTTGTGTTTGAATGACATGAAAGCAACAAAGCAAACAGAGATTTGTCATCTAAAGCAAACACCTCCCACTTCTCACATAACAGATGAGTAACAGTCACAAGGGAGCAATCGCTATGACAGTTAAAACAAACATACGCTCACACACATTTCCCACAATCCCCCCACACATTGAACCATTACTGCTCTCCTGGGGACATTTGCGTCCAAATCGCCACTTAAACCAGACCCCAAAGGGGCACACAAAGCTCTCGCTCAGAGTCCAACGACAGCCCCCTGAAATCTGAGGCACTTTTACTTTTACGAAGAGATTAATTTACTTATGACGTTAAGACATTGACAGGCCTCTCGTTCTCTGCCATTCAGTCGGGGTAAACGTTCTTCGGGGTCTCATTATAAAATGATAACAACAATTAATATTTTAATACGTAGCGGATCGCATGGGACTGTCTTCTTTTTGAACACTGAGACAAGAGCTGTCTCTCCTTAAGGGAGAAGTTTGTGAGGGTTTGACACGCTCACAGATCACACTTGCATTCTCAGCGAGTCAGTCGTCCCAAGGCTCAACTCACCTTGACATGGACGCATTGACAGTGAGGGCAGTTGGGTAGGGGTGTCTGAAACCTCCCGTCGTGATTGGGTAAACTGGTTGACCTTGCCTAGGAAAAGAAGAAAGAAAGAGAGGTACAGGAAGGGATGAAAAAAGAGAAAAAAGCACTCTCTATGCAGGCGGCTTTATTCTCATTTGATCAGAACAAAAATCTAGGGGATTGCAGAGCGCAGATCAAAGGGAAGCAAACTCTGAACAATTTGAATGCCACAAATCTGATAGGAATGGCTAATTAAATTTCATAACCCCGCGCTTGGTGTCGATGGAGGCCCCTCTCCCTGAGCTGAAACTAGGTGTTTTGTTGTGCTAATTAAAGACGAAGCACCGGCCCCTTTAATGGAGCCATCACGCTAATTGAGGTCTACACATCCAAAGACAAACAATAATGAATGTAAATTTATACCAAAATAAAGTGCAGAGAATCAAAGGGCCGTGGCTGCGCTTGGGGCCTCTCTCGGTATTTAGATCGCGGTGAGAAAACATTAAATTAACAGAGCTTAATTTGTAGCCTTTTGTCATATTAACAAGTGTTGACAAGAGTTACCAGGGGAGAGCCCCCGTGTGGAATTGTGGGTAAAATACTGGCAATCACAGTTCATTACTCTAATTGGACAATACAGAGACATGCAAAATAGCATTTGCCACAAAGAGGCAATTTAGAGTTTAGGGGATGAAGAAAGCCATGTGTGCATTGCTGTGGGCCCCAGCGGTGCCCTTCTAGAATGTATAAACTGTACAGAGGTTATGAGTTAGCTTTCGGGCTGTAAGATGGCCAAAGTTTCAAACTGCATATTAAATACCCAGCACATGGCAAAGTGGACAAGAGGTCTGACAAATATAAAATACATGATGACAAAATGCAATATATTTGAACAAAGCTTAAACAAATTTGTCATATTTAAAGTGGAACCAAAAGTCAGAGTTCGTAATAAAAATCTGGGATCTGTGATTCAAAATCGAATTTAACCCAAGAAATAAAGATAAAAAACATTGATAACATACTTAATTCAATATTTTTTATATTTACAGTTGTAATATATATTAAAAATACATATTAAAAACAAATTTTATTTTAAAAAAATGGAACAAACTTTGATACAATTTTGGTATCTAAGAAAAATCCGATATATATTAAAAGGCATTTAATAAGGCATTTTTGTGGTCTCAGACTTTTGGAACCCACCGTACATTATTTTATAACAGCACAAAACAAAGAAGAATAAAATTGGGCTGCTTACTGTGGTACTAACCATCCTAGCGGATGGGGAATCTGGCCTACAGTGCCAGGTGACAGGGGGTAGTAGGGGGATATATCTGAAGGATGTGGAGGCCTTGGGATTCCTGCAAGAGAAATACAAATGCAAAGAAAAGAATGAAGAGAGAGAGAGAATGTGTGTGTGTGTGTGTGTGTGTGTGTGTGTGTGTGTGTGTGTGTGTGAACGGTGTGAAAATGTTTCTGCTCTTGTCCTGACAAAGAAATTCCCTGATGAAGTTTAAGTGTTAAATTTATCCTCTGTGAGATACACAATTGAACAAAGTCAACATCAGAGGGAGGTGGGAGAGGGAGGAGGTTGAGCTCACATGCACAGCTCTAAATAACACGTTCTGATCAAAGCTTGTGGAGGCAGCCACGATGTTGTATGGCACACGGGGGAGAGGAGAAAAAATACAGAGCCCTGTCACATTTGTCTATCGAATCAGAGGATTAACAACGGGCGATAATTGAGGTTCACAAGTCAACAACGCAAACACTGTGGCACGTGTTAAGAGAGAATGACATATTAGCAGCGGATGTCTGTTCAAGTGCCTCAATATTGGTTTTGGAGTTTAACGGCCAATTAACTATATTATCAACATCACACATGATGGGTAGAAGGTTTAAAACAATTCCTAAAAAAGAAGAGTCCACAAAAACAGTCACCCGGTTTACAATAACATATGTTAGCAAGCTAGCTGACTTTGGATTGACTTAATATACTTCCATCTAGTCTACTTGATGCTGTTGTGCTTCAAAATCTACTAAATCTGGTTTTATAAAAATAAAAACAAAATATTCTGCTCAATACTAGTGGCTAATGGCAGCAGTGGAGGAGGAGGAAAACAATGCCTCCACAGCACACTGGCACTGTATGCAGCGGTCTTAATACAATTTGTTAATTAATTAAACTCTAAACTCAATTAAGCGAGCCATTAAGCAGCACATTAAACAGTCTCTGAGTCTTTAAAGAGGCCCTTAGTGATGAGGTCTGTTATGAGAACAGAAAAAGCCCTCTAAAAATCAACATGCAGGTTGTTGACAGCTTTGAAGAGCAGCTGCTTGACTGTATAGTGTTGCAGAGGAGCAAAATACCTTTCTGTTTGATAATCTGATTTCGAAACATACCACCAAATGACATTATATCACACCTGAACAGAAATCGTTTTGTTGTGAGATGAGAATCCTGACAGATACGACAACATAAGCCTTCAAATCGAGTTTCCTGGTAAACCTCCTGCTCATACAGTTTTCATCCTGGTTGGGAAATCTAGACTCCTCGATTGTCTGATTTATAAGTCATCAAAAGAGGGGGGAAATTAAATTATGTTTCTCAGAATCAGAACAAGAGCTGCTTCGGGATCCCGCAGTTAAGTATAAGAGGTCCCTGACTACATCTCCCAAAAGTCAAGTGGCTCCACAGGCTTAACTGACCCAGGTCAACAGCTCTATCTCAACATGCACACAAAAGGAGGGGCGCAACCTTGGCCCAGCGCCACGATGACTCCAAAACGCTCTGATGCATCTTACCAGGTAGCTGTGAATGCAGCAGTACAGACTGAGCAATCGGCGAGATCATACAGTGCAACCGGGACAACGCTGTTAGTTAACCAGGCCTGAAGGATAGCCTTGGGTTTCGTCCTGCCTGTTCTAAAATTCATGAATGTAAAGGAAGACGTGCATGCATATGTACCTGTTTTGGGGTCCACGTCTGCCTGTAGATGTGGAGGGGGGTTCCCAGGCGTGAAGTGCTCATTGCTGTAGGTGATCAGAGGTGTGAGCGGGTGCACATGGTGAGGGTGCTGTACCACAGGGACCTTATTAGACTGGCAAGAAAAAATAGAGGGATGGGGGTGGGAAGAAAAAGAAGAAGCCGTTAATACATGTTTGGGTTGGGGCAGAAACACACCAGCGCCTCTAATTCGACTAATATGCATCCATCATAATCCGCAAGCCAATTCTCAGAACAGTGTGGTTTGTAATTAAAAACAGTTTCTGAGGTGCAGGATATTGATTCAAACAGTCATTGGATACATAAAAGACGCAGTGCCTGATTGCATTATGTGTCTGACCCAAAAAGCACTCGCAGAAACCACGTAATAGACCAAATGACAGCCAATCAAAGCGCACTCTCCCTCCTTTTTCTCTGGGTTTCTTACATCTCGTGCTCCCACCCCTTCCTTTTCCTTCAGGGTCTGGTTTTTGGAAAAGGTTTGCATTATAAAAGATAGGAGAGGAGGGGTGGAAGGGGAGGGGAAGAGAGAAAATCCATTTCTGCATTTTGGTCAAATTGGTTTTAGCTATGTAATCTGCTCTTTGTGTTCTTAAGTGGCACAGGCCCCATTTTCAATTACCCAAGATTACAGCCGAGCAGAGGGGTGCTGAGGCATAGCCTGGCATTAGTGTATTCCCAGTGCACGCGACCTAACCAGATTACTGCCGTGCTGTAGATTTGACGGGCCACACGTGGAAAGGGATTTGCTCCCGCTAGACACTATAAATCGACGCAAACCGAGCCGACTGACAGGAAAACATCTAGCACCCTGAGTTGTTCGCATACATGCCCGCTCTGAGGCGTCCGTGTGTCTGATTGACAGCTGTAGATGTCCTGCAGCCAATTCGAGGGGAAGGAAAGGGCATGTAGGGGCCAGTGTCTTTATTTAAAACGTTCCAAATTTAAATCCAGCACTCAAGATGTTGTTAAAAAAACAATGGTGCTGAACATCAGAACATGTTTTATAAAAGCAGAGGCAAGCCATCCTTTTGTCAGGACTAAAATATCTGAGCTTTCAAAATGGGAAGGACACCAGGGCCCAAGTCTGAGTTGAAGTGTCCATCTAGGGCCTCTAAACTGGGAGAAAGAGGCACAGAGAGAGGCCACTTTCAGCATTGGGGGCATTCCGCTCTGCCATATTCCCAATGAAAGATTAATGAACTGAACAGAGCTGCTTGGGGAAAGAAAAGGGGCTCTGGGGACGTTTTCAGGGCCCCTGAGAGCAGAAAACTGTGTGGAGACAGAAAGAGAAATGGGAAAAGGAAAGCGCGCGGCCACAGAGAAAAACAACGAGAGGAGAGATAACATATAAAAACTTATTTTAAAAAAGAAAAGAAAAGAAAGACCTGTCATAAGAAAAACAGACGGGGATGATGACAGTTGCCAAACAGCTGACGAGTTTGCCATTAAGGGAACGATGCCGCACACCCCTCCACCACAAGCTACCCCATAACCTCCCCCTCAGTAATGATGTGAAAGAATGTTGTCAATTCTCTCCGCGCTGAAAGGCTTTAGTAGCCATTTAAATGAGTTCTTTTGTCCGGAGCCTCTCCATTGAGGGACAGCTCCAAATGGCAGTCCACTGCGGCCACATTCACCCAGAGACAAGCCAAATGATTTACATCACAGTCACTGGGCCTAACAGAACTCCTTTCAAATGCCACACAGCCCCACGAATAATAGCTGGGCATCCCGTTTAACTGGCTTCTGGGTAGCACAGCACGCTATCGCGGCTCGTTACAGTGGCGTCTCTGCCCGCTTCTCTACCTGAACAGATCAGCAAAACCTTGAGAATAAAAGAGGTAGACCGGAATAGCTGGAAATGGAAATTACTTTAGCTTGTACTGTTCTCATTGGGAGAAATGAGCCTGCTAAATGACTAATAAAAAAAAAAATGTGGACCTGTGTTCAGGTCTCATTTTAAAACATGCAAGCAACTTTCCTGGTTGGTTTTTCTTTCTTTTTTTCCCCCATGATGCCTTCTGGACAAGACACACAGCAGGACAAAAATAACATGGCACAATGGATAATCAGCATACAAAAAAACATTCTTCAAACAATTCCCCTTCTGAGTGCTATTCAAGTCCATTAAGTCTTCAGTCTTAAGAAAAGCTTCACAATAAATCTGGCTCTATTGACCCCAATGCTATTGTATGATGGCTTTACCCTGTTCCTCCAGACATGGCTAATTGTCTCTAGCAACTCAGGGGAGTGAGGAAGACCACCTACGTACACGCCCGTGCATACCCGCGGACAACTGCATACTGTCGGACGCTAACAATCGCAGAATACGCGTTCTTTAAAACCCCACTTCTAAAACAACTCATTGAGTTTGGAGACTGACACACGGAGGTCCAGCGAGACACACAATAAACCCACACAAGGAACACAAAGAAAATATGTGGGCGTCTTTTTTCCCTATTATGTGCAAAGAAAGCAGGCTACTTCCTGTTTAATCGTTTGCCAATACCTCCCACCACAACCATTATGAATAGATAGAAGAAAAAAGGCTAAAGGACTAATTCACATAACCAGGTAAATAATAATAATAAACCTAGATCTCTAGATGTGGTTATTTCCTGAGAAAATAAGCAAATTTGTAATGACAGTTTGTAGATGCCTTTGGACGAGGTAAATAAATAAAATAAAATATGTGTCAACAAATCTGTCAGCATACCCATTGAGTGTGTGAGTAAATCTGTAGACATACGTACCCCCCCCTCCAAAACAATGAGATTGACAGTTGCTGCTTAGGGTCGTGACCCCTAGTGGTGGTCTTACAAAAGCATGGCCTGTTTTAATGGAGAGGCCTGTTTGTCTTAGAAGAGCATGTCACACTCGTTTCAATGCAGCGCCTATCAAATCCTGTCCTTCACTCTCTTTTTCTGTCTCGTTCACAAAGTAATGTGCACGCACACACACACCCCTTATGACATCTTTAGATATGTCTTCAGACAGTTTTTTAGGTTTTTTGCGATTGTGGTCACAAAATCATAACTTTTTAAACTCACAAAATACACATGGTTACTTAAGAGAAATAATATCTCAGGGTTCTCACTCCTTTTAAGCAACATATTTTTATCCTTTCTATAATTTTTAGTAAAAACTTAAATTTAATCATTATATATATATACACACACACACAATTATTTATATAGTGCCTATCTCATATAAGCCGCTTTAAAGGGTAAGCCTTGCAAACAAAGCAAGAAGAAAAAATACTGCATAATCATTTAAAACAATTATTTCAAGAAGATTGTTTTCTTAGACAATGAAATATTTAAGAGCAGAACCTAGTAATTTAAATCATAATAATCATAATTCCATCGTTTAAAATATACAATTTAAACATGTATGAAAACCCTGATATGAAGTAAATCTTACATCAGTCGAGTCGATAAGACTAATGGGAAATAAGTGATATTTGGGTACGCCTGTGGAAGAGATACAAGGAGAAAGAGAAAGACAGAGGGCCGGACAGCAGCAGGAAAAAGCTGTTGGCGCTGCATTTCCGCTTGGTGGCACCTTGCAGAGCAATTTAAAGACAAAATGTGAAGGTGGCGACCTTGTGGCCCCTGAGGGCCCGAGCGCCTCACTCCGCTTTACGGCATGATATGATGAGTTGTCACTGGAGCTTGTGGGCTCTAATGAGCTGTAGTGGGGCTGGGGGGGGGGGTGAGGGACGCAGGGGGTGTGACATCCTCATGATGGATAGATGGGCTCTCAGGCCTGCGAAATTCCAGAGCAAGCAAAAAAAGCAGCCAAGGACTTGAACTCGAGAAGTGTTCGTGCCAATGGCTCGCATCCAAACATAGTGGACACAATGCAAAAAACATCCACGCTTGTTTATGTATGAGAATGTTCAAATGAGCAAGAGATAGATGCAGCCAAATGTGTGCTGTTTGTAAAAGAACGCTCAAAATGAGACAGAAGAACTTCAAAAGAATGTGGAATTATGATGATGTCACCGTCACTATAACAACCCTCATCCAACCACCACACACACACACACACACACAATCAAAACAAATGACTCGCTACAACATCTATAAAATTATAAATAGCAACTTCCCTCCTCTGTTCTCAATACTGAAGAACATTGTGCCAATTTTTTACTTCCTTCATTTAAAAACAAATATGATAAAGAAAATCACAAATCAAATGTCTCAAGTGGTTAAAAACATATGAAAAAATTACATTGCTTCTACTGAAATTGAAAGCAGCATAAAAATGGTTGCATAAAGTATTATTTAACAACTATTATAACTATTTATGCATTTTAATCAATTTATAAAATTTACATGGAAGCAAATGACAATTTTCTGTCAATTTAAAACAAAGAAAATTTTAATTACAACAGAACAAATTTTCTTACATGCAAATTTCAAATCCCAACAGGCTAAAATTAAGCACATGAAATATTCATATAATGCACACATTATTCCTTTCCAAACCCTCAACTTTAACTAGGTGCATCATGCACATCTTCAAATGCCATATCAATCAATCTATCTCTAAGTTTTTCCTTATGAAACACACACGCACACACACACACACACAGATCTCTTAAGCCACTCTGAGGCAGATAAAATGACAGTGCATTACTCAGTCTAACAAAAGCCGAAAGATGATTTTAAAAAGGCCATAGGAGTGTGAAAACAGCGTGTGTAATAGCGCTGAGCACTTACCCAGGCATTAAGACTGAATTGCCAGCAGCCAACCTGCTGTAGGAGAGACAGCCCAGAGGCCAGAGAGCCAGTCTTTCCTCCCCTGTCCTCCAGCCCCAGTGAAAGGCCTTCTCTCGGGTACATGAGCCCTCCCCTGTCCTCCACCTCTCACTCCCGCCAACGAATAAGACTTTTTCTCCTTTCTTCCCTGTCGTCTTGTTCTTTTTCAACCTTAGCTTCTTTCCCCAAACTGCTATTGTGTTTGAGCGGGCGCATGTGTGTGTCCCTCACCAAAGGGTCGCACACACTGAAGTTCACGTGCACGCCATTGTTCGCAGGGCGCTTTTTTTTTTTTTTTTTTGCTTTTTTTCTTGCGGATCACAGGGGGATCTGCGTCTTAGGACGTCCGGCAAGGCCTGTCCTCCGCCAGCAGATAATCACTCATCTCTCCTTCTCCGTGAGGTTTTCCTTCAGCGGTCAGTCGGTCCAGCTCAAAGATATACGTTTTTTGTTTTTTTAAAGATGAAGAGAAATCTCACTTGATAGTTATCAGAGCTGCAGAGATGTCTTCCCACAAGCAAAAGAAACATGAAAAAACACTAAGAAAAAAGGCTTATTACTGTTGTGCATGTGTCTGTCCAAGTTTGTGTGTGTGTATGTGTATGTGTGTGTGTGTTTGTGTGGGTTCTGCAGTGCCTCCAGGATGCCCAAAGACGAACTAGCAGCTTGAAAAGCCTTGGCTACAACAAGGTAAAGCGAGCAAGGGAAGGAGACAGAAAGAGAGAGAGAGCGAGAGAAAAGACAAGAGAAAACAACATCCATAAAGGGAGGGCAAGATCAGCAAAGTGTGGCAAGCAGTCACTTAGCTGTGTGATTCTGACAGTCCCCTCTCTAAGCCCACCATCCGGGGGAGGACGGAGGAAAAGGGGAGAAAGGTATTTGTCTGCGTTTTGACATGGACGTGACATCAATGTGGGGTCTTGTTTCTATTGTTTTATTCTCTACTTCTGTTTTAAGGGGGATAAAGAAGATCCTACATTTAACTCTCAGTGGCCTTGCCCTGACAAATCTACAAAGGCCTTTTGTGCATCCACAATTTCTCTTATTCGTTTCTGTTTTTTTTGTTTTTTTACTTTGCTGTCTTAAAATAATTTTACTAAAATATTTTTTCACCCTCAAATGAACTTCACAAACAAACCCATTCTTCACATAAAACAAGGAAATGAAATCAGGAAATGGAAGACGGAATGCTTACTAATAACTCAAAAAAACATCTGATCAAATTCCATGTTATTTTCCCTTGTTTTTTTATTTTTTTAACGTAATTTTTACAGCCAAAAAACACACCACTATTTTTAACCATTTTAAAATGTAAAAATGCACTGTCAAAACTCTAAAAACCGACTGACATTACTTCAATAATTTTTTTCTTTTTCTTCCACAATTAAAAGAACATTTTCCCTCCATTTTTACGAAACTGAGGAAGTGCACATGCTGTTTTTTCAGCGCTTAAATTTTCCCTCCCTCTCTCCTCGCCGCTTTTCGGCTGCTGTCCTTTGGCCCTAAATGCCAAAACAAAACCCTGGGAATGTCCTCTACAAGACTCACACAAAAGCCAGCCTGACAAGTAAAAGAGCCCCGGCAACGTGGCAGCTAATTGCCTCCCCTCCCTCTATTCATCCGGGCCGCCACGCTCCCACGGCCCCCCTCTGTCACACGTGCAATTTCTTAAGTAAACGAGTTCGGCCGCCGCTGACCGACTGCCTGCAAACACCCGCCACATTGACGACAAACCCAAACGCAGGCAGAAAAGATCGACAACTACGTTAAGAGACAAAATTTAAAGTCATTCTCACTGTCTGTAAAAAAAAGAGAGAAATATATAATTTAATAAAAGTAATGCTATTAGGAACATTCAATACAAATGATTTCTACTGATTCAACAAGACAAATTCTTATTTTAAAAAGGGCTTCTGCAAATAATTTTGATGGCAAATAAATTAAATGAACAATTTCAATTCATTATAATAAAAAATTGATGTGTATTTTAAAGATAAATTGATATTGTAATTATAAAATCTCTTTGAAATAAAAAGTAATTTATAGACAGGTTTAAAAAAATATTTAGGCAGAATGAGATTAATTCTCAATGAGATATTAATAATACACAATGATTTCTAAAAATTCTCTATATAAATAGTATAATTCTATTTAGAAAAAGCAATGGACAATTCTACATATTTTGTATTTGTTTCAATACCACAACATTTATTTGCTGCTAGTGTCTTTTAACATTACCATAATTGCAAAGATAAATCGTTATTTTAAGAATCTAAAATAAAATTGTTTCTTTAAATATTGTTTTATAATTAAAATAACCATTTCAATTTGTAAAACATTTATAAAAGTCTTTGCTGTGCAAAAAAACGTATGAGAGACTGTCAGACAATGCAATCAAACTCAACATCCTTTCATTATCAAATCGTGTCAAGCTGTCACTTAACAACTTAAGTGATATAAATTGCTAAATGTCAGGCACATACACACACAAACAAACAAAAAAAATCCAAAAGTAGCTGCCAAAAATAATAATGAATCCCCTCAACAAATCCAAATGGAAATAAGAAGAATAATGTGACATGAAAATGTGAAATCTTACCATTTAAATAGGCTCTATATGGAATAGGGTCCTGATGCTGCTCGGTTCCTGGTTAAAA